>NC_137468.1:3591827-3750827 GCF_964235325.1 Thermobia domestica
GCGCCGCGCAGGGCCGCCCACAGGGGGGATGTATGGCGCAAGCTGCGCCATTGAGAAAAATTTGGGGGGGGATTTTACTCTACTTTCGAACTAGCAATGTTACTGTCGGAATAGCATTAAAACACGATTTTGAGAAGCTAATTTTCAAAAATTTTCCGGGGTAAACCCCCGTACCCCCTGCTTCGATACTCGATGAATGAAGTACTGCGCAAGTAGACGTATGAAAGGAAAGGTTGGTTCGTTTTAAGAGAGAAGGGCCGCCCACAGGAGGGATAAATGGCGCAAGTTGTGCCATCGAGAAAAAAATTGGGGGGAATCAAAAAATTGGGGAAGAATTTTACTCTAATGTCGCATAAGTAATTTTGCTGTCGTCAGAATAACATTGGAACACGATGCGATTTTTTTTTTTTTTTAATCTCGAGAATGAATCCCCCTACCCCCTGCTTAGAAACTATGAATGAAGTACCGCGCAAGTTGGTATATGAAAGGATGGGCGGGTCGGTTTATCGCTTTGTGTAGGTAATTTACCCATTTTCTGCTGGGAGCATTTATTTATTTCTTATTTATACCATATACGACACTTAATAAGTAATGCTGTTCAATTGCTACATGATGTATAATAAATGAATTAATGATAATATTTTGTATAGTTTTCTGTTTGTGCGATTACATTTTCCAGGGCCTGCGGTAAACTTGAAACCAGCTCAAAAGTGGCATCACTTTGGGGGGGGGTGCGCCATCAGCTTTGGGGGGGAAGGGCACCCCTGGCGCCGCGAATGATATTCCATAAACAACAGACATTGTGGGGGAGCATGTCCACTTTGCCCGACTAGGTTGGGTATAGTGGTCATTTTGTATGACTTGAAATTATCAATAATTACTGCGTAAAGTTTCTTCAAAACAGGTTCATTTAAATATATCATAAAACTTAATAACGTTAGTATATTATAAAAATTTTACTTACTTGCTAGCATATTTCTATAAGACCGAAAAAAATTAAAATTTCTTAGGGTGGCCGCTTTACCCACCCTTCCCCTAATATCTGTTGATTTCAATACGTTTCATCTTTGGACTGTTTCTTTTTCTCATTTTTGGTTGAACGTTACGAGTAGCTGCTTTTGGTATAATCTCCATATATAGGTTTGGCAACACTAGTTTAAAGAAGCAATGTGGAATTATTCTTGTTCGCTCAGCAAACGATTTCCTTTCTCCCTTTAAGACCTTAACTTTCCTTCTTTTATTTCTTCTTCTCCGGAAAGCCATGGACTCCCACCGCAAATCGCTTTGTCTCATTAGAAGCCGGTGGTTGAAGGACCTAATTCTGTGGTTGCTACCGCTCAAAAACGATCTTCCGGGCACCTGGAGTCTTTGGGTAATTGTTGTAATGGGTGAGGAAGGAGCGATTTCAAAGTCAGAGTAGAGGGATTGCATCTTTAGCCCTTTCCAAAGAGATGCCTTCAGATTAAAGCTCTTCCTTCTGAGTTTCCAAATGAAGTGAGGTCTCCTCAAGACCTACTCTTAATCGCAACTCTTGATAATAATCCTATTTCCACTTATACACTCATCATCGCTTTCCGGTAATCGTTAGGTTTTTGCTGATGGAATACTTTTCCTATAACTAACAAGATAATATCAAGAATTCTAAAGTATTCGATGCAACAATTAGATTTCATACAAATCCTTACTTTCAGAATTAGTAAAACAGTATTTTCTACTGATATCCTTTCTATTTTAACTTTGTATGAATTCTAGGAGAACTTGGCATAATGAAGAGACACATTGGTCTACTTTATATACACATATACAGGGTAATTGTTTTTTTTTTTTTTAACGGATTTCATTTGGGTCTAGAATTTCTAACTGAAGTCCGATTTTCGTGCGGTTTGTGGGAAATGATCGTGAAAGGATGGGAGATTTAGGGAACTATGTTTACTGGTTTAAATTCACCCTTGGTAATATGGACAACGCCTCAAGAAAAACAGCAAATATTCGCAAGTGTAACTTACAATTGGAATGAGGTTTTGGATTTTTTAACCGAAATCGCACAATAGAAATTATTAAGTGTTAATGATAATACAAATTAAGCGTTAGTGGTGACAGCCATAAATGACATGTTGAATATCTATAGCCGGTTTCTTGAGACAAACGACGAAGAGATTTCTTGGTCGATATAAGGAGTCGATAATTGAGATTACCTACAACAACCGTCTGCGGGATGCGTACTTCCCAGAATCACTCACGAGGAAACGGTCTTAAGTGTAAACAACCGATTTGGCGTGGGTCCGGATATGTGTTACGGGAGACCAAAAGGGAGACACGTATTTTGGCGTTTGGGCCCATACGCAGAAATATTCGAAATACGGGGCCCCAAAGTGGCCCTACGTGCTATAACTAGGAAGCGAATGCCGTTACTTGTACACAACCGATTTTGCTGGGGTCCGGATATGTGTTACGGGAGACCAAAGTAGGAGACACGTATTTTGGCGTTTGGGCCCATACGCAGAAATTTCCGAAATACGGGACCCTAAAGTGGTCCTACATGCTATAACTAGGAAGCAAATGACGTTACTTGTACACAACCGATTTGGCTGGGGTCCGGATGTGTGTTACGGGAGACCAAGGTAGGAGACATGTAATTTGGCGTTTGGGCCCATACGCAGAAATTTCCGAAATATGGGGCCGCAAAGTGGCCCTACATGCCATAACTAGGAAGCGAATGACGTTACTGGTACAAAATGTTGGCCTGGGTTCGAATATGTTATAATATATCCGAAGGTATGAGACTTGTGTTTGTTGTTAAGTCCCACAAAAAGGAATGTCGAATGTACAGGGTCCGATATTGGTAGATTTTCAATAAGGTCATGAGGTTGGCGTATATGGTACCCATGTAATTCTGAACAGATGTTCAGCTGGAACGAGCCGTCGAGGGGGATCTGCTGACCACGAGGGTGTCAACGGAGCGAAAGAATATTTGCGTTTTTCTCTTGTATTTCTATAGCTAGGATGTGTGGATACCGGGCGGTACACTTTTGTGCAAGAGAGTGAACATTAATATTTAATCGATACGGCGTGTGTTGTCAGGAAACCGGGCACAGTGGCGGAAGTACAGTTTGCCGCCCTGTCAGGTTTTGTCGGAAGATAAACTACATGTCTTCGACTTGGGCTTATAATAGCCATATCCGGATACCACCCAAAGCGGTTGTGTACAAGTAACGTCATTCGCTTCCTAGTTATGGCATGTAGGGCCACTTTGGGGCCCCGTATTTCGGAAATTTCTGCGTGTGGGCCCAAACGCCAAAATACGTGTCTCCTACTTTGGTCTTCCGTAACACATATCCGGACCCCAGCCAAATCGGTTGTGTACAAGTAACGCCATTCGCTTACTAGTTATAGCAGGTAGGGCCATTCTGGGGCCCCGTATTTCGAATATTTCTGCGTATGGGCCCAAACGCCAAAATACGTGTCTCCTACTTTGGTCTCCCGTAACACATATCCGGACCCCAGCCAAATCGGTTGTTTACACTTAAGACCGTTTCCTCGTTAGAACCGATCCTGTTTCTTCCAATTTATTCACTAGCGACCATATTATGTTCCTGTATGGAGCAGACGTGAGGCAAGTTTGTTTCTAAATGCCCTTTGAGTAGCAACAACAGGCTCCGTTAACATAAAACTTTTAAAGATAAACGCATCTTGCTCCAGAGAGTACACTATTCTCACTGTGTCCTGATCATATTCACACAGTAGCAAAGAATTGTACATCACAATTCCCAATACAACGGCCCAGTTTTCTATTTCTTATTGACCTTGGCGAGATAAAAATTTAACGAAGAAAACTCAAAACTCCACACCGCACCGCACCCCATTCCAATTGTAAGGTACACTGAGAAAAATCCATTCTCCGGACAGCGGTATATTGCACAAATATACGGAATCCTCTTGCTTACTACCGAAATCAGTACGGAGCATACTTTATCCATATGCTACATAGGCATTGGCCTTAGATGTTACACTATGTCGTTACAGGATGTCTGATATCTAACAGTCTTCCTTATATTACATACATAGTTACCTTCGTCAGCTATAGGGTAAGTTTGGGTGAATCCGGACAGTTGTAATGTTTCTTTCTTTTACTACTACCCCGCTAAACGAAAATATCCAATACTTCGTCATATTATTTAATGATATGTTGGTATGCAATGTACAACTAAAATAGTTTTCCTGGAATGGCATGTTAAGAAATAAAAAAATAATTTTCTGAAAGTTGACGAAATCTTTGATTTGCAAATTTGGAAGGGTGAATCCAGACAGTAGGTTGGAGATTCCGGACACTGAAGTTTGAAGAAAGATATATACATGATAGATATATTTTAGTTATTATTGCTACACTAACATTCTAACATGATAAGTACAGAATATAAATACAAATACATGATAAATACATACAATTACGGACATAGCAATTTTTATACTAATTTCTTTACTGTTGAAATTGTAAGTTAAATGCACAGTAGTGTAACTATCACTATAGCGTTTAATCATTAAACGTAGTAATCACATTTGTTTCCATTAGAACTACATTTCACCACTATATAATAAGTGTGCACTGAGACTACCATTTATTATTATTATTATTATTATTATTATTATTATTATTATTATTATTATTATTATTATTATTATTATTATTATTATTATTATTGTGCGTTAATTACGTCTGCCAGTTTTGTGAAGCACTAGTCATAATTCAGATACATCATCCACAGATAAAATATAGTTTCTTATCACCTGCCACACATCTTTCATGAAACCAGGTCTTACACACAGTACAGGACACCCAGGAATCGTATTTGCTTCATGATGGTGCATAATAATTCTTCCCACAAAATCCTATGGTGACTCAGTGATAGAGCTTTCATTTCTGCTGCATGGGGTCCCTAGTTCGATCCCAGCTCGCATCAAGGGATCTTTGTGGTGGACAAGCATTGTGTACGTGCAATTTATCAGGGTTCTCCCGTTTACTCCCATTTTCTTCATTCCACTATTTCATTCTTTTCTCATCATCACCGTCTCCTTTAGCCTAGCCGGCATAACCGTGGAGCGTAAAACTAAATGATTTCATTTTATTTTGACTTCATTTAAAGATACGTAAGCCTTTACACAATATGCCCCAATAATAAATCTGGTTTAGAAGTTGTTATCGATCGTGGATCTCTCGTGATAAAGAAATATTCTTATAACCACTAGATGACGTTAGGAAAACAATCAGGATATAAGTTCTGTTCACAAATGTATAAAACGAGACGAGACGAGGAGAAAAATACCTCGAAAATCGAGACGAGACTTCTATCTAATTTACGAGGCGAGACAACCTTATTTTTCGCCTCGTGGCAACACTTTTAGCAAATAATGCAATCTCTTTACACTTTCATTCCCTTCCTCTTCCATGCAAAATTTTCAGCAAGAAGTGCAGTTTATGTCGTAAATAATAACACTTGAAGCCTCACACAGCAAAGCTTTTCGTGATATATTTCCCTTTAAAACTTTCTAACGTCTTCCGAGTTACCACTGAAGCGACATAAGTAAAGAGACCGAAATATTGTGGGATAGATTGCAGGCATAGGGGAAACGTACCGACTGGTTTGTTCTCTTGAACGCGTTTTAAAATATACGGAACGATGCAGTGTGGAAGGTTTTACACTCAAGCCCGTCTCCCCAACATTGGACCAGGTTCTTCGTTAACATGTCGCTTTTCTTATATCCTCTTTTTCTCTTTCTTTGTAGAAGAAGAAGTAGACAAATAAAAGTAAGGAAAAGACAATCGGATAAGAGGAAATAAGAGAAGATAGAAATCGAAGTTCAAACGATGAGGAAAACGAATGCAGGAACATAACGTACCCAAGCGACGCTCGTTGCAGGCTGGCTTTACGACAAGGACTTTGCATATTCTTCTTCGTAGCAAGCGACAAACAAAGAGAGCGGATAAAGAACAAAAGCAAATAGTCAAATGACGATAGAAGAAATACAAAGAATAAAAAAGAAGGAACAACCTCCTTTTCATTTTATTTTTTTGGGGGATTTTTTTTTTTTCAAATAACACACAACCCTGGTTTATCTGCTATTTCTGTTCCCCCTTGTTGTCTCAGAATTGCAAACTCATCCTGTTTGGCAATGAGAGGAGAGGAAAGAACTGTTGCAAATCGAGATTTGGACTCAAAAACATTTTTTTTGGGGGGGGTCCAAAATCAAATATCTAAACGTATTTATATGGACATTTCAGTATAGGTCTTGTTCAGTTCAAACACTATTTTCCGCCAACAAGAATTCGTTTGAAAATCTCTATCAAAGGTACGGAGCCCATCGATCTAGAAATTGTTCATACAAACCGACAACCCGTACATTGACAACAAATTTGCGCTATTGGTGTCGCCAGGTGTGCACAGAAAAGCACGTCATTTCCAAAGATAAAAAAAGTAATTTAAATACCTTTCTTAATTAAAATAGTCACCGTCTGTAACTACAAAATGTTGCCATCCCGTAGCCAATAATTGGATTCCGTAAAAAAGAAAGTCTGGAGTTTGCAATACAAAGAATTCCTCAATTGCAAGTTGCACCGTGCAAATAGCAGAGAAAGATTTCGCCGTCAAGAAGTAATGGAGATTCCAGAAGACGTGATAGTCGAAGGGAAAGATGCCAACAGAATAGGGTGGCCGAGGGAGGGTTTCATACTTTGGTAACCTAACGAAGATATGATGGATCACACTCACCATAATACGATGAAGAAAGGGATTTCGGGACACTCCTCTGAATGCTGATCATAATACACCTACTGTCCTCAGCTTTTATGATTGTCATAGGAAATGCACATTTTATAAGAGACAATACCATGCGAGGCATCTTTCAACATTTTTAATGTATTTAGAGAACTGATAATTCTTGTCGACCGCTTTCAACTTATATGGTACGGAAACATGCAAAGAAGGGAAGGTGCCTATCACCTAGACAGGTCGGAAGGATGTGAACAAGGAAGGTCATTACCAGGTAAATAGGTGGAAGCATGTTAAGAAGAGAATGTTACTACCATATAGGTAGATCGGAAGAATTGGAATAAGGGAAGCTCATTAACATGTGAGTAGTTCGGAACAATATAAAATAGGGAAGATCATTACCACGTGGGCAGGTTGGAAGCATGGGAAGAAGAGAAGGCACTACCATGTAGCCAGGTTGAAAGCATAGGAAGAAGTGAAGCTCAGTACAACGTAGATAGGTCGGCATTGAGGTAGATAGGCACTGTCGACCTTTAATCTAAATGTCGTGGATTAAGACAAATACTTGTGCCATATAGTCCAGACAACGTCAGATCAAAGTACATTAACATACACACATCTAGAAGACAGCTACTTAATAGTGGAATCGTAGTGATTACGTCATCGTCTTCCCAATTGAAATTGCGAAAGAGGAGACTAATAATCAGGAGCGTCATTTCAGATTTTGCTTGGGGGGGGGGCAAGACCCCCTGATATAAGTAAAATTTCGCGTTTTTTGCTGAATTTCTATTTTATTGATAACTTCTGTATAAATCTCAACCGTAAGGGGGCAATTGGCGCTCCCTGCCTCCTAAATGACGCCCCTGCAGATAATCAAAGCATTTTGTGACTGAAAAAAGTTTACGTGACAATTTCATCGAATGCATATATTCTTAATCGTGAAACCAGGCGAAAGTGGTTGAAAAACACCAAATGAACACAGTTAAAACCAAATGGAGCAATTCAAAGAATGTATGAAACATATCCAATTCAATAAGGTTTTGGTAGTGCCCAAAATCGGAAATAAAATACACCTCAAAAGTAATACAAAATAAATGAATGAAGTGACTGCTAAACAAACATCAAGAAGAACTAGATTAATATCTTTCTCAATTGAAGAAGTGAGTGTCAAATGTAACAAATATCGGATAGCTTCTAAGGTATCGTAGGTGTAGACCAGCGAGAGATGCAGAAGATAAAATGTGTTGTTTCTAACTTTTATTACTGCCATACCTGAATTATCTGAATCCACGTTGAATGCAGAGCCACCTAGGAGACAAGAAAACGTTGTTGACTAGTACGACAAAAGATTGGTACTGTTTATTGCAGATTTATTCTGGAGTGAGATGTGGAAATTCCAAATTCAAGAAAAGTTTGTGAAAGTACGTACTTTTCATTGATTACAGCGCCACCGGAAACGAATCGAAAAAAGTTTCGGATACAATTTATTTATTTTCCTCTATAGAATCCGAATTTCCAATAAAAATTTAGATCTTCATTTGTGTTTTCAAAGTTTCACGCTCTTCACCCTATTGGAACTAAGGGGTACTAATTTCAACACAGGGGAATTTCCCCGTTCAGAATATTAACTTTTTATTTCAAATATATTTCAAGCCCGATGCTTACTTATTGAGATATTTTGCAGTCTTAAGTTAAAAAAACCACCCCGTATAATAGGAGTGGGATCGGAGGATACACAACTTGATGATGACATCTCTCATAGACATCACTATATACTGATAGGAAATTAAAAAAAATACAGTAACCATAAAATGATTGTAGATCAGGTTCTAACAGGAATAGTGTCATGAAACTTGTATCATTCCACGTGCAAGAGACGACAGTCTCTATGTTTTAAATCAAGATTGATAGAAGTACGGGAAAAGTTAAAATTAATCAGGTGAACAACAAGGTATGTCTATCAAGTACTACGTACATCGAGTATTACATGAAAGTACAAAATTGTTACTCCGTCTGCAATATATTGTAAGGATCCCCACATTACAGCGTGAGCACATGTTTACAAGCCATACGTTCTATTGTTTATGAGCAGCAGACGATACACAAAAGAAGGAAGACACGAAGAGCAACATGATGGGAACCGAAGGAGAACAAGATACCTGAAGAGGGCCTATGAAAGTGGAGGCATTAGTTGACCACTGATCGCTAAGCCTTAATTAGCTCTGGAGGTCGCATTGGGCAAAGGGGCTCTACCTTTCCTAAAATCCCTGGAGGCTGCCTTGAAGCAAAGGGGAATCTTCAACACAAATCATACCTTGCGAGATTGCAATGAGCCGAGGAGGTTACCTAAGGACCATAACCTGAAGTCACTACAAAACACCCATGTGGCTGCCATAAGCGAAGGGGTTTCCGTATAAAACCTTCTGGTCATAAGGAAGACACGAAGACCAACACGACGGGATCCGAAAGAGAACGAGCCACCTGAAGACGGCCTATAAAAGAGGAACCAAAGAAGACGGAGGTATCAGTTGACCACTGATTGCTAAGCCTTAATTAGCTCTGGAGGTCGCATTGGACAAAGGGGCTCTACCTTTCCTAAAATCCGTGGAGGCTGCCTTGAAGCAAAGGGGATTCCTCAACACAAACCATACCTTGCGAGGCTGCCATGAGCCGAGGAGGTTACCTAAGGACCATACACTGAAGTCGCTTCAAGACAACCCAGTGGCTGCCATGAGCTAACGGGTTTCCGTATGAAACCTTCTGTTCATAAGGAAGACACGAAGATCAACACGACGGGATCCGAAAGAGAACGAGCCACCTGAAGACGTCCTAAAAAAGAGGAACCAAAGAAGACGGAGGTATCAGTTGACCACTGATTGCTAAGCCTTAATTAGCTCTGGAGGTCGCATTGGACAAAGGGGCTCTACCTTTCCTAAAATCCGTGGAGGCTGCCTTGAAGCAAAGGGGATTCCTCAACACAAACCATACCTTGCGAGGCTGCCATGAGCCGAGGAGGTTACCTAAGGACCATACACTGAAGTCGCTTCAAGACACCCCAGTGGCTGCCATGAGCTAAGGGGTTTCCGTATAAAACCTTCTGTTCATAAGGAAGACACGAAGATCAACACGACGGGATCCGAAAGAGAACGAGCCACCTGAAGACGGCCTATAAAAGAGGAAAGAAAGAAGACGGAGGTATCAGTTGACCACTGATTGCTAAGCCTTAATTAGCTCTGGAGGTCGCATTGGGCAAACGGGCTCTACCTTTCCTAAAATCCGTGGAGGCTGCCTTGAAGCAAAGGGGATTCCTCAACACAAACCATACCTTGCGAGGCTGCCATGAGCCGAGGAGGTTACCTAAGGACCATACACTGAAGTCGCTTCAAGACAAGCCAGTGGCTGCCATGAGCTAAGGGGTTTCCGTATAAAACCTTCTGTTCATAAGGAAGACACGAAGATCAACACGACGGGATCCGAAAGAGAACGAGCCACCTGAAGACGGCCTATAAAAGAGGAACCAAAGAAGACGGAGGTATCAGTTGACCACTGATTGCTAAGCCTTAATTAGCTCTGGAGGTCGCATTGGACAAAGGGGCTCTACCTTTCCTAAAATCCGTGGAGGCTGCCTTGAAGCAAAGGGGATTCCTCAACACAAACCATACCTTGCGAGGCTGCCATGAGCCGAGGAGGTTACCTAAGGACCATACACTGAAGTCGCTTCAAGACAACCCAGTGGCTGCCATGAGCTAACGGGTTTCCGTATGAAACCTTCTGTTCATAAGGAAGACACGAAGATCAACACGACGGGATCCGAAAGAGAACGAGCCACCTGAAGACGTCCTAAAAAAGAGGAACCAAAGAAGACGGAGGTATCAGTTGACCACTGATTGCTAAGCCTTAATTAGCTCTGGAGGTCGCATTGGACAAAGGGGCTCTACCTTTCCTAAAATCCGTGGAGGCTGCCTTGAAGCAAAGGGGATTCCTCAACACAAACCATACCTTGCGAGGCTGCCATGAGCCGAGGAGGTTACCTAAGGACCATACACTGAAGTCGCTTCAAGACACCCCAGTGGCTGCCATGAGCTAAGGGGTTTCCGTATAAAACCTTCTGTTCATAAGGAAGACACGAAGATCAACACGACGGGATCCGAAAGAGAACGAGCCACCTGAAGACGGCCTATAAAAGAGGAAAGAAAGAAGACGGAGGTATCAGTTGACCACTGATTGCTAAGCCTTAATTAGCTCTGGAGGTCGCATTGGGCAAACGGGCTCTACCTTTCCTAAAATCCGTGGAGGCTGCCTTGAAGCAAAGGGGATTCCTCAACACAAACCATACCTTGCGAGGCTGCCATGAGCCGAGGAGGTTACCTAAGGACCATACACTGAAGTCGCTTCAAGACAAGCCAGTGGCTGCCATGAGCTAAGGGGTTTCCGTATAAAACCTTCTGTTCATAAGGAAGACACGAAGATCAACACGACGGGATCCGAAAGAGAACGAGCCACCTGAAGACGGCCTATAAAAGAGGAACCAAAGAAGACGGAGGTATCAGTTGACCACTGATTGATAAGCTTTAATTAGCTCTGGAGGTCGCATTGAACGAAGGGGCTCTACCTTTCCTAAAATCCCTGGAGGCTGCCTTGAAGCAAAGGGGATTTCTCAACACAAACCATACCTTGCGAGGCTGCCATGAGCCGAGGAGGTTACCTAAGGACCATACACTGAAGTCGCTTCAAGACAACCCAGTGGCTGCCATGAGCTAAGGGGTTTCCGTATAAAACCTTCTGTTCATAAGGAAGACACGAAGATCAACACGACGGGATCCGAAAGAGAACGAGCCACCTGAAGACGGCCTATAAAAGAGGAAAGAAAGAAGACGGAGGTATCAGTTGACCACTGATTGCTAAGCCTTAATTAGCTCTGGAGGTCGCATTGGGCAAACGGGCTCTACCTTTCCTAAAATCCGTGGAGGCTGCCTTGAAGCAAAGGGGATTCTTCAACACAAACCATATCTTGCAAGGCTGTCTTGAGCCGAGGAGGTTACCTAAGGACCATAACCTGAAGTCACTACAAGACAACCCAGTGGCTGCCATGAGCTAAGGGGTTTCCGTATAAAAACCTTCTAGTCATAAGGAAGACACGAAGATCAATACGACGGGAACCGAAAGAGAACGAGCCACCTGAAGACGGCCTATAAAAGAGGAACCAAAGAAGACGGAGGTATCAGTTGACCACTGATTGCTAAGCCTTAATTAGCTCTGGAGGTCGCATTGGGCAAAGGGGCTCTACCTTTCCTAAAATCCGTGGAGGCTGCCTTGAAGCAAAGGGGATTCCTCAACACAAACCATACCTTGAGAGGCTGCCATGAGCCGAGGAGGTTACCTAAGGACCATACACTGAAGTCGCTTCAAGACACCCCAGTGGCTGCCATGAACTAAGGGGTTTCCGTATAAAACCTTCTGTTCATAAGGAAGACACGAAGATCAACACGACGGGATCCGAAAGAGAACGAGCCACCTGAAGACGGCCTATAAAAGAGGAAAGAAAGAAGACGGAGGTATCAGTTGACCACTGATTGCTAAGCCTTAATTAGCTCTGGAGGTCGCATTGGGCAAACGGGCTCTACCTTTCCTAAAATCCGTGGAGGCTGCCTTGAAGCAAAGGGGATTCTTCAACACAAACCATATCTTGCAAGGCTGTCTTGAGCCGAGGAGGTTACCTAAGGACCATACACTGAAGTCGCTTCAAGACAAGCCAGTGGCTGCCATGAGCTAAGGGGTTTCCGTATAAAACCTTCTGTTCATAAGGAAGACACGAAGATCAACACGACGGGATCCGAAAGAGAACGAGCCACCTGAAGACGGCCTATAAAAGAGGAAAGAAAGAAGACGGAGGTATCAGTTGACCACTGATTGCTAAGCCTTAATTAGCTCTGGAGGTCGCATTGGGCAAACGGGCTCTACCTTTCCTAAAATCCGTGGAGGCTGCCTTGAAGCAAAGGGGATTCTTCAACACAAACCATATCTTGCAAGGCTGTCTTGAGCCGAGGAGGTTACCTAAGGACCATACACTGAAGTCGCTTCAAGACAAGCCAGTGGCTGCCATGAGCTAAGGGGTTTCCGTATAAAACCTTCTGTTCATAAGGAAGACACGAAGATCAACACGACGGGATCCGAAAGAGAACGAGCCACCTGAAGACGGCCTATAAAAGAGGAACCAAAGAAGACGGAGGTATCAGTTGACCACTGATTGCTAAGCCTTAATTAGCTCTGGAGGTCGCATTGGACAAAGGGGCTCTATCTTTCCCAAAATCCCTGGAGGCTGCCTTGAAGCAAAGGTGATTCCTCAACACAAACCATACCTTGCGAGGCTGCCATGAGCCGAGGAGGTTACCTAAGGACCATAAACTGAAGTTGCTTCAAGACACCCCAGTGGCTGCCATGAGCGAAGTGGTTCCCTTACAAAATATTCCTTCCTTCACCCCCTGGTCATAAGGAATATTTAAGTTGTTAACTATGTAAGCACAAAGACTATTTTTTATTTTTGTAAAATAAATAGTAAAATAGATATATATTTTTGTAAAATTTTGTAATTTTCTATTTTTGACAGAATCCCAAACTGGCATTGTCTCAAGCCATACAAATTATGGCATATATATATATATATATATATATATATATATATATATATATATATGTATATGATTATTACTGACATCTAGAGACTTAAGCCCGTCATGTATGCGGAATGATATCCCTCGGCGATCACACTATCGAAGGAAGGGGGAATGTAAGAATCGGCCTGACACCTGTTCATTAGGTACCATAACGGAATTTGCCTGGTGTGAATGAGAAAAGCTTAAGTAAATCTTACTTAGGATGACTGGCCTAAGAAATCTGTTATACCTTTTGCAACTGAATGTCCTTACCGGAAATCGAACAGGGTACCACTCGCACTCTGTCTCCAAAAGTTTTAAAAATATGCAACTTATCGTGGGAAAAATAGACAGCGGCAGAGACACACAAATGGTCACTAGATTGTATAGTAAAAGCTAGCTTATGTAAGTTGGAACAAATTGTATTTTATTTCATTTAATATTTTCGTGTTGTATAAATAATAATTTTGTATGTGTGCCAATTAGGAAAGACATATATGTATTTTATCAGCAATTCTTGTCAAGCACAGTTGGCTGACGGGATAAGTGGTTAACCATATGTCATGTTGAATGTTATATATCAGCTCGTAAATTATAGGCATTTATTTGATAAATCATGCATTCAAATCGTTCCAGAAGGTCAGATGAGAAGATTGAGAGTGTTAACTCAGTGTTACGTTTACATTGTGAGACTTAAATTATTGTCCTTCCCGGAAGGGCGTAAGGCTATTATAATTTGACAATGTCAATTGGTCAATCAGGTCCCTTGTTGCTCCTTCTGCATGCGAGATCTTGTTTAATTCTCGGCAGAACCACCTCATGAAGAAGAGAAGTAGTTGCCCAGGTTCCGCACCATGTGAGGAAAGAGTTAGGCTATTCAGTAAAAATAACAAAATGAAGTACAGTGGAACCTGGATAATTCGAACTTCTGTAATTCGAAAACTTCTTTATTTCGAATTTTTCTCTTGGTCCCTAGAATTTTATATACAAACAATGCTTTAAAAATATCATGGTTAATTCGAATTATAATCTGGATAATTCGAAGTTTTTGCCGTGTAAATCTTAAAGGAGATCAAGTCATCGGGTCGGATTTTCCAAGAAACGGATGAACATACGTACTGTAGCAGGCTTTCCGCCCCGCCCGCAGACTACTCAGCTTGAAGATCATCGCACCCACCCCTCCACTCCTCTCCCAGCACGTACACCAATGACCGAGAGACTAAATTCTAGGAAACGAGCAAAGATCTCAGCATTTTTTGAAAAATGTTAATTTTTTTGAGTCTCATGACAGTTATTTGTATATTAATACAGCAATATTATTTTCTGTTTTTATGACTTTTTCAATGTTCATGCATAATACAGTGCTAGTGTACGTACGTACGTATTACAGTACAGTATTTTACTTCATACTGTATTAACCTATGTTTTTTCTAGTTTTACAATGAGTGTATGGTACTTAAAACACTTATTATTAGCTCCAATAATGGTCTTTATGTTAAAACCTGAAGTTTGGTTGTTTATTTCAACCATTTACAAAAACTTTTTTAATTCGAATTTTTGTATAATTCGAATTTTTCTACTGGTCCCTTGAGGTTCGAATTATCCAGGTTCCATTGTACCGTGATTTTGAAAGACATTTTTAAAGTTTTAGTACTATTAATGCTGCGAAGTGGGATAACACCATCATTCATATGCATAAGTAGAAGTTGTCTCAAAAATAACTTACTTAAGTTCGATTGGAATTCTCATCTACATTTACTTTCCACAATTTGCTTCAAATATTCCAAGATTCCTCCAAGTATCCCGCGGGAGCTAATGTGATTCAAATCTCACGTGACATACTAAAAATAATACAAAATTTACCATTTTTCATTTGTTTGTTTATCATAGGTGAAAGAAGATAATGACATGCAACTTACCACAATCATACATAATGTTATTTTACAACAGAAAATATAAACCTGAAGAATTTGCAGTTTTGCCATCCATAGAAGTTACAGTGTTGCCAAAATGACATTTTCCCGAAAATCTAAAATAAGGCAGCGACTAGAGCAAAAAACTCAATTGCATTTGATTATGTATCATGTTATTTTCGAATCCTGTGAACTGTTATTGTTTAAATAACATCTATATATTAAAATGCTAGGTTTATGTGTTTATCTCCAAAGAAAAGTTAATATGTTCGTCCCCAATCATTTCGACAATGAGATCTGGAAAACTACAACTGCTAGTAACGTTCCGCTTTCACTAATCGATTCCAAATTCTGTGTAGATTGTCCAGTTCTAATTGAATATTAAAAAAAAAAAAACATGGCAGTTATTTCTTTATTACATTTTTAGGGGTAGACTGGAAGTGTTGATATTTAAAAAACATCGTATCCTATGGGTTATACATTCCAACACCACATAGTTGTATACAGGAGTAGCATATCTATCACTTATTTGTTTCATGCTCAAACAGTGGCGTAGGCAAGGGGAGCAGAGGGGCCGGCTCCCCCAAAGAGGTCCGACAATGTACTTTGGTACTTTGATGTTTGTAATTTTTATATATTTTTATGTTTATTTTGTTGTTTGTATTTTTTCTATATGTACCTATAACAGCACTTGCCCCCCTCAAACACACATTCTGGCTACGCTACTGTGCTCAAATGATAATGAAAAACGAAGGATAACCATTTCTCCATTGTAAAATGAATTTTTATTGTTTGGAGTGTTTTGAACAATGAACACCGTATATCACTGACATTATAATTAATTGTGTGTGTAACGTATTTGCTTATTACATACTGCATGAAAGAAAACACTGATCATACATGAATTAAAAACTCGAACCGGAAGTAGGCTCAAATCTTGCAAATGGTGCGTGATATTGAAAAAGAAATCGAAAAATCTCCCATTTACGGTATCTCTTGCTGATTTTTATCAAGACGTCTTTCACTTGTGTCTGTAAAAGGACATGTATAGATGTTGTTCTTGGGAGTGAAAAGCGTTAAAAGTTAGTACATAGATAGTGTAAACAAAAGAAAAACGTAATTAGGTTTAGAAAATGAAGCTCGTAACTATGTGATTGTTTATATGTGCAATTGAGTTGATGTCTAAAATGAGCCAGAAGTGGCTGAAGTGGGAATTAGGATTGTTACGAGCCATAAGTGGTTGAGATTATGAGTAGAATTGATATGAGCCAAAAGTGGCTGAGTTGATTGTGTAGTTTTCAATGTTAGTTGCTCAAGTCTATTTCTGAACCTTAGCGGTTGGATTGGTATACGTTAATGTAGCCAGTGATACACAGATACAGTAAATTGTTGAAGTAGTTTGGAAGTTGTTTTGACATCATTAGTGATTATTAGTAAGAGTATAAAAAGTTAATACCTTTGTCTATTGAATTAATTTACAACCTAACAGTTGTGAGATATGAGAAGGAGATACATACTCATATGTGAAAGGTGCATTGTGTAAAGAACGGAGATTCAGCTAGTTATTATTTAATTTTAATAACTGTATGTTAAAATTACTTTGTTTATTACAAACTAAATACAACTATTATTTAAAAAGTAGTTTACAGGATTTTAAGATAACACAATACGTAATCAAATGTAATTGAGTTCGTTTATTTAGTCGCTGCCTTAACGTAGATTTTCGGGGGAAATGTTGTTATGGCAACACTGAAAATTCTTCAGGTTTATATTTTCTGTTGTAGAATAACATTATCTATGATTGTGATAAGTTGCATTTCATTATCTCCTTTCACTTATGAAAAACCAGCAAAATAAAAATTATAAATTTTGTATTACTTCTAGTATGTCAGGCTCTTAAGGGGTAGATCCATGTTTTACAAGTCTAAATAAACGTTAAACTTGAAACCACCAGGCAACTAAATTGGTCAAATTTCTGTTTTAGAGCAGCTATATTATATTACCCTAGACATCTTTATACTTCTTAAACACTCATTTATAATCAGGAGATACACTCGTGTTGTACTTCACTCTATGGTTCCCACATGCTCATGCCAAGTGAACTTTGTGGTGGACAAACACCGTGTGCTTGGGTTTTCTCAAGGTTCTCCCGTTTCCTCCCACTTTATTCATTCCACCATTTCATCCATTTCTCATTATCACTGTCTCCTTTAACCTAGCCGGCAGCATAGCCGTGGGACGTAAAACTCAAAAGATTTCTATGGTTCCCACTATGAAGAGCCAACCTGTGTTACAATGCGGGTACTGGGCGCTAGAGGGACGAACGGCGTGAGGGACTCCAATCACTAATTACTAAACCTCAAGAATAGAAGAATTCCAGACAAAGTAACACATATTTAAAGAGTATTCGTTAAAAAGTACAAAATAGGCATAATCTTATAGACTGCTTTGTGGGGCTCAAAACATGAGTGTGTAGCAGGGGTCGGTTTATTTAAAGCCCCCTAGGTTACTTCCTTTCCCGCATACGGCATTGATAGTATTTTGGCTAACAGAAGCATTTTTCCTCAGCACACACACTCATTAAATATACACCGAACAAATAATTAGTGACCCCCCTTGAACTTAACATGACGTACGGTTACACTCCCTCTAATCTGGATCATTGCCTGTATCCAGTTTGAAAGTTACCCATTCGCTCATTAGTAGTAAAGTACGAAGATTCCAATTTGTACGTTAACTTGCTGCTCCATAGATTTAGAGTTAGATTAAACTCTTAGTATTTTACACGCCAAACTAAGTGTAACAGACCGACTGAATGTTCCTCACATCATATATATATATATTGTGTGAGTATCGGGGTGGCCCTTCCGATTTTTTTTTGAGTCTTACACTCCTAAAATGGTTTCAAATCGGACCAAAGTAACTCTTGGGAAAAATGAACTTTCTTAAATAATATTAAATTTTGTCCCAAGCGTCCTCAAATTTTGAATGCAGCATAAATATGAGGCCAAGGTATCTGATAGTTTGAAAACACAATTGTGAGCTAATAACCATGTATTATGAAAGCAATAAGTATTAAATAATTGGATATAAGTTGAAAATAACGTCGAATACGGGATACGGACAAAATCTCGCGGCCGAAACATCGCCGCCCAAAATCTCGCCGGCCAAAACCTCGCCGCCCAAAATCTCGCGTGGCCGAAACCTCGTCGGACAAAATTTCGCCGGGCCAAAACATCGCCGCCCAGAACATCGCGTGGCCAAAACCTGGCCGCCAAAATCTCGTCGGCCAAAATAGATATATCTCCCACTCCCCCTCCATTTTGTTGTGCCGACAAAGTGAAATCATAAAAGACATCCTAGGCTCGAACCTCATCTATGTTGAAAATTTGATTGAGATCGGTAGGATGGCTCAAGAGGTATAATGTAACAAACATAATCATTTAATTTATATATATATATATATATATATATATATATATATATATATATATATATATATATATATATATATATATATATATATATGAGGTTCGAGCCTAGGATGTCTTTTATGATTTCACTTTGTCGGCACAACAAAAGGGAGGGGGAGTGGGAGATATATCTATTTTGGCCGACGAGATTTTGGCGGCGAGGTTTCGGCCACGCGAGTTTTCCAAAGCATGCATTAGAATTTTTCTTGTCATTATTTTAATGTAATTATGTGTTATTACTAAATATATACATATAGTAATACATAGAACATTCTAAATTGAAGAAATCGTCGTGAAGAGGTTTTATCCTGACGACATTTCTTCCCAGGTGACACTACGTCTCGCTTAATTTAGACCAGGCGAGATTCTGTGTCGCGAGATCATTACAACGAGGTTTTGGTCAGTCGAGATTTTGGGTATGGCGATATTTTGGGGAGCGAGGTTTTGGCAAAGCGAGGTTTTGGCCCGGCGAGATTTTGGCCCGCGAGGTTTTGGCCCGGCGAGATTTTGGGCCGCGAGGTTTTGGGAGGCGAGGTTTTGGCCAGGCGAGGTTTCAGCCCGCCGAGAGTTTGGGCCGCGAGGTTTCGGGAGGCGAATTTTTGGTCCACGAGGTTGTCGCCGCGAGGTTCTGGTCGCGAGGTTTTGTACCCAAACCGTCAAATGTATCGACAAGATACTTAAAACTTTTGTTTAATCTTGCAAGACCCTTCAAATTAAATGAATTCTTCTCAACCAAGTCGACCATCCAAAGATCATGGATACCTTTGATTATGACAGGAATTCTACGGCAATGTCGTTTAGCAGACTTATGTAAGTCGTTAACGATCTGTTTCGTACTAAGACCATGTTATTTAGCGAAATGTTGCTTGAATAATGAATAACATGGTAGTAACTACAGGATGTTCACCAAACGAAAATTTATTGCTCCGAACAACAATTTTACTATACACATGAACTACATATTTATTCAAATCAATTTCTTCATCCAATGGAGCGTCTATAGTTCGTGATCCGTCATGTACTTCAAGGGATATACTGAATTTGAATTGATCTCTTGCGTTGTAAATTTCAAATACAGGAAACTCTTTATGTTTCTTCCTCAGCCATGTAAAGTCTACCCTTTTTACCTTCTCTTCGAACAGTATATCAAAGAATGGTGTATTAACTTCAAACATATACTCTTTACCACCATCCCAAGTGGGTTTAATATCTCTTTCTGTATTGGTTGTTTCTGTATTGCATGCTAAGAAAACAACATGCATATTTGTATGCTATGTAAGCTCTTCATTTCAGCCTTAAGTTCGTTTTCTTTGTGAAATTGGCTTGTTCCTTTTTCAAAAATTGGCTGTTCCTCTCTTTGGCTTGAACTGTCCGCTGTCGCTGCTGTCAGCTAGCCACTTTGAAATTTTATAAACAGGCCTGCTTTCCTGATTGGTTCCTATTTCCTGCTAGACACTTATAGCTGATTTCTTCATCGAGCTGATTGTTGCTTGCTTGCTGATTCCTGCTATTTGTTAGCCAACTAGAAATTTTATATACAACAGTTTGCTTTATACCTGCTTGGTTTCTGTTTTAGCTAGCAATTAATTACCTGCTTGCTGGTTACTGTATATATTTCTAGACACTCGTAATTTTATACATGACGGATTGTGCTGCTTGCTGACTGCCTGGTTCCTGTATATATTGCCAGCCATTGATAATGTTACACACAACTAAGTGCTGCCTGTTTCCTGTTGTTGCTAGTCACTTATAGTTTTTGATACCGCCTGCCTGGTTCTTATCTTTATTGCTGGTCACTTAATTGGATATTGGATTCATTTACCCGATAGGGTCTTAGTGCTATCTGTCCGATGTGTGTTGGTGCGTTAATGGATATTAATACATGTGATGACAGCCTAACTACTTCTTTTGGCTTCCATTGCAGGATCAATTGAGCAGCTAATACAGGATGTTTCAAAACAACACCGACAGCTTTTGAGAGGTGATTCCTGACACTAAGATAAGACAGAAAGTATAGATAGACCAACCTGGGTGCACGAATGCTTCCTTTCGCAGGTATAGGCTGCCGAAAACATGAAAAAAATGAACTTTAAAAATCCATAGCTCCGAAGCAATGGGACCTATCGTAGGGCAGGTCAAGACTTCACTTACAAGTAAACCTTACGTTTGGGTGAATCGAGTTGCTGACTGAGACATATATGAAAAAGTAGTACTAAATGTGGTCAGTATTTCAGTGAAGTTTTAGGTGCGAAGCTCCAGGGGTTTAGGAGATACAGCTACCAGAACATCACATGAAAGTACAGAATAGTCTTCATACAGTTGGAGGTAAAAGCTCTGTAAGACCTCTTGTAACGACAAAAGATGAATAACAAATATATGGGTACATATTAGGACTAGGGGGAAGTCATATAGTAAGGGTATACCTGACGGCGGCCATCTTGAAATCCGCCATTTTGAATTAAGGTTAAGTTTTTAAAATAGGAATAGGGTCATGTAATACATGATTTAAGGCGCAAATTTAACCAGAAGAACAATGGTGACGTTAATTTTGATTTACGCGCAATTGGTAAAAAGTTACAAGGAAATTAAATATTGTTGCTGCATATGTATTAGTCCTTTACCCCACCTTGTAAATTTTGTGTTAATGATAATAATTAAATAAAAAGCAGATGGATAAATATTAGGTCTATGGTAAGAGTTGCCTTGATGGCGGCCATGTTCAAATCCGCCATTTTGAATCAGACAAAAGTTTTAAACAAAACGCATAACAGTGACACCTTATTAATAGCAAATTTTACCATAACTCCAACGGTATAACCATTTTTGCTTTATCATTAACCAGCACAAAATTAAATGGATCGCTCCTTACGACTACTGCTTTGACGGAATTGTTAACGACAAATGTGTTAAGTGTAACTGGATTGCCTTTGTCAGGTGTGCTCACTGTGAGCAGAGCATTTGTGCAAGTCATGCACTCTTTTCTGAACTACATATTGATTGTACTAATTGAGGACTTTTCTGGAAGAAAGACCCAAGTTCAATTATGACTCAATTCCACTTTGGTCATTTTTCCTTAAATTAGCAACTTGTTTATGCGATAACAAGTGCTGGTTAATGATAAAGCAAAAATGGTTATACCGTTGGATTTATGGTAAAATTTGCTATTAATAAGGTGTCACTGTTATGCGTTTTGTTTAAAACTTTTGTCTGATTCAAAATGGCGGATTTGAACATGGTCGCCATCAAGGCAACTCTTACCATAGACCTAATATTTATCCATCTGCTTTTTATTTAATTATTATCATTAACACAAAATTTACAAGGTGGGGTAAAGGACTAATACATATGCAGCAACAATATTTAATTTCCCTGTAACTTTTTACCAATTGCGCGTAAATCAAAATTAACGTCACCATTGTTCTTCTGATTAAATTTGCGCCTTAAATCATGTATCACATGACCCTATTCCTATTTTAAAAACTTAACCTTAATTCAAAATGGCGGATTTCAAGATGGCCGCCGTCAGGTATACCCTTACTATATGACTTCCCTCTAGTCCTAAGATGTACCCATATATTTGTTATTCATCTTTTGTCGTTACAAGAGGTCTTACAGAGTTTTTACCTCCAACTGTATGAAGACTATTCTGTACTTCCATGTGATGTTCTGGTAGCTGTATCTCCTAAACCCCTGGAGCTTCGCACCTAAAACTTCACTGAAATACTGACCACATTTAGTACTACTTTCTCAGATGTGTCTCAGTCAGCAACTCGATTCACCCAAACGTAAGGTTTACTTGTTAGAAACTAATATGTGCCCTAACCAAATAACCATGTTTCAGTATCTTGTGGTACTTCCACAACAATTTTTATAGAGATAGTTGGTAAGTACTTGAAATTATAGGCCCATAGCCAAACTCCCTCTATAAAAATTGCTGCCTGAATATTGCAGGATTCTGAGACATGGATTTTTGGATAGGGCTCATATTAGTTCCTAAGTGAAGTCTTGACCCGACTACGGTAGGTCTCATAGGTTTGGAGCTATGGACCTTTAAAGTTCATTTTCTCATGTTTTGGGCAAACTATAACTCCGAAAGGACACATTTTTGCACCCAGGTTGGTCTATACTTTTTGTCTTATCTTGATGTTAGGAGTCACTTTACAAACGTTGTCGGTGTTGTTTTGAAACACCTTGTATATTAAAATTTGGCAGCAACACTTTCGTGTGTAGGCACTTTTTTTCTTTTTTCAGCTCTTACCAGGCATGATTGCCGGATGAATTATTTTTTCAGTTTTCTTTTTAAAATTTAGCCAGACTCACCTTGTATGGAGCTCTCTACTTTGGACCCTGTGTCACATAGCTGTTGCTTTATAAAGCAAAATGAGTGAATTATTTTAATGATATTGGATTTGTTTCGTTCTGTACTGGTTAATACCCCATGCGATAGATACAGTCTCTCTCTTCGAGAAGTCTCGTAAAGGTTTTAATGATATCTTTCACATTTCCGGTCTACTTAAGATTTCCTTAGGTCTACTTCCGGATTATTTCCAGTTCATTCCCATACTCCAGAACTCTCATTGATTCGAAGGTTATGTGTCTAAAATCAGCCAAACAGGAGCATGAGAAAATTCCTACCAAAAAGTGATGCAGAATGCCCACGTTTCAACTACGAATGTCTGTCCCCAAGATTTAAATTAATTTTGAAATCACTCTCGGAAAATGGTTAAGAGAATGGTTAAGAACGTTTTGAGAAAAGATAGCCTAGTTTCATAAAGTATGCATTGATTGGCAACAAAAAGGGATAAATCCTTTGAACGAATGTGATTGTTTCGAATGGTGTGAACTCCAAAATATTAAATACTGCACATAAAATTTGATGAAACTTACGCTGAGTATATTTAAAGTAAAAACATGATCATACTGCAGGTTATCGCAAAAGTCATGGCAACTTTCGAAAATGAGAAGTAAGAGAATCTGAAACATGTACACTCATGTCCAAAATTACTGTCGCATGTCTATAAATATGTTATTGTAGGAATATAATTTGATAACGAATTCGCCCGGCATTTCTTATAATGTTAGTACGTGTATAATCGGCAAAGACATGTATTTTTAAAATTTCATGTCAAAAGAGCAGTAAATAAGAACAATAAAACGAAAATAAAACTTTCTTGTCCATTTAGCAACATTCTATTTTACTAATTTTAATTTTCGTATTTATAATTCTTTTCCTATGAAATTTACCACAAATGTACATTTCCCGATTATACACATAGTATCAGTATTAAAAGTACCCTGCAAAATCATTATCAAATTATATTCTTACAAGGAAACAGTTATAGATATGCGACAATCATTTTGGACATGAGTGTACATGAAAGGTTATTACATGTAGAGATTTGGGTAAATATAAATGTTTTACATTAAACTACAACATTACAAACTACACTGTACAATTATGCGTAACACGTAGATGCATGGACTATAGATGCCACAAATATTTGTTTATGGATTTTATGCCGGTTTTCTTCCACATTCTCATTCTACAGATACTTTCAATTGTCTTCATTCACGTGCCTTAACCGTTTGTCTCGTTTAGCCTAAAAAGCATAATCCTAGACTTGAAGTGGAATATTTAATTTCATTTTAATTTTTGTTTCCATTTTCTTTTGTCATGATCCTCGTAAGGCTTTGTCTAACGTTTTCAGCTGAGATCATTAGTCCTTATATAATAACATGGTCAACTTCTTTCCAAACTATTATGAAAAATATTTGTCTTATGCAGTTCAAACTTTCTCCAGATGTTAACCTATCCCAGTACTACATGTTCACTTTTTTTATTTTTAAACTAGCTCTTATAGTTCATTAATATTACTTTTTACAAGGAAATGTGACAGCGCTGGAAAGAACATAAATATATACATATATTTAGATATTGGAGAATCAGCAGGGTTTCATTTCCTGCTCGTGGAGATGCAGATACCTGGCCCATTCACACCATTGTTCCTCACTGAAATTCAAAACGTTAGTAGGGGAGGGGAAAAAGTTACGAAATGAGAAAAGATCCTTCTTCTAATAAAGTGGAGAATGCATATCTTCGAAGTTATCTTAGTTGACATCCTGATCATATGGTTCAGAAGAAGAAAGGGTTACGGGAGGCAAGACTGCCCGCTGTTAGAAATGAGACAACCTTATCTATTCACATACCTTTTGGCTCAAAACTTTTGATCGTTTTACTTTGGGATATTGTAAATCAAAATTTAACTCTTGAGGACGTTAGTATGAACTACTTTAGCATTGAAACATTCAGTGAACTTCTTAAAATTTGTCAATTTTAGTTTGGATTTCCTAGCAATATTGAAACTAATGAAAGGGTGTTTTCTGTATTCAACACTCATTTTCAATATAAAAGAAAGTCCACCACTTTCTGACAGAATTTCCTGCATTCAATAATTTAGATACCGTAACTCAGTATCGTAGCCAGGAGGAGTTCACCCGTCTCAATATTTAGTGTAGTGGTATTGAAAACAGATTTAGCTTACACGCAGTCTTTCCATATATTGTCCCGATGTTACGATGTTATTTTATATAATTTAGCATACAAAAATTAAGTACTGTACAGCCATGTTAAAAGAAATTTACTAGCCAGAATCTCTGGGCGGTATTCAGAGAGAATTCGTTAATGAAGTGTTAGTCATGGACTAGTTAGAGGCGCACAAGCTCTTTACTAAGGAATGCATACTATTTTGTATTCAGAGTCTACATTGAATACAACTAAAAAGTTGATTTGGGTATGATTAACTAATATAACCTCAATGCATCGGGTGAGAAAAATAAATGTGGCAACTACATAAAAGAAGATGTGCGCATGCGTAGTCTGTAAACATGAAAATACATGAAATACGAAATACGAAATGTGTTGCACAAGCTAAACCGTGGCTAAAAGGGTACCCTCTGCTCTAGATTAATTAGTCACATGTGATTAACTTCGTCAATTACTACGTCCTAATCAGATACTCTGAATACACTTTTGATGACCATCCGTTAGTCAAACACGTACGGTAGTAGGTCATTAATCAGACGTCAAAACGACTCTGCATAAGACCCTCTATGTTTAACCTTTCGTATAAGTTCATCAAACTAATTATACATGTATTGTTAATCTTGTGGAGCTCTTTCTTTGTAACATATGCGTCAAAATTGCTGTGGTTGCGAATAGAATACATTCAACAAGTGAAACACAGTCTCTGGCCCAATTTCAGAACCTCCGAGCGCCTCAGGCTTTAAAAATCAGAAGGCCTTATGCAGAGTCGTTTTGTCGTATGATTAGAGTCATACTAAAGAGTTCGACTAACATATTTCCTGCAGTAGTCAGGCTTTTAGTATGACGCTAAGCATATGTCAAATGACTCTGCAGAAGGCGGATTATCTCTTGTCGAGACGAGTTAGCTGAGCATGGCCACCAACTATATCAATGTTTATTGCCTACACGATGACTATCAAAGTTCATTCAGATCCCGGCAGTAGTTACAGAACAGAGAAATAAACTACCACAAACAGGGCGAGCCGAGCATATCCATGGCCGAGCTCAACTACCAAATACTGCGATCTTTATTCTTACGCGATATGCTATTGCCTATCAAATTTGGTTTAGATTCGTGCAGTACTTACGGGGAAATAAAGTAATAAATACAAATCAAACTGACCTTGTCTCTGGCTGAACACTACGATCTAATATAGCGATCTTAATTTCTTAGGCGATGGGTTACTTGTTCACAAATTTGGATTATATCTGGCTAGTAGTTACTGGGAAGTAAAGTACCACACACACACACATACATCTGTAACGAAACTTAAGCTTCGGCATACGTAAGCCGGGAGCTTAAAAGAAAGTAGATGTTTTAGGTTTTTAGAAATATTACTGAGCTGCTGTTGCTTAGGTTTCACATATACAGGGTGTTTCAAAACAACACCGACAACGTTTGGGAGGTGATTCCTAATACCAAGATAAGACAAAAAAATATAGGCCTACGTGGATGTACAAATGCTTCCTTTCGGAGTTATAGGCTGCCAAAAACATGAAAAAATGAATTTTAAAAGTTCATAGCTCCAAAACTATGGGACCTACCGTAGTCGGGTTAAGACTTCACATGTGAACTGGTATGTGCCCTATCCAAATATCCAAGTTTCAGAATCCTAAGGTACTTATGTCACAATTTTTATAGAGGTAGTTGGTGCGTACTTCAAATTATATGCCCGTAGTCAAACTCCCTCTATAAAAATTGTTGCGTGAATACTGTAGGAAACATGTTATTTTGGATAGGGAACACATTAGTGTCTAAGTGAAGTCTTGACCCGACTTCGGTAGGTCCCATAGTTTTGGATCTATTTACCTTTAATGCTTTCATATTTTCGGCATCCTATAACTTCAAAAGGAAGCAATTGTGCACCCAGGTTGGTCTATACTGTTTGTCTTAACTTGGTTTCAGGAATCACCTTCCAAACGTTGTCGGTGTTGCCTTGAAACACCCTGTATATGGAGGACTCGAAACTTCAAGTGTGATCCCCATTTTTCTCTCCCACACATCTAATTTGTGTAAATGCCTATCGCCAAACTAAAATGTGTGAGACCTCCTTTGATGAGTTTGTGGCTCAAGGGTGTGATTTAGAGCTCCACTGGCATCTAGGCTTTTAGCGCCCTCCAAGAAAAATCTAAAAAAAAAAAATGCTGGTTTTCTGGCTACGCCACTGTCAGTATAGTCATGCTTGTCCGATTTATTGCATTAATTATTTACTTGAGACTTGACGCGTGGAAAAATCGGTTGTAGCTGGCAACTCTGTGTCTTGTTTCAGTGTTTTGGTTAACAAGAAGGAACTTCCAAGTAGTGGTGACTCGCTTCCAGAATACGACTCTCCTCCTCCCGCTGTTTCTGTTGCTTTACGGAAGGGAGGAACTTTTGGCTATATAATTTCGAGTGGTGCAAGACAGGCAATGCTTTCTGGATCGTCCAAGTGGGATTACTAAACCTTCGGATTGTTCCCTGGTGACCGTTAAAAACGTGACTACCCCGAGTCGAGTGCTTTATGACTTCTTGTGGCATCTTCTTCTGAGCGGTCGCATCGCATCGCGTCGCCTACGCTCTCCGTCTTATGAAGACCTCACTTCTGCGCTGTCACACAAAGGTTTACCACAAAAACATTGAAATAAAAAATAGTAGCACCACTTCAACAAGAGTAAAGACTTATATTTGTCCTCGTAGTTTCATTTATGTTTCTATACTTAGACTCTATGTTTGGATAACGATGGTTTTGGTTGTAAAACAAAATCAAATTAAATGTTGATAATTTAATCTGAAAATTGGTATCTTCTCAAAGAAACGTATTTTGTTCTTTGTTATATTTATTATTGTTATCGTATTTAGTGTAATTAGACTATATTCGTTCATTACACATATGATTAGGAACACCAGCTGTATTCTTTTAAAGAATACAACTCTTTCTCAGAATATGCAATTTTGTACTATTTTTATTTGAAATAAAGTGCTCTTTTGTAGTATTTTTGATAGTCTTGAAGGACCTTGAATGGTGAACACAGGAGATATACGAGTCGTGAGATATAAGGTAAACGTAATTACAGGAAACTTGTAAAATGCCCGTTCTTTGCACGGGAAGTATAACATTTACGAAAAATGTTTGAAAGTTATGTACATTTTCTAGTTTCAAAATACTTGTCAATACAATATCGATTTCGTTCAAGTTACGCTTACATAAGCTGGATAAATTGTTCCTTAATAAATTTTTCATAGCGTCAAGACCGAGTGAAAGTGTTTTCTCGCTTCTGGAAACAGTACTTAACGCCAATCCTTAGAAATCGTTATGCAGATTTGTAGTCAATATTTAGTGTATTGCATATGTAATGTAATCTTTAAGTTTTACGTTTCACGGTTATGCCGACTAGGCTAAAGGAGACAGTGATGATGAAAAATGAATGAAATGATTTAATGAACAAAGTGGGAGGAAACCGAAGACCCCGAGAATACTTACGCACACGGTGTTTGTCCACCACAAAGTTCATCTGGCGCGAGTTGGGATCGAACGGAGGACTCCATGCACCAGAGGTGAATGCTCGCCTACTACTGAGCCACCGCGGCACCTGTTGAGAACACATATTTTTATTTAGTACTTGAAGCTTCAAAACGCACGAACTTGCCATTGAATTTCAAATACTTACATAAATTAGAACTCCATACTGCAAATTCCTTGAATCTGACCCATGTCATCTTTAATGACTATATTTTTATATAGAGGACAAGTTCTGGAACTATATACAACATAAACTGTTACAATATTTCCAAACATCTGCTAAATAGAATAATTCTCAATGGACAGATTATTGATATACATTGCTTGATGTAGCGTTTGCTAATTGCTTAAATTTGTCACTAACGAGATTTAGCCAACGGTAACAATGAGGTGGTCTAGCTTATTGCTGCGTTATTGTCTTGGCATCTAACGAATTCTTTTCCTCCCATGGATGATCAACTATCTTATTTAAGGTATTTAATTTTGCATCCCTTTAACATTCAAGCCACTTTGAATGAAAAACGCGTTTCTTGTTTTCCTCCGCCCTGGATTACGGATGAATTTCGTAGCTTAATGGTTTGTCGTGACAGAGCGTATAGCAAACATAAAAAATAACATAAATTACGTTTATCCAACTCAAATGACAATCAAGCCATACTGTCTTTCCTATTCTGTTCAACCACTTGCAGAATGTTTTGGAAATGTTCATCTTTTCCGATGAAGAAAGAAAATCCACAGTCAGCTTGATTCCACGTTCTGCACAGTCATTGATAACATTCACGGCATTGATATTGAGAAGTCAGTTTTGAAATAAAGAGTTTTCTGGCCAGCCTGCAACTTCGTCACCGAGGAAGTCATCTTCGAGTTTCAAGGTGTGAAACCAGGAGTCAGGTCCAACCAAATCGGTTAGAGATGTAATATTGGTAATTTGTTCAGGAAACCGAGGTTTTCCAAATCCTGTTCCATATCATTCATTTGGATTTGATAGGGGAGTAGCAGGTTTCACAGCTAAGAGTCTACTGGTAAGAGAACATTTCTGTTCGAAGGGCAGTGCACTGCTGAAAAGACTTAGAGGAACCATCTCCGATGTTAAATACCACAAGTGTCGTTGAAATGCACGTATCGCACTCTTAGAAATAAATGGATTTATATTCTTGTACAACAGTAGATTTTGATAGAGCTTCAAATCGTTCCATGGAGCATAAACTGCAGAGATGTATGTCATCCACCACACACTGTATACATGGGTAACACATATGACAAAGTCTCTAAGCTTTGTAAACTGTCGTTGAGAAATGATGGCATTGTGAGGTAATGTCTGAATATGTTTCTCCAATAAACACATTTTAATGGCATAGATCAATTTAGCCATCCATCTCGCTCTATGAATGGCACCCGGTCGTTTTGAATTTAACTGGAGTCCCAGATATTTTTCCGTCGAGGAATGTGGTGCAGACTTCAATGAACTCGAGGTAGTCAGTTCTCAGAACTGTCTTGCACTGAACTGTTTTCATTTTGTTTCAAATTATATTGGGAAATTTTAAAATTGTTCACTTTTCTTAAATGGAGTTGGATCAAATCGTGAGAAAGGATATTCACTGATATGAGGTAATTCGTCATAGTGCTTATGAAATTTTGTAAAAAAGGAATCAGGTGACTTAGTGATTTCAATATTCAAGTCTTTAAAAACTTGTCCAATTATAATTTCATCTATATGAAGGCGACAAGCTTCCTTGTTTCATGATTCACTCCTTCCTAGAGTTGCTATCAAAGCTGCCATAGCAGATGGCATTTGGTCATATATACTGTCTGGACAGAAAGAAATGGAAGTACATGAATCAAATATATTATACATCCTTCATGGAGGTTCTCTTCTACATCGTATTCGATGGTGTTGAGAGGATATCTTTTCTGACGTTTGCAATTCTTACGTTCAGTATGTTCAGCGACGTTATAAGCAAACAGTTGTATCCGATGGATATTCTGGAAAACCATCAACGAAAGATGTGGCTCACATGAGAAGATATAAAGGACGTGGGTCACCTGATATCTTAAGCCAGAAATTAAATTCCAACTGAAGAAAGAAAACTTTTTAGCAAACCAAGTAATAAATAAAGGGTTTTGCATTTACTTAGTAATAAACTTGAAGGAGGAGGTTAGGGTGTCCTCTACTCCAGAGAAAATGCCGATGTTCTAATTGTGTAATCCGTTGTAGAAGCAACTATACAACGCAGTGTTATTGTTATTGCAGATGACACAGATATCTTGGTAGTTCTTTGTTACCATGTCAATGTCAATAACCAAATTGTGCTTTTACATTCAGATCCAAAGTCCAACACGCATAAACATCGGGTAGAGCAGGGGTGCCCAGGAGGGGCTATGACGCAAACTGCGTCATTGAAATATTGGGGGGGTTAAAAATCTATATAAATATGTTTGAGGGGTGTAAAAATTAATCGATTTTTTTTTCATGTAAGAACACCTACGGATAAACAATTGAGGGGGGTGCGTCATGGACATGAGGGGGGCACCACTGGGTAGGGGATATCAAAACAATTCAAATAACCGATAGATTTATGTTAGAGCCTCTCATTTATGCATGCTGTTTAAGGTTGTGACACAACTGTTCAACGTTGAGAAAGGCAATACAATGAAGCTGTTAAAAACAGCATCCTGAGCTAGTATGTTAAGAGAAGTGATTTTCCTCTAAAATTGTAAGAAAAGTGGTCAGTATCTTCGGGCTCTCACGGTCATGCAACCAGTACCAGACGCCATCCTTTCTGTTATTCGATGTAGTTGTAGAACAGATTGTTCGTCGACAGGATGTTCATGTAGTAAACATGGTGTCCAATGTTCTGTAGCGTACAAACAATGACAAGGCGTACCATGTACAAACTGTATCACTGAAAATGTAATATCTGATGAAGATGATGATGATGAAGTAGTCAAGGAGAGGATTAACAAGAATGAGAAAGAGGTGGCAAAAATCATGACCTGTATCCGTAATAAAGGTAGTGAAAATGTCTTGCTTTGTATTTATTACTGTTTATTTCCGTTTCTTAATATGGTTAATAATTTATCTTTATTGTGCTGTTGACTACACAATATATTCTTGCATGTATAATGTACAACATTTTATGTAAAATTACTGTTCTTGTATTTGCTTAGGTCCGGGGAAAATTATATTTTAATAATAGCATTTTATAATATGTTAGAACTTTTAACAATTTTTTTTCATTTATTACCATAATCAAACTGAATATTTACACGAACTTTGTAGTTATATTTTATTAAACATTTCAAGTATTCACTGTTAACTTTCCTTTCCATTTTATTTGTATTTGGCAATGTTAACATGTTGAAAACGGTTAAATTTACAAGAGTTCTCTACAATAATAAATATGTGAAACAACATTTTTAGAATCTTCAGTCCCCATATTTAAATAAGACTGCATTACATAAATTGTTTTCTACATTTCCTTGATTATTGTGTTCATTAGCTTTTAATTTGACACAAAAATGAAGTTTCTAGCTCGAGTCATTGGAAAGTCATTGAGAGAAAAGTATATCATAACTGTTTATGGTAATATCCAAGATGACGGCACAAAATGGCGGATTTTGTCTGGTCGGATTTTAATATGTTAGCCAGGGCGCTTCATAGAGTTCGGTACCACAAAAATAATTTCCATTGCAATTTTTTATAGGTTGACCCCTTTTTTGGTATAAATTGACTGGACTAAAAATATTTATATAATTCATAGCACCAGACATACACAGCAATATGCAAACACTCTTAGAATATCCACTAACCTTGAAAATGTTCATTTGTATAGAACTACGCATATGCATTTTTTTAGAAGTTCTAGCCCAAATAATAACAATACATAGATATTATTTTTGCGGAACATTTGGGTATTATAGGGATAGTTAATTAGGAATACCTAGTTTATATAGTACAAACGTGAACACATTGGAGCTTTTTGGTCTTGTAACATTTTGAAGGACAGTAGTAAATCTCTCACTTGGAATCATTTAACACATGCGGAAGCTCATTCCCAACATACAACATGTATTTGATGACATGAAGAAGGAGATAATTCCATGAGTGACAAGGCTAAAACAGCAATCACTTCTCTCGGCGCTGCTTCGAACACAACGCCACTCGACTGTTTTGACTTGTGTGGGCGCTTTACATGACCTCTTCTCTCTATCTTTGTCGTATTCCAGTGTCTCTCCCAATTCAGGCAGAGTTCATCTCTAAACGTTCATGGAGCGGAACGTTCCCACCAGCAAAGAATGACCCCGAACCACTCGACCCCCGAGGAGTTATCTGAAGCGTGAAGGAGCCGAAATGATTATACCTCTACGTCTTACCGGCCGCTGCCTCCTGTAGCTCTTGTTCTACAAACTTCTTCATCATAATAACAACCCACAACGAACACATTTCTCAGCGGACGATCAAACTCTATTTCTTTAAAGAAAAAATGGATAAACAGAATAAACAATTGTTTTTTTCAGTATTATTGTTTTAAATTCCATAGCTTTTCACAAACTAATTATATGAATCTATCCTAGAAATTACTCAATAAACATAATTGTAACACCCATATACTCGTTAATCTGTGTACGACAATGAGATCTGTAGCTGTTAATAAAGTAATCAGGTAAACACAGGCTGACTTTAGAGTGTAACTTGTGCCCATGAGATTTTTAATTGAAAATGTCATAAATGTACGTTTATTATGAAGACAAAATTTTCCGAAATTGAATAAAAATTAGTCTACAAATGACTAGCAGATCCAAAAGAGTCGCTTGGAAGGAGCGGATTGCTCCTGAGACGATTAATGTAAGTTTGAAATAAGGCCCCTTACATCAAATCAAAAGAAAGTAGTGTGATATTTTACATCTAGAAAAGCTAACTAACTCTATGGCCTATGGAACCCGAAGGTTCAATACCCGAAGGTTCACAAAAGCTCTCCACTGACTTCTATGCTTAGCGAACTGGATCCACTTTCTGCTTTGTATTCCTATTTCTGCGAGGTCCATCTTAGTATTATTCTTCCGTCTGTCCCTTGGTCTTCCTAATGGTCATTTTCCGATTGGACTTCCAGTTGAAACTTTGAATGTATTCCTGTTTTCTTCCATTCTGGTTACATGGCTTTCTTACGTGAGCCTTCTAGACTTGATGGTCCCTAACAATGTTCGGTAATTTTACATGTCCGTTATTATTATTATTATTATTATTATTATTATTATTATTATTATTATTATTATAATTATTATTATTATTATTATTATTAAGTATTCTGCCTTTTGGCAGGTCCTTGGGCTAATGAGTTTTGTTTTTCACTTTGCATTTGGACATGGAAACGTTTCTTCCATGTTTCTCAACCTTCAGCTTCCTCTTTTAACTCCCAAAATTTTCTTCTATTTTGAAAATCATCGATCACTTGTGTTCTTCTTCTTCCTATTCCTCGCTTTCCTTCCATCTTTCCTTCTATGGCGGTATGAAGAAGACAATTTCTTTGTAAGATGTTTCCAATCCAATTGGCCTTCCAACGAAGGATACTATCTAAAAGTATCCTCTTCTCTGCTATCCGTTTTAAAACATCTTCGTCTGTTATTGTATCTGTCCATTTTATCTTCTCCATCATCCTCCAACACCACACCACATTTTGAATCCCTCTAAATATTTCTTCTCTAACTTGCGTAATGTCTAAGTCTGTGAAGCATAAAGTCCAATACTCCACACATAGTACTTGACCAATTTCTTCCTTAGTCCAATATTAAGCCTGCTAATTAAGAGTGATCTTTTCTTGTTGAATGCTTCTTTTTCTATGGCAATTCTTGACCTGATATCTTTGGTACAGTAAGTCTCTCGACAAAATACTTCCCAGCTACTTGAAATTATCGACCTCTTCAAGTTATCTTTATGATCTGACCCGTATAACCCCATGAAAAGATAGTCTTTGAGGGGGAAGACTGTGGCCACCACCGCCCTCTCCTTGCATCCACTAGTGCTATAAAGCAAGTTATCTTGGTTTGTCACAACCAACTCTGTTATCGTCAACTACTTGTTTTTCTTTGGGGGTGGGAAGTTGAAGAAGAACGTAAATTTGGGAGAATTGCGCCCAAGCACTTTGAGGAGATGGGCTTATGCAAGTAATAAAAATCTCTTACTATCTGAGGTCAAAATCCTCCTTGTAGTCAAAAGTACGAGGGTCATTTCGTAGATCAAGCCAACCATGCTACAACCACCAAAAGATTTTCCATGTCAGAAATTCACTATTTGTATTTGAAGCCCACAGGAAAGAGCTTTTCAATGGCACCAACAGACGATGTCTATGTATATACATTACCTAACGGCAAGGAGCGATCAAAAAATAGATAGGTATATACAAAATCATTGCACGATGAACCTTTAACACAAATGAACAGAAGAGAACAGAGGTACACAATGAAGTAGGCTTACTGTATCGTAAGTAGTATCCCTTACAGCAATACCCTTGAAATACTCCCCCATCCCTTCGTTTGATATGCACACATCTTTTCTAATGTCGAGGAAGATAATCCTTCAATAATCACCGCTTTTCGAGTAGAGGTACTGCGAGCTAGTCGAGATATCTTATCCTAGATTCAGTGGTACTTCTAAGTCACCATTTGAGTTTCAGACTAGCCCCTTATCCTGACAAGATTCCTTTCTTTCACTAGAATCAAAAAGGCGTTATCCAGATTTCTGGGATCGGCACTTCTGCCTAGTCACTGCTTAGTCACCTATCAGCTAGGCCTTCTACCCGGAAAGACCGTCTACGCAATACAGGACTTCCTCTAATTACGGCAGAGGTACTCCATACATTATCGCACTCAATGACTGATGTAGGCTGTCTATCTTTAAACATATGTTCATTGGGAACGGTGTCTTTCCAGGTAGGATAGTCAAAGCCCTACCTACTGGGCTAATCCATGGCGAGCCATAGACAAGATCTTTACTAACTTACCCATTTGGAGATACTGCGAGTGCTTTAGGATACCAATATTCCATCCTATTCCATCCCAGACCCAAGAACACGCTCTCCGGATGCTCATAGTCTCTCCCGGTTGGGCAATGTTTCCACCCTACTTGTCACACTAACTACTTCTCTTTTACGTGTTGGTGTACCAAATTCGCCAAATCTAGTTGCCAAATTCGAAGGATTGTTGCAAAACCCACACCTCTGCCGGGAGGAGCGGTAGTTCACATAAATGTTCCACTTACTTCGATGAGGGTCTGTCGCGGTCGTAGTATCCTCCCATATTCGATAACACGGATTAGTCGCCATTTGGTAATCCGTCCGAAGCCTTCATTCCTTTTGTAGACACTTTTCCTGACTTTATCCACCACTTACGATTTTCGTTCTCATCCACCAGGAGAGTGAAGAAACGAACTTTCAGATACCTCCTCATCCAGCTTCGGACTAGCACGATGTACCTGGCCTGGTAGTAGAAGGAGAGATCCTTTGCCTTTTCTCAGCATGGCTTGGGACCAATCATGAAAGGATTGAAATGGTACACAGCGAAGTGTCTTCCACCACCATTCACACGCAACTGAGATGAAGGTCGAAACGCACTGGATAGTACACAGTGAACTGTCTTCCACCACGACTCACAAGAAACTGTCGTGACGGTCGATGCACACTGCATAGTGTCCAGCGAACTGTCTTCCGCTACGACTCAAACGCAACTCACGTCAAGACCGATGCACGCTGGATGATACACAGCGAATTGTTTTCCGGCATGATTCGCAAACAACTGACGTAAAAGTCAAAGGGCTGGAAAGTACATAGCGAACTGTCTTCCACTATGACTCAAACGCAACTGAAGGTCGATTCAAGTTGGATGGTACACAGCGACTGTTTTCCAACACTACTCACAAGAAACTGACGTGAAGATGGAAGTACACTGGATTAAACACAACGAACTATCTTCCACCTATTCACAAGCAACTGGCATGAAGGTTGAAGCACACTGGATGGTACGTAGCGAACTGTCTTCAAGCACAACTCGCACAGAAATGATGTGAAGATCGAAGCACACTGGATAATACACAATGAATTTTTCTTCCCCTACAAACAACCAATGTGAAGGGCAAAGCATGCTGACACGGGAGGGTCCCACAAGTTGTCGCTAAGATCTGATTGCCATATAGCACATCTGATAGAGCATCATAAGAAATTAAAATGAGCAAAGTTTAAGGTGCTATGGACCAGAAGGATAGAAGCTACGGGGCTTCAAAATTTGAATATTGAAAAAATTACATCATGGAATTATGTACATTTAAAGTAAATATCTTGAAAACCGTTAAAGCAATCAAAACAAAAGTTGCATAATTTAATGAGAACAAAATGCCCTATCGAAAACTACAAACAGTGTTGCCATAGATAAAGCAGTGTTGCCAACCCAGCATAAAATATTTTGTTTCAAATAGTACCATATACAAGCGTTCACAGATTTAAAACGCACTATTATCACTAAACATAACAGTGAAGTGTAGTGGTACAGTATTGGACACTGTTGGAGCTACGTATGCTGAAAATGTACAATGGGGAAGTCTGATATGTGGATGAAGGGTAATAAAGGAGTGCATTGGAAAAAAGTGACGGATCTGCATTACACTTTCGTAGCCTCAGTGAATAAGCAGACAACTCGCGAAAACAAAATGATACTCGCTTGGAAAGAAAGACGTGTTTTCTAATTCTGTAAAATGATTCTCCAGATTATCCTATCAATATTTGGAAGAGTAGTTTCTTGGCGTGTGTCTTTCGTGTTAAGTGGCATACTGTTTTACTTCCTTTCCTACATACCATATGATTAAGTTTGTACACTGTAATATTCTCATATTCACATTGGAAATATAATTATTTTATTACTATCTCATTTCGTTTTTAGTCGGCCCCGATAGCGTAGACAACCAACCTATGAGGGATGCGGGTTTCAATTCTGCCTCGGACATGTTTTTGTTGTACTTTTCACCTTACATTTCATTGTTATCTTCCTTTGCCATAGTGGTTCGGATCCTATTTTACACTATAGGTCCCGTCCTATATAGCTTGGGAGCTGACACAGGACGTTAAAATGGCATCACTCAATTTCGTTTTTCAAATGCATCAATATTTTGTGACACCGCTGACATTTTGCTGTTATACTATCGGTGTTATGCATTTGAACTAAATTCATAGTATGAGACCCAGATTCTATTATTACCATCTGTTGTTACATATCAGACTTCTCCATTGTACACTTTCAGCACACGTAGCTCTAACAGTGTGTAACACTGTACCACTACACTTCACTGTTATGTTTAGTGATAATAGTGCATTTTAAATCTGGGCACACTTGTATATGGTGCTATTTGAAACAAAATATTTTTATGCAGAGTTGGCAGCACTGCTTCATCTATGGCAACACTGTTTGTGGTTTTCGACAGGACATTTTGTTCTCATTAAATTGTGCAACTTTTGTTTTGATTGCTTTAACGGTTTTCAAGATATTTACTTTAAACGTACATTACTTCATGATATAATTCTTTGGATATTCAAATTTTGAAGCCCCGTAGCTCCTATCCTTCTGGTCCATACCACCTTAAATTTTGTTCATTTTCATTTCTTATGATACTCTATCAGATGTGCTATATGGCAATCAGATTTTAGCGACAACTTGTGGGCCCCTCCCGTGTGAGTCGTAGATACAGGGCGTTGGATAAATGCAGCACACATGACGTCATATGGTGGAAGAAGTCGCCCTTCATCAATGTGAGTTCCCTATTGTGGTGCGCGAGATGTGGCATTAGGTAATCTTGTCATCTTGTGTAGTAAGGAAATAGTACGATTCCAGACATGGGTTCCTTATCAAAACTTGATCTACTTTACAACCTCTCGAGGTGTGTAATAGGACTTGTGAATCACCCTGTATGTAAATACTTATCATCGAAAAAGTATGAATGGATTAAGTTGAGCTGAGTTGAGTTTTAGTTTAGCGTCCCGTTCAGCAGCGAGGCTATATGGGACGTGGACCTACTGATTAACGTGGTATCCGAACTACATGAGCTCCCGCCGGGAATCGAACCCGGGTCTCCCACGCCAAAGGCGCTTACGCTAACCGCTTAGCCACGAGAGAGCTCTATGAATGGATTAAATACGCTTGAAGAATAAAAATGGAGAACCATCTTATTGTGATTCTAAAATAACATGATAGTTAAACCTCTGGAAAGTAATGACTCCTTTGGTCCTTATAACTACGCCAAAACGTAGAAATAGAGAAAAATGTGTCTCCTAGTTTCCGTTCTAATGGCTGGAGGCATTTATTCTGTTCTATTTGGTTGACTCCCTGAGAGGGTAAGTAGGAAAGCGATGCTGTCGACATCTTACGGTAAGGAATATAATTAAGTTGTGGGTTGGGAACATGGCCACAACTCAACAGAAGAGAGAAAGACAAGGTACCGTAGTTTAATTCTGCGTAATCTCTGTCTCTCTGAGCAGAACTTGTCTGTCTGTGTGTGTGTGTGTTTCGCAGAGATGTCTGCAATGACTCCGCCGTTCGTAACCATTTGGCTGCAAAATTAGTATGCTAAATGTTGTGTGATAGTTCTTTGTCATAAATAATCTTGCATATTGTTTTTTTCCACATTTACAACAACATTTGAACAAATTACTCGCTGATTCATGGCGTTACTAAATAGTAAAATGAGCAACAGCCAGCAAGTTAAAGCATCAACGAATAACTCTGGATATTTATAGCCTTTGTCTCGACAAATTACGCAATGCCTTATCATATTTACAAACGATTCTCGTTCTCGTTAATTTTAACATGATTTTTTTGTGTGTGTTATTTACCAATTTAAGTTGTTGGCAAAATGTTAATCCTCTGGCAAAAAAAAGGAGAAAAATGTTTATCTGACAAATGTTCCCTGCGCTATACAGTACAACAATCAACGAAATTGAAGCTGTTATGACTTTACAACACATGACTCTCATTATCGCGTTCAAATACAAAAGCTGTTGTGGTGCAGTAACAAATGAGTGTATTTGTATTCTTGTTTTTTTAAAAGAGATTTTGAGTTTAGTAACTGATTTAGTCAACTGCCTAGTGTGTTGTTCCCTTATATTCTATAAGAAAATGCCTAAAAGATTTAAGGTATGGAAGTTGCCTATTATGCTGTTATGAACTAATTTGAAACCAACATGTCATAGCGAATGGCCGAAAATAAGTCATTTATAACTAGCCAATATATGACGTATGAGCGCCGTCTTGCAATTTGAGAAAAGCAGAGAGAAAGAAAATGAGGAAAGGAGAGGAAGAGGATGACGTAGGATAGCAAATGTTGCCAGTGAACGTGAAGTCATGTATCCACGAGTACAGTAGAGAAGAATTCTTGAGAAATTGCTATGCAACTCGCCGAACAAGTGAAGAGCGCACTACAGGAAATGAAATGAAATGAAAGCTTTGAGTTTTATGTTCCACGGTTATGCCGGTTAGGCTAAAGGAGACGGCGATTATGAGAAATGAATGAAATGGTGGAATGAAGAAAGTGGGAGGAAACGGGAGAACCCCATGAAAACCCACGAGCTCAGTGTTTGTCCACCACAAAGCCCACACGGCGCAAGCTGGGATCGAGCGCACTACAGGGTGGTCCGGAAGTGGGCGTACCCCCATTTAGTTTCAACAGTATAGTATTATTTATGGTAGAATGTCTCTACACAGTTACCTTGAAGCCTTAAGAGTATTAAGAGTCATAAACATCGGTATGATCACCATCCATGACGTAACACAGCTGAATTCTGCGCCAAGTTTTCGCAGATGTTTTGTGGAGATACTCCGAAGTAAGAAAAGACGTGCTCCACAATTGCTCGTAATTCCTGTGTTGTGTGATACGAGTGTTTGTTACTTGTTGTTTTATGAAACACCAGAGAGCATTGTCTGGTGTCGTCAGATCGGGACTTCTTGGGAGCCAGGCAAAGGGATCTGGTGAAGATGCACAACTTCTTCCAATCCAGTGACCAGGAAATGAGTTATTAAGGCAATTGCTCACGTGAATCGCGAAGTGTGCTCATGCTTCATCTTGCTGTATCACAACAGTGTCTTGGATACCATTTTCTTCCAGTTGACGCACCAACCATTCATTAAGCATCTCCAGGTAAGAATGTCCATTAACACCAATTAGGGGTGCGCCCACTTCCGGACCGCGCTGTATGCTTGTGCGATTGTATAAACATACCCTTGTCAACAGTAGTACAAACTCAGAGATTACACCACCACTTTGTATGAGAAGAGAATGAAAATAGTACTGAGAAAATTTAAGGAGAAGGGGATAGAATTTTCTTCCTGGGCTATCCTCTAAAATCATCACTGTTTCATGCAACTCCGAAAATAGAAAATAGAAAAACCAGTATTGTAATGTGACCTGAAGTATTGCTAACTTCTTTCAAAGTCTGTTATTGTTGAGTACTTGTTCTGTTTCAGGGAAAGGCCCCTGGAAAGCAGATGACGTTTCCAGATGCGTCAGTGATCGTTGCGCCCCATTCAATCATGTATGTGTCACCAAAATTTATTAGTTTGTGAAATTCTAAAGCTTAATATCAGTGATTTGATCATGTAGGAGAGATTTGTTACGGATGTATAATAATTTCGGTAAGTGATAGTTGCTGATGTAATTGTGGGAATAATTGAAGATATTGGAGCAAGCCTATCACCCAATCATACTTGCATTTAATTAACGTATGAGTTGGCAACACTACTTGTAATCGAGTAGAAAGGAGAAACTGTATGCTGTCCTGGTTCGCAAGAGAGCTTCTCAACATCAGAAATGCGGGGTTAATGAAAACTTGACCCACGACACACCATAACCCACTGTTACTATAAAAGTTCCTATGTTTAGTTCCGCCAAGTCTTTCAGGTTAAGTTCTATTTCCCTAATCTGTTAGGTTAAATTCAGTTCACTTTCAAAACTCCTTTAGGTTGATCTTCCAAAATTCTAACCACTAGGTTACTTACAACACTGATCAATATACGCGTAAACTTCGGTTATTCTTTTATTGTTTCTCAACTGGTAGACTTAAAATTCTCTCTTACCATCATACTTTACATATAACAACATTTCTCAATTCAATAGATCTTTCTTGAATCAACCCTAACTTTACTACATGTTACAAATCAACAACCTAAAAACTGTGCCTAGCAACCAAGGATGTTATAAATAGAGGATCTGTCCATATGTATCGTCATCCTATTAAATCGATGAAGCCAAAAAACAACCGAGCATCGGCACGTCTGATTGGCTATTTTCGTTTCCGCCATGATTGTTGGTTCAAAATATTGCTATCCTATTGGGCGAAGTGGGCAGAGTAGGGGTGACGAAACTGTGACGTATAGCTTCAAGATTTTGTTGTAAGGGCAGATCCTCTATTTTATAAGATCATTGATAGCAACATAAACATCTCTTTTCTTCCTTTTCTTCTTTTTTGGCTAGTGCTTTATTTTTTTCTCAACGCTTACAACCTATTCCTATAAACGTTTATATTTCCTACTCCTAACACCCACCATGACCAACTTGTGAGATACTCAATTTTTCGCAAAAATTCGGATCCCATTCCCCTTTTAGGATATGTATTATAATGAAAGCGATATAATAACTTCTCAGTTGGGATTGGTGCCAAACTATATACCAAAAGTAATTTCATTTGGATTTCCAATATGGCCGCGATGATCACGCACACATAGTTACATTATTATTATTGTTTTTTTTTAAATAATAATTCATATATTAAAGGTTATTCAAAAATATATTTTGAATAACCTCCTCAAAAACCGCACAGGCTGTGCCTCAAATGCCAAGTAGTAAGTCCTATTGATATTATTACAATTGCAAATATCAATATCCAAAAGTGTCTGAATCTCAGCTAAGTACATACAAACAAGTGAAAAAGGGAAGAAAAATTGAGGTTTTGAAAGTAAAACAATTTTAGAATTGTTTAGAAGATGTCTACAATGTACTGAGCAGAGTGGGTCATGGTAGGTCGGCGGTCACGGTGAAATGTGGGTCATAATGAGTCACATCCTGTTGACCCGCGACCCACTGAACCACTCACAAATCTTTACCTACTGGACCCACTCCATCTCTGCTCAAATGTAGTACGAAACACCGGGAAAATTCATTCACTAAGTTGTCCATGTCCATCTTTGCCTGTCGCTTGTTCAGTTCCTGAAAATGACACACTACAATGAATTAAAACATGACAAGTTGGTTTGACAAATCGAAGAAAGGATTTTCCTCGATAGTGTGTCGTAAGGATTCAGAATCTTTTACCCTGGAGCGACCGACCTTGACTGCTCTTCGACATTTTTACAACCTGGACGAAATTTCTGCAACCAGCCCGTTACTGTGCTGCGGTTCACTGTACCTTCCTCTTTTAACCATGACAAAGGGTTTTGTTTGCTTTCGCAGCATTTTGCCTAAGTACGAACTCAGACAGTAACCGTTCACTTATCAAACTTAATGAAGCGCTCATCGACACTGCCACTAAAGCCTAACTGAAGATATTAACGGAATTGCGGCTTCCATGTTAAATAGTCTCCTTGCCACACTACGTCTTGGCGCAGTTTACCTTTCACTTACATTGTCTTACGGTTTATACCAAGGATCTTATAAAATAGAGGATCTGCCCTTACAACAAAATCTTGAAGCCATACGTCACAGTTTCGTCACCCCTACTCTGCCCACTTCGCCCAATAGCATAGCAATGTTTTGAACCAACAATCATGGCGGAAACGAAAATAGCCTATCAGACGATGGCGGAAACGAGAGTAGCCAATCAGACGTGCCGATGCTTGGTTGTTTTTTGGCTTCATCGATTTAATAGGATGAAGATACGTATGGGCAGATCCTCTATTTATAACATCCTTGGTTTATACACGCACCTGCCGTTTGGATTGTGCAAATATTGCATGACTTATAACTCATTCTTCTAATATTAGTGACATCTATCTCTCGTCAAATATAGCTAAAACCTAAATTTTTGGAGTGTTACTATAGATTCGAAAGCAATATATATTCTGCATTGTATTCCGCGAATACATTTATTTTGTTTAAGGACTTTTACATGTCCAACCGTCACTGCTAACATTTTTCTCTTAACGCTGAAAAACTCTTACGATGTATTTTGTTCTGCTTTGGAACAGCTTTAAATCACACAAGAAGAGAGAATGTCGGTGCGTGGATTATTAACGCAACATTAACTCTTCCAGTTGCCTTGCAAAAGGAACTGATCCACGACTGCTGTCAGATGAATGCATTATCTATTCCATTCACCCTGTGAGCCCGGACTCTCTCTGTACACAACTCCAAAAGAGATGTGCCCAAACTTGAAGACATTGTTGTTATATATTAAATACGTGCAGCCCATAACGAGCGGAGATTTCTCTCAAGTACATCTCTTGAATTAGGGTCTCCGACAGTTTGAAATATACGTACAGAATATTGTTATGCTCCAGATAGGTCAGCAAATGTTTCAACTGCCTATGAATAAGTTACAGTTAAATTCGCTTCTAGCTGTTGAAAGTGGATGCAAAAATATCAAATATGCAAGTTCCAGGAGATAAATAGCTACGTGTTTTTGACAGCTGCAAGATTATAATTACAGGTACGTGCAGGTCAAATTTCGAACTTACATACGTTATTTATTTTAGGAGTACCTTAGTTGAAACAAAGTAAATCATTTCCTTGTAGTGTTTGGGGTCCCGGGTTCGATTCCAGCCCCCTCCAAGTGAACTTTGTGGTGGACAAACACCGTGTGCGTGTTTTTTCTCGGGGTTCTCCCGTTTCCACCCACTTTCTTCATTCCACCATTTCATTCATTACTCATCATCACCGTCTCCTTTAGCCTAACCGGCATAACCGTGGGACGTGAAACTCAAAGATTTCATTTCATTTCCTTGTATTGTTAAGAATCTATTGTTTAATGTTGCAAGATTAAGGTGTTTAAGTGAAAGTCAATGCTGCACATATACACAATCATATACATTAACACAGAAGAACGTCAGAAATATCACCAAAACATGGCAACTGAAAAAAAAAAAACGACAGCTTCATCGGCTGCTCTGGAACCGACTAAAAAACGAACGTAATCCTCAGATTACATATACAAGGTTACTATTAATGATCCATTCGTTTTAAAAGGGTTGCATTATCGAAAGAGATATAAAGAGCTGGCCCTAGGCAATTTGCCGCCCCATATAATGGCTGTGCCTTGTTTTTTTTTTCTTTAAATAATAAGTGAAAAATAAAGCAAGACATCTGCAGAGGAAAGATGATAACCCTTTTTATAGAATGCAATATCGAGCTTTAATCTCAATGTATCAGTTTGCAATTCCAGTGCAACTAGCTCTTTTATCTTTATTTTCTGATTTTTCTGCTATATCTGTTTTTAAAAAAAATAATTAAGAAACTTGTTTCCACAGTGCCTATTTGTGACAAAGACAAGACTAGTTTTCATATCAAAACTGTGATAACTAACTAAATGAAACAGGTTTTCGCTACTGTTCGAGAATTGAGTTCTTATATTTGACAACAATCAATATACGCTGGAATTTGTTTCTCCATTTGCTTTAGCACTGTCCATATGACCTTAAACTAATGCGACCTAAACATGATTTATGAGTGTAATATTCAAATAGAAGGTCAGCTTAGTAAATTTAACTACCATCATTACGAAGTCTGTTTCCAACAAGAAATATTTATTTTAAATAATATAGTTATGATAGATTACCTCGAAACTTGCTACCTTGTCAAATGCACATCTTGCACATGTGATAGAGTGAGATGGGGCCTACTCATGAAAATGTGACCTGAACAATTACTAGGGTTTCGCCTGAGGTTTTGTACTGATAACGTGGATCTAACCTGGAAACACACAAGTTAGCGACGAAGTTAATTAGTAAGTTAGAGTTGAGTTTAGCGTCCGCTTCAGCAGCGAGAGTGTGGGAGACGTGAACCTACAGCTTAACGTAGCAACCGAACCACATCTGCTTCCGCCCTAAATTGAATTCGGGTCTCGCCAAGAAGTTATACACGAAGAATCACAATTAAAACAATAGAAAAACACACATCTGTAGGATATGAGTATACAGGGTGTTTCAAGACAACACCGACAACGTTTGGGAGGTGATTTCTGACACCAAGATAAGAGAAAAAGTATAGACCAACCTGGCTGCAGAAATCCGTCATTTCGGAGTTATAGGCTGCTGAAAACCTGAAAGAATGAAATTTAAAGGTCCATAGCTTCAATACTATGGTGTCTATCGTAGTCGGGTGAAAACTTCACTTAGGAACTAGTATGTACCCAATCCAAATATCCATGTTTCACAATCCTGCGGTACTTCCGTAACAAGTTTTATAGAGGTAGTAAGTGAGTATTTCAAATCATATGCGCGTAGCCAAATACCCTCTATAAAAATTGCTGCGTGAGTACTTTAGGACTCTGAAACATGGATTTTTGGATAGGGGACATATTAGTTCCTTAGTGAAGTCTTGACCCTGCTACGACAGGTCTTTTAGTTTTGAAGCTATAGACCTTTAAATTTCATTTTTTCGGCCGCCCGTAACTCCGAAAAGAAACATTAGTGCATCCAGGTTGGTATATATATTTTTTGTCTTATCTTGGTGTCAGGAATCACCGCACAAACATTTTTGATGTTGTTTTGAAACACCCTATATAACACCAGCTTTCTTTTAAAATTTCGCAAACAAAAGTATGTCTATCAGAAAGGAACATTGTTTAGTTTTTATTTGGTAATAGTTAAAAGGATAGTTGGTTTGGTATCTCGCTCATAAACAGGCCATTGGTGAGTGGGGTGGAGAAAGTAAGAGCGAAAAGGTGGGGGAAATAAATCAAACTCTCGTTATATAGCATTGCTATGAAAATTGTTATCGATTGTCACATTTGGAGGGATTCGCAAAAAGTATTAAATTATAGCCACTGAAACAGAGTGACAGATTCAAACACATTTATTGTTCAGCTGGTTGAATCCTGCCAGTGACCAATTGACGAGAAAGAATCAATTTTACACAATTGTTTTTTTTTTTTTTTCATACTTTTTTTAAAGTTATATTTTTCCTTCATTTTCGGGAAGGGCTGCGGCTCAGAGTCGTAATAAATTCGTTCTTCAACTAGGCTGTGGAGACACGTAAAGCATATATCTATGTATATTAGAATTTAACAGAAGGGAATGATATGCATTTTTGATTAACCACCCCTTTTCCGGTCTTTGGCACAAATGCCATCAACCCCTCTGTTTGCTTTTGCTTCTATAATTCAACTCTCCCCTTCCCTCAAACCCGTGTTTGTCAGCTCTCAATCGGGTGGATCTAATGATGATTCATGGATGGTTTTTCGGTTCGATCAACTGACAACGTGGAACACGTCATTTAGAATATATGACCCCCCATTCCCACCTCCGGGTAACAGTTTCTAACATAATGTTTGTTCCCGCGTTGAAGGTAATTATAGAGAAAATGTCGCAATTAATATTCATTGGGGTAATGGATTTCTTGCTTTGTTGTGCGAGGTTTTGTCAATGAATTTAATATCTTTTATAAATAAATCTTTTATCTTTTATTTAATGCTTTCTTCCGAGCTTTACTAGGAAGGGAATAAAATTTGATTTACTTTTGCGCATATAAATATTTCGTATCTAAATACTGAAGATAACAATAATAATGTGAGCTTAATTGAAGGTTACACAGACTGTTAAACAACAAGGAAACATTAGTGTTATCGCTTACATTAAAGTGTCTTTTCTTTTTTAAATTTGGCCAAAAAAAAAAAAAAAAAGACGTGTGTTTTGACCAAAGCCGAATTCTAGCGGACCTTTCGTAACGTAGTGTAATGAAAATTGTAAAGCAGGGCGAGCTCCTCTATAGGTATGTTATTATTATTTATTTATTTTACATCCTCCACTCTCCTCTGTCTTAGCACCTTACTTGGGAGGCCGCGGTGGCTCAGTGGTAGAGCGTTCCCACTGGTGCATGGAGTCCTTCGTTCGATTCCAGCTCGCACTAAATGAGCTTTGTGGTGGACAAACACCGTGTGCGTGGGTTTTCTCAGGGTACCTCTGTTTCGTCATACTTTCTTCATTCCGCCATTTGATTCATTTTTCATCATCACTGTCTCTATTAGCCTAGTCGGCATAACCGCGGGACGTAAAACTTAAAAAAAAAAACATTTTTTCACCTTACTTGGTGACTTGATTGATGATTTTGAGTTTAACGTCCCGTTTAGCAGGGAGGCTATATGAGACGTGGACCTACTGATTAACGTGGAATCCGAACCACATGAGGTCCCGCCGGGAATCGAACGCAGTTCTCCCACGCCAAAGGCGCGTACGCTAACCGCTTGGCCACGAAGGAGCTCTACTTGGTGACTTATCAGTAACGAAAACGCACTTGAAGTTTTCGAGATCTCATTGTCGAAAGGATTGGCCACAAACATATAAAGTTCTGTTGACTACAAATATATAACATACACCTGTATAAACCTAGCATTTTAATATATAGGTAGTCTGCATCACAGCGAGCGTCAAGCACATCTTTTTTAATAAAATTCGAAAAATGAAATCTTTTAAGTTTTACGTCCCACGATTATGCCGGTTAGGCTAAAGGAGTCGGTGATGATGAGAGATGAGTGAAATGGTGGAATGAAGAAAGTGGGAGGAAACGGGAGTACCCCGAGAAAACCCACGAGCACGGTGTTTGTCCACCACAAAGTCCACACGGCGCGAGCTGGGATCGAACCAGAAACCCCAAGCACCGGAGGTGAACGCTCTACCACTGAGCCATCGCGCCCTCCTCATAAACTTCGAGTGAAACAAGTTGTGTTCTAGGGGTTCAAAAAGCTTAAGTTAAATGTTTTAGTTTAACATCTCATGATTATGCGTTTTTCGCTAAGGAAGATTATGTTTAAAGCAAGTGAATGATAATGGAAAGAAATTGTGAAATAATCAAGTGGGAGGAAACGGGGGGTACCCCGAGAAAACACACGGAGACAATGTTGTCCACAATAAATTTACTTGGCCGTGTATCGAACCAGGGACCTCACATGCCTAAGGTAAGTACTCTTATCACTGAGCCACTGTGTATCCCAACCCTAATACTTCAAGTTTAACATATGCTTTAATAGCATGAATTCTTAGAATAATAATTTAAAATTATCTTAGAACAGTATTTTTATTAAATATTTTCAACAATTTCAATTCTGTTATCAAAGATATACTCATAATAATAATAATAATAATAATAATAATAATAATAATAATAATAATAATAATAATAATAATAATAATAATAATAATAATAATAATGTTGGTAAGAGAAAAATTAAAGAAAAGTTATTTATTATCTCTGAAGGAAGGAAACGAGATAAAGAATTAAAAGCAAGTGAAATGGAAGATTTCTCAGAAACTTAACAAATGGTCAAAGAGTATTGAAGCACGGACAATAGAGTTTCCGCCCCTTGTGGAGATTGTCTACGGGGTACTACATCGCTACAACAGAGAGAGAGAAAGTCTTTCCTCGTAACTTTCTTCTATCTCTCCACCATTTCTCCGTTAGAGAAAAAGGGGAAAAAAATAAAAGCAGTAAAAAATCAACACATCCAATAATAATTTTTCGCGTGACGGCGGAGATGCGATGGGGGGACCCGTCCTTTCCCTCCCCCCTTTAACAAGGAGCTTCTTATCGCTGTGGAAAACCTTTTTTTTTTCCCTGACGTGATTGCTCGATCGACGAAACTTTTCTCCTTTTTATTTGGCCGCCCTTCCCCAAGGGGAACACCCGGCAGAAACTAAAGGATAGAAAAAAAAAGGTAAGAAAAGTCGAACCGAGAATTGATTTTGCTTTCATTCCCTTTTCTCCCTCAGACTTCGTTACAATCTAGTGTGTTGTCTCCTCTTTAACAGTTACTGCGGAGGAAACATTTCACCGCAAGAACAAGATACAACACTTTCTCTGTTTTCTTTCCTTCATATATTTATCTGTTTTTTTTTTTTTCGAGTCGTTGTAACTTTGAGAACCCGCTATAAGGAAGATAAAAAGAGTAACTCTCTTATGCTTTTAGAATACGAGGGCTGATCAATAAATGAATAAAACATAATTACGTGTACTAATCCTCCAAATGTTGGTGGTCTTTTTCAAAATAGTTCCCATTACATGCAATGCACTTGTCTCAACGTTTCTGTCAGTCATCAAATTCATGCTGGAAGCCATTTTTGGACAGATCCTTCAATATCGCCTCCGCAGCTTTCACCACTGTCTTGAAGATGCGAAATACTGTCCCCGGAGGTGTTTCTTCTACGTTGGAAAAAGAAAGAAATCCAAAGGTCTAAATCAGGGCTACGTGGAAGATGGGATACACACGGAACGATGATCTTTGCAAAATAGTCAATAACAACATTGGCAATATGGAGCGTGGCGTTCTCATCGTGTAGCATCCGTCCGGTTTCTTTCAAATATGGTCTTTTTCCGATTAATGTGACCTTGGAGGTTTTACTATACACCCTTAAATTCACTCCCGCGACAGTTGTATGTGGCGAGACGACATGTTGGTACACCATGCCTCGAATATCGAAAAATGAGATGACCATAACTTTGTCAGCAGAAGCAACTACTCTCGCTTTCTTGGGTGTTGGTGGGGAAGGAGACTTCCACACAGAGCTCTGCTGCTTGGACTCAGGGTCATAATGATGAAACAGAATTTTAGTTCACTGTACTGTTCTTCGCGTGCCACTTCCATGTTACCTTATGCGAAACCGAAACTACATGTGCTTGAACAGCTGCCAAGGTCACATTCCTGACGTCAGGTGCTTCAAACTTGCTCAATCAATCGGCACTTCTCCCACTACACAGACGTGTTTCGTTTTCTATGCCTCCTGCTGTTGTATTCACCTCATAAACACTGATGATCATTCTTCGTTGATTAGACTACGTATATTGTGTTTTACATTTTATTTTGTTTATATTTCTATTTACTTTTGCAAATTATACTTTTTACCCCTTAATATAGGGTCTTTATAAAGTGACGTAATAACAACCCAGCTTTGAAAGGTACTATAATAAGTAAATTCACTTCGAACTGTTGAATCGTTTCTTCTGTGATGCGATGACAAACAGCAAATAGCGCATCTTTTTATGTGGCAATTATATACAGGTTGTTTCAAAACAACACCGATAACGTTTGGGAGGTGATTCCTGACACCAAGATAAAACAAAGAGTATAGGCCAACCTGGGTGCACAGGTACTTCCTTTCGGAGTTATAGGCTGCCGAAAACATGAAAAAATGAACTTTAAAGGTCCATAGCTCCAAAACTATGGGACTTACCGTAGTTGCTCAAGCCTTCACTTAGGAACCCTTGCTTTCTCGTTGAAATACCTCTGGTATCCCTCTTTCTTTAAATAACAAATTATTTTCTATTTCACACCTCTGTACCGTAACGTTTCTCCTTTCTTCAAGTTTCTCCTAATTATGTCCCTGGTCTTTATCCTTAACCTGTTTGATGGCTTGTGTGATTGAATAAATCCTCTTCTACGTCTGTTATTTCTCCCTTTACTTTAAATTTTTGCCCTAATCTCAATAACTTCATTTACTCTTCTGACAGAGTTACATCCCATATATTATCCATACTTTGTCTGATGAAAGCAAAAGGCTTAGTTAGTTGGCAAAACTATTACACATTGATATTTTAATAAATAAAGAAAACGTTATAATTTTCTCAGAGCTGAGTGATATTTCTATTTTGAATTACAAAAGCAAAACTAACGTGAACCAGAAAGTTATTGGATTGAATCCGATGTTGAAACGAAGAAGTAATAAGTGGAAATACAGAATGAGAGTTGAGATATTAAAAAACACAATAAACAGTACCACAAGTACTACTACTTTCAGTTTCCACAATAAACAGTGTTTACTGGCATTTATAGCCGTCTTTGTCCTATACTGAAACCGAAAGTTGTAGTAAATTTCTACATCTTCCGGTTTTAGTAATGACATATGAGCAGCGATAGACACTGCAGCTGTATCAAAAAGCCACTTTTCCACATCTATTAACGTTTCTGTATGCCGATCAGTCTTGAAACCGAAAATCATACACACCCAACACTTTCGGTTTGAATAAAAGGTTTGAGTTTGACGAGGTTTGAGATCAGACTTTTTTCTTGAGACGTAAATTCATTAAAAACGTAACTGGTACTAAATTTCTACCACTTTTGGTACTAGTAGGAAGATAACTAGAAATGGAACTCATTTTTGGGACAGTGAATCTAAGTGGGAAATCACCACTTTCAGCTATTTATGATTATTGCGATATTTCCTCATATTCATGAACGACAGCAGGTACTTCTTACAAGCAGCCGACAGATGCTGTCTACGACGAAACACGAGGAAGACACGAAGAGTCACGAGGAGACTCCACAGGTTCTACCTCCAACTTCGGCTATAAAAGAGGATGTCAAGAGCCCGCGACAGTTGCAGCCCTACAATGAAACTACGCTGAACCCAAAAGTCAAGAAAAACACAATCCACATGGAAGGCAAGGGCCAAAGCCCGGTACTTCAAGCACTTAAACCCGACAATGTCTGTCTGTCAAAGGACTCAGTTGCAGCTGATCAATTCCTACATTTCTCTCTAAGCTGTTCTCTGCGGGAGAGACTCTTTAACCTTATCAATCCGCGCGCTCTACTGAGCAGGAGATACTAATCCACCTTTGCGCTGCGAAGGTTCCTATTCGCCGCCGAGCTGCTCTGTTCTCTTTTACTCTATAATGATGAACATTGAAACCAAAATTACTTGATTTATACCAATGTCGATGTGAATAGAGGATTAAGCGAAGGAAAGAAACTTATTTTTGGGTCACTGAATCCAGGTCAAAAAGAATTGTTTGTCATATTTTGTGTTTTCACTTTGACTTAAATAAATGACCAAAGTTTTCACTTTCGAAGTGGGAGACTCATCTTGAACTCGAGGGGACAGTCCATGTTAAGATGTCACGACAAAGTTATACAGTCTATCTTTTATTTAGCCTTATTATGACAAATTACCGTTCTGGACTTTATATATAAACACTACTCTTCGGGGACTGTAGCTTGAAAGCTTTTAAACTTAAATTTTACCTGAAAGTATCACTTTTGCGTATAAGTTACATATTTAAAAGTAGGAATGGAGAAACAAGAAAAAATAAAACGCATAAGCGACGTTTTCAGTGTAGCTGACATACTCTCTTAAGTGTAAATAAACATGCATGTACATTTGCTACAAATAATTGTAATAAATTTATCATCCAAAAGGAATAAAGTTCGAAAATTTTACAGCAGTACATTATATCTATAGATCCTTTATCTCTTTTTCTTAGTGACACATATACACGCATACGTAGACATAAGCATATTCAGTCACTGTCCAAAGTCTGAGAACACTACTGAATTTTCAGAATTTTCTAAACAAAATACACAATATCCATACAAATCCCTATATGCTCGACTTGTTTTGCAAAATAAACATCATTGATTACATTAAAAAACGAAAATACACTGTTCTGTTTTCATTGAGACAAATTTATTGAAGAAGTATGCGTTCACCGAAGTGCCGATCTGTAAACCTTGATAAGAGCTTTACAAAATCCAAGTATTTGTTTGGTCAACTTTATCCAACTTTGCGACTTCAACACCTTTAGAAACCTTTCAGAGATCTTCAGTAGGCCTATTTACTGCCATGTGTTCACCGACTGTCATGTGAAGTTGATCTCACAAGAGCTCGACGGGTGACAGATTCTGAGATTATGGCGACCACTCCATTTTTCTGATGTTGCGAGCCATTTCTTTGCTTTGCACATAATTACTGCATTACTTGGAAAAATGTTTGGGATCATTATCATATTAAAGTACAAATTTACGGCCCAAACTCCACGTCCCTAATGTAATTGCGTGCTTCACTTTAATGTGATACACATTTTCTCTATTATTATGTTGATTTGAACTAAATCACAAACTTGATTGCCTGTGAAACATTCCCACAAAGTGACACTAGCTTCTCTGTAATTTACTATAGGTATTACACATCAGGATTAAAACGTTCTTCAGTTGTTCATTAATGCAGTATTTATGTTATGGACCTCGAATTAAAAAGACTCCGCTTTATTTTTACATTTTGAAACATGAACTTCAATTTTAAAAGACTTAACTATATTTCAACAGTTAAAAACATGAACTTCGGATTAAAAAGACTTCACTATATTTCAACATTTTTGAATCTGAACTTCGAATTGAAAAGAAATGTAAATGAAATCTTTAACCCCTTGCGCTGAATCATGAGTCTAGCTCGTCATGGCCATCCAGTGCCGAATCGCACAATGACGAGCTACACTCGTCATAAAATTTAATTATTGTAGTATCACATAGGGTTACTATATTGATGTTTTGAAAGCTATATAATGATAAACCATCTATAATACACTTTTATAACTTGTACTTCAAGAAATTTGATGCAACGGAAGGAATTAAATGATTTAATATTGAAGGTAGTCGCTCTGTTTATCATAAAATTCATAAAATAAATCGTAGTGGAAGGAGCTAAATATTACGTCTTACCAAGGGCGCCCATCAGGGGGAAAGATGGGGCGCTTTCTCCCCCAGAGGAAATTGTACTTCAGAATATCGAAAATCCAATAGAATTTTTACATTAGTTACAGCAAAATTTGAAACTATTTTTGAAACGTCTTTTATACTTGCCCCCCTTGGGAACCACAACATGGGCGCCCTTGCGTCTTACTTGTATGCCGACTAGGGTAAAGTAGACGGTGATGAGAAGTGAATGAAATGGTGGAATGAAGAAAGTGGGAAGAAACGGGAGAACCCCGAGAAAACCCACGAACATGGTGTTTGCCCACCACAAAGTCCACTTCGCGCGAGCTGGGATCGAACCAAGGACCCCATGCATCAGAAGTGAACGCTCTACCACTGAGCCACCGCGGCCCCTCGAATTAAAAAGACTCCACTGTATTTTAACGTTTACAAACTTGAACTTCGAATTAAAAAGATTCCACTATGTCTTAAAATTTTAAAGATAAACTTCGAATTAAAAAAGACTGCTATATTTTAACATTTTGAAACAACAATCGCATTAACTCTCATATTGAGTATTGTTATTCAAACTGAGTTAGTGAACCATCCATGTAGACTTTTGGGCACAGGACCAGGACTAAAGAATTCTGCTCGTGCAACCTCGGTCCATGTTGCTGCATCCAAAGCAAGAACTCCAACTTTGTTCTCCAAATCTTTCCCCCAGAGTAACGCTGATAAAACAATTCCATCATCTTCAGACTATGAAAAGAAAAAAAAAAGAGAAAGAAAGAAATTAAATTTTGAGTATAATCATAATTTAAAATATTTTGCAGTATTTGTTTAAGAATAATTCATTTTTATTCCATGGAATTATCACATCAGATCAATGAAATTTCTATATTTTATATAATAATAGGCGGGTATCAAGTATTATGGTCGCAGCTCTTAAGCCATGTCGACTGTATCACTAGAAGCTTTTCAATATTTAAATTGATCTAAAAGTTACGAGTTGAAACCATGAGACCCACTAACCGGTTCTAAGTAAAATTGCGAACATTAACAATTGTATTAAATAACAAGGAATAGCGGCACCAGACATGTATACATTGTTCTAAATAGCTTAGTGCCTTACGCAGAGTCGTTTAGAGGTATGATTAGCGTCATACTAAAGGCCTGGATGCTGCAGGAAAAATGTTAGTCGAACTCTTTAGTATGGCACTAATCACGCGTCAGAATGACTCTGCATAAGGGCCTTAAATATTATATCAAATAAAAGATGTCTGAAAGTAAAATTGCTTAAAAAGTGAAATGTAAACAAAATAGTTTTATACTCATGTACTTATCTGTTGAGGCGCCATCATGACATTTCTCAGTGTCTATGATTGGGAACGAATTGGGTATCGCAGTTTGCATCGAGACATGAGACGCATAACATCGGCTTTTAGTACTTCAAAGTATTATATACTTTGCCCTTACGATCTTTTTTTTTATTCTTCTATAATTAGATAATAAGCTAATCGTTGAATAAAGCAACAGAATTTTTTATAATGAAATTAATATCGTGTAACAGTTTCGGAAAATGAACGCTGTTGGAGCGGGACTTGTGCACGATATTATGATAGTTTTGCAATAAAAATCGGTTGGTTTTGCTGAACGATTAGTTTTAAAAACAGGGTAATTTGGGGTAATATGGGCATTTCGATAATATGGACAGATCTAAGGTTTTCATAGCATTACTTGAACCAGAAATAATTATAATTGAATTTGTTAGTTCATGACATTGGGTGGAGCAATTAAAACGCTTGATACAAATGTGCACGACGGTTGTTATATTGTGTTATTTTAGAGGACAAAAGTAAGTAACAGGACCGGAACGAGGGGAGCATAGGAGGTTTTGGACCTATAGCTGGACGGGGGCTTCCACTCTGATCAAAATCTTAACTGTTTGTCTAAAAATAATCATACAAGATACAATCATCATAAGATAAAATATGACCACAAATATGAAACATATTCTCATTAACTTTCCTACTGTACTTTCACAGAAGTGTATTAGGTGAAGTCCGCAGGAGCCACATACTTTTCTAGGTATTAGGGCATTTGCGGTACAACAAGAAAACAAGTTTTTCTGGGACATTTGCGATACTGTTCAAAACTTTCCCTTAGATAGTGGGACATGTACGGTACTGTTCAAAACTTTCCCTTAGATAGTGGGAAATGTGCGATACTGTTCAAAACTTTCCCTTAGATAGTGGGAAATGTGCGATACTGTTCAAAACTTTCCCTTAGATAGTGGGAAATGTGCGATACTGTTCAAAACTTTCCCTTAGATAGTGGGACATGTGCGGTACTGTTCAAAACTTTCCCTTAGATAGTGGGACATGTGCGGTACTGTTCAAAACTTTCCCTTAGATAGTGGAAAATGTGCGGTACTGTTCAAAACTTTCCCTTAGATAGTGGGAAATATGCGGTACTGTTCAAAACTTTCCCTTAGATAGTGGGACATGTGCAGTACTGTTCAAAACTTTCCCTTAGATAGTGGAAAATGTGCGGTACTGTTCAAAACTTTCCCTTAGATAGTGGGAAATATGCGGTACTGTTCAAAACTTTCCCTTAGATAGTGGGACATGTACGGTACTGTTCAAAACTTTCCCTTAGATAGTGCCGTGAAAAGAACGACAAAAGCAAGCATCCATTTCAGCCCCGTTAATCTAAATTAGAATGAATACATTATTAAAAGGGGTGGGTATGCAGATGGAGCAGCCTAATATATGTGATTCATTTTGATTGGCTGGCTTTAGTAGGTTATGGATATGTAAGAGGAGATCACGCGGGCCGCCTAATGGAAACTATCACAATAATCGATACATCTGAGAAGAAACTATGCGCTTTCCATTAGAGTTTTCAGTACAGGCAGTATCGAAATTTCAAGAACGGGAAGATAACTTGGAGGAAACAAATATTGTCCCTTTGATCTTCGGCCTCTTACCAGCAAGAGATAGTAAGACATATCAGAGTTTTTCAGTTTGGTGAAGGCTAATATTATGATTGGAATCCGAAATTAAGCAAATTACATCTAGAACAAACCGCAATTACATCTCTAAAAACACTGTTCCAGCGCAAATTCGTGGGTGTTATTTCCATTTTAATCAGTGCTTGTGGAGGAAGGTTCAGGAATTAGGACTCATAAATTACTATAAATGAGTTCCAGAGATGAGACTGCCTCAGAATGTGTTTTGCCCTAGCATTTTTCCATGTAGATGATATCGATATTGGGTGGCTTTCCATTATCGAAGATACATCACATCGCGAAAGACTTAAGAGGTTTTTAGATTATCCTGTAGAACAGTGGTTAAGTAATAATACCGGTTAAGATATCTCCATGTGGAACTTCTCGAATCAGGAGCACAGAACGAATTATGCTGTTGAAGGTGGAACTACAAACTCAACTCATTAATAGGTAAGTCAACTCCTAACGTGTACTGTTTGGTGAAGTATCTAAAACAATGAGGCTGTGTACAGCGACTACCTGTATCAAAGAAGACATTTAAACATTGAAGGGGAACGTAGATAACGTCAGTACATAAAGTTGGACGGAAAAATAGAAAAAGCAGTAATTATTTATGTAGTCTCAAAAGATGTCAAGAAATTATTGATCAAAATTGCACACATTCAAAAGTTGGACTAAGTTTTGTTTGTTCCAGAAGAGAAGCTACGTTGTTTATTATTATTATTGTAATTATAAGTTATCTCAATCTATCCATTATAATTGTCTGTAGCTATTGGAAAACTGTTATTGAAAGCTATAAAAGAAAACAAACATATAAATATTTCTAGAAGTTCCCTTTAAATATTATGGACAGGTGTTTGACCAAATGACCAATGACAGATAAGAATTGGTTTACATTTTCCAGTTTTGACCAATCACAAACAAGCATTTGTTTACATTTTTCGGATGTGTCTACCATGTATTCCAGTATTGTTTTCACTTTTCTGTACAATTGATCCTTATATTTGAGAATTACATGTTCTTAGCGTTCTGAGATAAGTTTGTATATATGCATGGTGAGTTAATAATGGTTTCATATTCTGAAAGAAGATTTTTAGTCTGCTTCTAGTATGCAAAAAAGCCCAAGTCCCTTAAAAAAAGTCATGTTATTTTCCCCTAGACGAACGTGCTGCCTACACCAATGTTATAAAATTTGGTCTTTGAGTAGCAGTTGATATTGCGTGCTTATTCTCTAACTGAACACCCGAAAATATTCTCTCTTAGCAAGAAGAGTAAGAAGTTATTTCGATTAGTACCGCAAATGTCCCAGTACCACAAGTGTCAATACTTCCAAGTACCGCAAATGTCGATACCGCAAGTGTTGCGCTTTCTTTTTCTAGGTCCGGGCCTCCAGATGGATTGGCAAGTAGTTGTCATTATTTTAATTGCACATTTCGATGTTTATAAATTTCAGTATCACGGATGGGGGGTATATAAGAAATTCACGCATTATAATTTTTAAGTACAAAATTCAACTCATTTATGGTAATCTATAGACATTTCATTGCCAGCAAAGGATGTAGCTACATGATTACTGCAGTGATGAAAATTACTAAATATTGTTATTGTATTTAGTAAATGCAGAGAAAACTAAATACATGGAAGTGCGTCGGGACCGTAATACGGCAAATTGTGGAGGCGTTAAAATATTAAATAACACTTTTGATAAAGTGGATACTTTCAAATATTTAGGATCAATATTAACAGACGAAAATCATATTCACGAAGAAATTAAATGTCGACTAAAAGCAGGGAATTCGTGTTACTATTCGGTTCAAAATCTCTTGTCGTCGCGAATTCTGTCGAGGAATTTGAAGCTTAAAATATATAAAACGATAATCATGCCTGTTGTTCTGTATGGTTGCGAAACATGGTCGCTTACTCTGAGGGAAGAACATAGACTGAAAGTATTTGAGAACGGGATCCTTAGAAGAATATTCGGACCCAAGAGGAACGAGAATGGGGAATGGCGGAAGCTTCATAACGAGGAACTACATAGTTTATACGGTTTACCCAACATTGTTAGGGTCGTCAAGTCTAGGAGGCTTAGGTGGGCAGGTCATGTAGCTAGAATGGAAGAAAGTAGAAACGCTTTCAAAGTCTTGACTGGTAGACCCATAGGAAAACGACCATTAGGAAGACCTAGGCGCAGATGGGAGGATAATATTAAGATGGATCTCGCAGAGATAGGAATACAAAGTAGAAACTGGATGCAATTAGCTAAGGATAGAAGTCAGTGGAGAGCTTTTGTGAACGCGGCACTGAACCTCCGGGTTCCATAGGCCATAGAGTTAGTTAGTTAGTTAGTATTTAGTACGGGTTTATTTGTTTTGTGTAAAATGAACAGATATAATGAACATGCACTTAGCAATTATCAGCTAAACAAAGATACATTTTCATATTATACAGTCCTTTTCATTATATATATATACTGAATACAAAAATTAGATTTTGTTTTAAAGTACGATCCTGTGTGACTTTAATATTGACTACAAAAAGTGACAAATATCTCGTAAGACCATTGAAGAAACGCAATTACGAATTTCACCTAGTATTTAAAGTCATGATCACAATGATCGGATTTTCACTAAACTTGAATTTTGTGACATATTATCAGAAGCGTGGTAAACATCGACAGAAATGGCAAAGCCATATGATAGGAACTCGACCTGCCTAAACCAAACACAATAACATATTACGCGTACGTTGAATATGAACTGTAAAATATAAGCAAAAACTGTATTTTAATATGTCATATAGATCTAAATTTATATTTGGTTTCCATATCTAATATTGAAGTTTTCAAGTAGCTAAGAATGTTATAGTACGGATTGTGTATTTTTTCTTGAATGCTTTCATGTATTCTATAGTGTCACTATTATCTCGGCGAAGATAGTTAATGGAGACAATCCATTAAAATTCTCATGGTTACGATGACTTAAACGGTAAGTTCCATATCCCATTGTTCCATATTGAAACAAACGTAGCATATATTGCGCCATCAAATGGTGGCGAACATTCTCCAGCGGTTGATAGCTACCGGACGAAATTGAAACTTCAAGTGATTGCCTTACCTGCATGCAACCCTAATTACATATTGGATGTGCAAGCATGCATAACGGCACAGGATCCTTTTTACTGCTACCACACTTTATTTTATTTACATTTCTTTCTAGGACATTAAAATATTTTTAAAATTTCCTCGAACACAGAACACAAGATTAAATTACACTGAAAAGGAGAATGATTTCCAGCTGGACTTCTGTGTAACATAAGAAGCAGAAGAGGAGAATAGATGAGGCGAATAGAAGAGGAGAATAAGAGAATACGTAAATGTTAGCAGAGAACGAGTACCAATGGACTAACAAGTAGTAGCGCCTGCAAAACCATCGGCGATACTGTCGAAGTTCTTCTTTGCCCGTACCCACTGTCAAGTTTCCTGCTAAACCCTTATTGTCTTTGTCTCGTTCACTCAGAAGCGGAGCAGAAAATTATTACGTCACAGAGCATTCAGTTAAAAATAACTTATGTATGTTATACGAAGGATGATGTTTTAAAAAGTTACAAAGCCTATTATGATTTATGTGTGAAACATAGCTGGAAGATCGAAACACCTGATGATAAAGAGCACTTAATACATGTTCTCGATGTAATCACAATTTTTGTTCAACCCTTATCACAACGACAGATAAAGTTTTCTATACAATTTGCATAGGAATAAGCGACAAGTTCTCGTAGCCACCAAGAGACGTAGGTTTTGACATAATCACATGTCAAATAATGGTGACTAGCATATTTTTTTATCTAGAACAGAGAAAAGGTAAAAGTCATTGAGGCTAGGTCAGGGCTGTAGAAGGGGTGCTCTAGTTGTTCCAAGCGTAACGTCAGTGGTTAAAGTACCACATGTGTCCGAAGTTCCCATTAACAATATTGGTCCCTCTTTCTGTGAAGGCACAACGCAACTTCCCTACATGTTGCTTTGAAATTTAACCCTCACCATACACCTTTACAATCTGCCTATGAATATCAACAAGTGTTTTTAGCGCACACGAACTACATCGCTGACCTAACTTCTATTCGACCGATTTTTCAGACGAGTCTTCATTTTTAACCGTTTTTTGCTATCATCCCTTATATATATATATATATATATATATATATATATATATATATATATATATATATATATGTGTGTGTGTGTGTGTGTGTGTACCTGAAAGATGTGCACAAACTCTGGGAGGTGATTCATGTCATCAAAAGAGACACAGAAAGTTCTCTTGCATATGTCGAATTTCGCGTCATGTACGATGACAGGGGTGTGCCAACTTGGAATCGGCAATCGAATCCTGACAGTTGGAACGAAACAAAAGTGATTCGTGACACAAACTAGTAAAATGTGGCTATGAACATCCGCAAAATGGTACATAAGGCAATTGTGCAGACAGAGATAGTTTATGCATATCTTTCTATTCCGTTTCAACTGTTAGGATTTGATTGTCGATTCCAAGTTGACACCCCTGTCACTCGTATACGACGCGGAATTCGACAACATGCAATAGGACATTTTGACTTCTTTTGATATCACGAATCACCTCCCGGAGTTGGTGCACATCTTACAGATTCACCCTGTATATAAATGTTTCCAGACATTTCGTAGTCTTATAGAACGACAAAAAGAAAGAAAAGAACAGTTTAACTGTAAGACTTATGGTGCTCACCTTTGACTCTGGCGATGGAACAAAAACAGGTTCACTAGCATAGACATTGTCTTCTTGCCAGGTTTTTGTTGTCTTAGTTTCTGTATCAACTTTGATGAGCTGAAAAACAAAATCAATATAATTAACTAATACACTACTGCTAGTGTTTTCTTTCTTTTCTCTTTCTTTTTTTCTTTTTCTTTTTTTCTTTTTTTTTTTACAAAAATCTTTATGAAATTACTACATGAACACACTACAATTCAATGCACAAATAATTGTAACAATTCAAGTAATGGTGTAATAATATTACAGTATCATTCGCTTCAATAATAAATATTTTAAGTTCCTGTATTGCTTCGTTTCGTAACAAACACCCAATTGTATATGTGGCACAAACATACCGGCAGGAGTAGAAACAGTGGCTTAACAACGACTTTGTTCTATCATTGAGTCTGCAGAGGTGAAGACTGCCTGGAACAGAGCTATTTCAGAGTGAACGATAGAGAACACACAAGGCTGACTGCTACCCTTATATCTGTTTAAATTGTGGCAATCTGAAGGATTACTAGAAAATAATATTACATTTACAATAAACACTCAATATGCCAGTATTTTTGACGAGAGATGCTTACCACATCAAAGACACCAGGACAAGAATTGCTGTAGCCAAAGAGACAGTGAACAACGAAAGATAACTCCCAACTAGTAGGCTTAACATTGGCCTAAGGAATTATTATTATTATTATTATTATTATTATTATTATTATTATTATTATTATTATTATTATTATTATTACATTACAGTTCAGTGTTCCTTTCAGCAGCAAGAACCTACAGTTTAATGTAGAATACGAATTCCACCGATAATCGAACCCAGGTCTACCGCGCCAATGTCACGAACGCCAATTATTGCATAAGGAAAAAGCTGGTCAAGTGAAGTATCGGAACGTATGGTTTGGAGACTTCGACATTACTGTACTGAGTACACTGTACTGAGTATACTGTACTGAGTATACTGTACTGTGTTGAATGTACTAAATACTCAGAATTCAAAGAATGTATCGAGTTGCCCAGTACCTTTTGAAGTGCATTGGAGATGGCTTAATTTCCGTTCGTCATGATCTTACTTTTCTTCGCATTCCTGACCTCATTTCCTCTTTTTTCAATCTTTTGCGTATTTCTTTTCCCGCTACTCCTTGTTTTAATCATTACTATTTCGTTTAATTGTATTTTCTAAATATTATTTTTGTGGCATAATTCATCTTCTGTATCTATTCTTTTAGCCACTGTTTCTCATTCCATTCTTTATCTTGCAGCATTTTTACTTTCTTTGATTTTCCTCATCTCGTGCTGATGTTAATTTGCTTTCAAATTATGGGGAGATCTGTATTCAGTTGACAACTTTTTCATGTCGCAGATTCTCACTAACTTTTGCAGCTCATTTGTATTTCACAATCCAATGTAATGTATTTTCGTTTATCTTGGAATTAACAATTTAATATTAGCTCATTTTTTATCATATTCCTGAATAAAAGAAATACCTAAATGCAATCAGTAATTCTTTTCTCATACAAAAAATTGGTATGAATAACAATGATCAATACACCTGTGAAACAAAGGGAAGTACCAAAGTTCATTAAAATTTGACAAATGTTACGGGAGTTATCCTGGAACAGACAGATAGACGGACAGAGTCAGACACACAAATGTCTGTTAAGTTGAATGGTAGCGTTGAATTCAGGTATGTTCAAGGGGGACTGAGTCCCTCTATATGGGCCCCCCGTTAGAATATTTAAACAGATGCGTTGAGATATTTGCTTTTTTCTGTTTATTTTTTTCGGAAATAAAACTCTTAAAGCTTTTTAAAGTAAGATTTATTAGTTTATTATTTTGTTCAACCTAACTTCTAATTATCAAACAGCGTTCTCGTATAAAGTCGAAGTTGAATAAAAACTTGGAAATTAGAGACAAACACATACAAACGCTTCACAACGTTACTTAGGGAAAAAATAGGATGGATTTAAAAATGATCGATAATTATATTCAGTATTAGTACCAAATCCAAAGTTTTCGAGGCGATTGAGATGAACAGTGACAGTTCCCATGACGTTTAAATCCAAATTCAGCTCGCTCATTGGGGTAGGGAAGGAGGGAGATATAGGATTCGAAAATGACCGATATTAGTACCTCATCCATAATTTTCGGGCTTGCTGAAATGAATAGTGACACTTCCGATGGTTTTTTAAAATCCAAATTCAGCCTAAAATAGTAATATTTAATTTTTATTTGTATACGTAGATTACTTATCATTTTCTGAATTTTCATTATATTTTCTTTGTTCAGTAATAGTAAAAAGTAACTGACTAACAGAACATATTGCTATTTTTTTTATTTTTAATTTTAACCAGCAAAGCGGGTAATTGACACTTCTATATAACAAAAGGTACGGGCCACTGCACGAAAGTTTCCCCTATAGGCAAGGGCCAGTTCCTTAAACTAAATCATGTTGTGCAGCAGTTATTAATGAAACGTTTTATTCTGAAATACGAACAAAATTATAAGACACTTTCAGAAATTTTCACCCATAGAAAAATCATCCCCAAAAGTAAAATAAAGAGTCTTCCAAAAGTCCTGCACAAAAGTAAAAAAGCTGTAACTTTGAAAGTACTACTTACAATTTTGAATTTTGTTTGTAATGTTTAATGGAAATGTTAAAATTTTTGTTGGCAACAATGAACGGATGTAAACGTTGACGTTATAACCCCAAAACACGTGACAAAGATGGCGTCTACTCAAGAGAAAGCGCAGTGTGTGGCGTGGTTTTGTGAGTTAAAATCTAGTGTTTTGGTAAGAAGAAAATTTCGACAAAAATATCAGAAACAACGACGTGCAGGTTCAAGTATCAAGAGATGGTACGATAAGTTCATAGCTACCGGAAGTGTCTTGGACTTGCCTCGTAGCGGAAGGCTAACAACAAGTGTTGATGTGATTCAGTTCGTGCAGAAAAGCTTGTTGCGAAGTCTAAAGAAATCGTTGAAACGCAGATCCTTGGAACTGCGAGTGCCAATGACAACGCTACACAATATCGTTCGTAAGAAAATGATACAGAAGTTTACAAGCAAAAACCGAAAGATGTTTAGGAACTCCGGAAGAAGATACGTGATGTGATTGGGAGTATTACGGATGAAGCACGTTGAAATGCCATTCTTGGATTCCCGAAAAGACTTCAGCAATGTTTGGATGTAAATGGTGCTCAGTTGGAGGTTTGGTGTTGGAAAAAATGCTTGGAAACAAAATATCAGACTTTCTTACAAGTCCACTAAAAGTTTTGTACAAATACTATAAATGGTTACAAAGTTACAGCTTTTTACTTTTTTGCAGGACTTTTGGAAGACTCTGTACATCTTCTACAGTAGTAGTTGTTCCCATAAGATATGTCATATGTTAGGGTTATTAATAAAATATTTGTTTATAAAATAAGAACAAAATCGAATCAGTGGTATGTTACAAAAAGTGTTTAAAAGAACTCATCCCGAGAGTAAACTATCCCTTATAAATATTCTTCTGGAAGAGATTTATTCTACATTACAAGGATAACGAAATATTTATTTATGAAATATGACCAAAATTGCTTATTTTTTAAAAAAGTAATCGGAAAATAAATTAATCTCCAAAAGTAAACTACCTCTTAAGATTTCTTTCGTTTACAATGTAGGATTTAAATCTCTGGGCTTTCGGTATCTATGGCCGTGTTAGCCCGTCGCCTTTGAGGGATGATGTATTCTGTCGAGCACACTATCCGAGGAAAGGGAAGGAAGAAAGGATTGGGGAAGGAAGGAAGCGACCTGGGACCTGTAAGTTAGGTACCACCCCAGCATTTGCCTAGTGTGAATGAGGAAAACCCAGGAAAACGTCTCTCAGCATGGCTGGCCAGAGAAAGCTGTTTACACTTTTTCGACCAAGTGTTTCCACCAGGAATCGAACCTGGGACCGCTCGCACCGAAGGCGAGAGCGTTAGCTACTACATCACACGGGGCTATACAGTAATAAGTAATAGAAATCTTAAAGGAAAATGTAAGTTCAACAGAAATTTGGCCAAGTTAGAAAGATTTCACTGCAAAATACATAATATTTTTCTGCCTTAACCTTCACATAGAGGCTACCGCAAAACCCTTAAATGCCACAAAGAACAAGTAAATTGTTATCATCGTGAATGGAAGGAAATTTTCCTTGAAAAAGAACTTTAAATATTTAGCATATCAAATATACAGATATGCATAAAATAATAGCATAAAAAAATCTCGATATCTGACCCAATTTTTCCATTTCACAGTTTGTGTGATCTGTTTGATACTTACTGCTTCAGCTTTCTCTGAATCCACATCCGATAAAACAGCATAAAAATATCGATATTTTTTGCCGCAATATCTTTCATAATGAATTCTTGGCAACTCACAGCCAACATCACAAATTATTTCGGGTTGAATAGTCAGTCTTCCTGTCCTTTTGTAAACCTCATTAGATCCAGTTGACTCTGACGAAAGTGGCAATACAAATCTCATTGGCCGACTTCTTGACATATCTGCGTAGTTTGGATTGGAGTGAGCTGACTGGGATAGAAAATCAGATGAGCAAGTTATTACCCATAAGTCTTTGGGTCTGTGTACACCACATATTAAAACTGTCCTTAATTAAAATGTCTAAAGTGTTACTTATTTTATGAATGAACTGCAAAGCACTTTCATATTCTGTGTCAACATGTCGTTTTTGAATTAATAAGATTGAAACAATATACTTTAGACAGCAAGTAAATTGTTACAATATGGTTTTATCTTCATACGGTGTGTGATCAAAAATACTGTGAAGTATTTGCACAGTGCCATCTATCGATGTTGTGTTCATTTTAACTAGTAACCCCGGTGGCCTAAATCTTTGGTACAATCAGTGTCGAGTTTGAACGAGTTGTGACATGTTAGTTGGCTTCCAGAGTCAGAAGAGTGAGGACATGTTAAGGGTATCTGTCGTACGCTAACATTAAGTTTTGTTCTAAGCTGCAAAACAGAAGTGCCAAAGAAGCTCACGGAATGTGGAAAACAGTGTATGACGATGAAACTGTGACACTGAAGACTTTTTACAAGTGGTATGATCGATTCAAAAGTAGCAATGAGTCGGTTGGAAACGAGCAACAATCAAGACGTCCTTCGACGTCAAAAACAGACGAAAACGTGCGGAAAGTGGCACAAATGATTTGTTCAGACAGGGCGAATGACTATTCGAAACCTGTAGAAAGAAGTAAACATCTCGTATGGATCCGTAAAAAGCATTTTAACCGCCGATTAAATGGGCAAATGGCTTCCTTCTTCACCATGAAAACACACCGTGCCTCACCTTGCTTTTGATCCGCGAGTTTGTTGGGCGAAAAAATATTCCTGTCTGTTCAAATTCACTGTGCTCTCCACATATAACAGCATATTACTTGTGGCTCTTCCAAAAAATTAAAACAATGCTTAAAGAAAAACGTTTTGACACTATTCCTGACATTGGGAGGGCCACGACAGACTCTGAACGCCCTTCTAAAAGAAGCATTCCAGAAATGCTTCCAGTCAGGGATTCAACGTTGGAATCAGTCCTTTGAAGGACATTAAGAGGTCTCATACGGCGAAATTAAAATGCCGCTAATTTTACAGTAATTATGTGATATCTTCAGATAGATAAAAGATATTTGAAATATGGAACAAGACAATATTACTTTGCGTTATCACAAGTCACCTAGTGGTTTTCTGTTTTCAGCCATTTAGAAACGCGAAAATAAATGCCGATTTTCAAAATGGCTCGAAATCGAAAGCAGATAAGTGAGTCGTGATAACGGTATCTCATGTAAAGTAATATTGTCTAAGGCGCTCTTGTTCCACATTCCGATTATCTTTTATCTATTTGAAGATATTACATAATTACTGTAAAATTAGCGGTATTTTAATTTGGATGGGATGAGGCCTCTTAAACCAAATTCCATGTAAGCTTATTACTTTCTTTCTTATAAAATTATTCATCGTATGTTTGATCACACCTCGTGTTTATCCCTATATTGAAAGCAGAAGTAGCAGCAATCTATATTTTCTGTTTTAATAGTAATGACCACAAAGCAAAAACTGTAATAAGAAATGAGTGAAGTGAAACAAGCCTTTTACGAAAACAAAGGAACATAATATTGTAAATAATAATAAAACACAATAAAATCAATTTTGAAATACACTCATTGACATAAAAAAAACTGAAGCACCCATAAGGATAGAGGGAATAAAAAGAAATTTTCGCGCGTTGCAAAGACACAACTTTATTGTAATAATTACAGTATCAAATCTAATCCGAGAACGGATTTGGTTATACGAGTGTAATGCGTGTTGCATATCAGTAAGTTGTAGCATCCCCTTGCCGACGGATACATGAGCTGATTGGACTTGGAAGTGAGTCATAGAGTTGTCATATCGTTGATAGGGCAAGTCAGTCCATAGCTACTGTAACTGTGCCTCAAGATCTTGCAGATCGGCAGTGGTGTGGAGCTGGCTTCCGAGCTAGTCCCAAAATGTTCCATTGGGGAGAGATCACATGACTTTGCTGGGCAGAGAAGAATCTCAACATAACGTACGCAGTTGGTACATGTATGAGCGTTGTCTCGTTGAAAGATTGTACCAGCATGGTCTTGCGGGAAGGGGTAACACATGCAGACTCAGAATCTCGCCCATTTATCGCTGTACCGTTAAAATTCCGAGAGTGATTTTGAAATGTGACCGAAGTCATACGATGGCTTCTCATGACGCCGGAAGTAACGCCATTCTTCCGTTCCACAGTATTGACGCCGCCGTTCATTCCCCGGACACACACGTACAAGATGATAATCTGCCCTATGCACAATCAAAACTCATCACTGAATATAATGCGTTGGCATTCATGAAGATTCCATGCTGCCTAAGTATGACACTACTACGCAGGCTGTCGTTTATGCTTTGATTTTAGTGACAACCTACGCGAGGAACGATGCATCGAAAATACAGTTGATGCAGTGTCAATACAGAGGGGAAATGAAACAGAGTCCACTACTTGTGTCCGGATGAAATCACAGACATCACAGGGTTATGTAATGCTTCGCAGATAATGCTACGATCTTCCCATGTTTGGTCCGTCCTGATCGACCGAGATCTTCACCCCGTGCATTGGTGCTCTCATGTATCAAATAGCCCCAACAGGCCACAGAAACATGGAAATGTCCTACATGTCTGGAAATCGCACGAATCGTCCATCCAACCTTGTGCAATTTACGATGCGAGCCCTTTCAAAACGCCATCAAATGCTGGTAATTCTGTTTAATGCGGTAACGAGGCATTATGTGTATTTCTTGACCTTCCTGTCCTCTGCTGACTCACTTTCATGCATCACAACTGATTGACACGACAAATTAAATTTCTTACTGACATTATTGTTCTCTGGTGGCCATTCGTGATATTCCTTTGAAACAGCAAACGTTTACATTACACACATCTCCACAGCTTTCCACGTATACCGAATTGCAGTTGAATTGGTCGGTTTCTTCTTCGTGCTTCATCTTTTTTGTCACAGAGTGTATATTGATGAAAAGTTTATGTAGGCCCACATAATCATTACTACTTACCTTCAATGCATTGATATACATGCAATTCATTATATCGGAGTTCTTGTAGCAACTAATGTCAATAACTACTTTATCCTCCTCTTCGAAGGAATTGATGATGTGGAAGTAGAAGAAGGCTTTCGTTGAAAACGTCTTCACAAGACTTCCATCTTTTCTGCTCAACAAATGGATGCGAGTCTAAAATTGGAAGAAAAAAAAAGAATTTTAATTTTGCTACTGGTTTTCTACTTTCAGATTGTACATGACAAACACACAGACAGACACATAGGTAGGTAGATAGATAGATAGATAAGTAGATAGATAGATAGATATAGATATACATAGATATAGATTGGCTCAAAAGTAGGTGTACACCACTGCATTGATCAAGTATAACATTCTAGCTTATAGGTCTACTTGCTTCGGATGTTCCGAGCTTAAGATATAAGTAAAAGGTCATAAAGAACAAATAATAAAGAAACTAAGTTTACCTGATGGGTAACAATAAGAAATGATATAGAAAACAATGAGATGATCAGTATACCTACTTTTGTCCCACCATATATATATATATATATATATATATATATATATATATATATATATATATATATATATATATATATATATATATGTGTGTGTGTGTGTGTGTGTGTGTGTGTGTGTGAGGGGGAAGTGACTGACGAAGAATAACAACTGAAAACAAATACTTTATCAGTTTGGTTCCGCAAATAATTCTGTACTCAGAAACTGGTGCCTTCCGAAAGCTGTAAGACTTTCACAGATAGTTATCAAAATAATGGAAACAACTGTAGTTAACAATTACAACGATATTGTATATCTATTTTTGTGAATTTCTTCTATTTTTATATCTTGGTTTTGGGCAACGGTGCATAAAAGTACACAATCTGTTGTGTAGAAGAAGAAGAAAAAATAATATAATGTTGATTCTAAATAGAAAGAAATAATGTTTAATCTTAGTAGCTGAAGAAATATGTTGATTTTATGTGTATAATCGATGATCTTAGTTACCGCACAGCAGATAGTCGTTTATTTAAATGTTGCTATGACAACCATCGAAAAAGAAAAGTATTATTAATGAATTTTAGACGACAATAAAAAGTAATAGTGACACAAGGTGGTGCGTCTTATTTAATGCAATTTGACCGTGTTGATATAGCTAAAAAATTACGCGAACTGTGGGCTGGAATGTAACATAAATATAACGTTACATTTTAGATGGTATCTATCGACCAGGAGTACCTTGAGATTAGTTTGAAGTTCAGTAAAACAGCCTCATCATAGCTTTCAACACGGAGTATACTTTACTCAGAAGTAAGAAAAGAATTTATAGACACATCAAAATGAATGTTTCTGGAAGTGAAAATATAAATGAAGAAGTTGTTGATATAGATGTATCTGGTATGAACTCATCAACGAACGTAGTTGATCTTATAAGACAGCTTGGTCAGCAAAGGTCGCAGAAACAGCAAAAAGTGGATACCAAGGCTGGAGCAACTAGCACAATCCGTAAATGTTAAGTTTGAGGAAATAACTAATCAAATGGAAACTAAAATTAAGAGTAAATTGCAACAAACAAACCAACAAATACACTCCAAATTAGAACAGATTATAAGATAGAACAGATTTTACATCGATTTACTTATGTGCAAAGTTCGGTAGAAGTTGTGGAAACCATAGTTAATTACCATACTAGTCAGATCCAGGAATTGCAAGAAGAAGTAAATGCAATCAAAGAAAAATTTGGTACTACAAATGATGATCGAGTTCCCGCTGTCAGCATTGAACCCATACCGTATGAATCCCGAGTAGCAGTGGAAAATAACAATTCATCCAAAGGATATTCAGACAGGAACGATAGTGAAGCTAGTATGGAGAGAGATAGGAGAAGAAATCACCCCTCTCTCCGCCGGAAAAACATTTCCGTTAATTACAAATCTTGTAAGCATAATATTTAAAAAATCATTTTCAGTTCAGCAAAATTAGATTCCTAACAACATTTAGTGGAAGATCAGATGACATCCCGACTAGCACGTTCTTAGAAAAGTTCGAGGAAGAGTGATTTAATGGGAGTAGATAAATCTAAATTGTTGAAAAGTCTGCCTCATAATTTATTACCACCGTGTTCCGTATGGTTCAAAGCAATTCGAAGTAATTTACGTAATTATTTAGATTTTAAAAATGCTTTACTTTCTAATTTTGAAAATGATTTCATGTTGGCCAATAGTGACGCCTGAGTTCGAAATAGACATTATAACCCAAAATTGGATAAGACCCTCACTGATTTTGTAATATCCATATATAATGAGTTAAAATTAATTAATCGTATCAATAGGAATCAAGAGTAATAGAAACAATCCGAATCTTGTTACCTTTTAAGTTGCAACAAATGTTGATTTCTGCACAGAGAGAGAATTTTAATCACCTTATTATGACAGTACAAAATTTTGAAAGTCCATCTATGTTGCAAGCTAATAGTAATTGTAATCAAGCCAATATTAATCGTAATCAAGTTAGTTATGTACTTGTTCGCAACATTAATGTCAGGGAAGAAGGTGATCTTAATGCTAGAAATAATAATAGATTCCATTGTAACGAGAATAGAATTGAACCTAATTTAATGGTAATAGAACTGAACCTAATTTTAGGAGAAACAGGAAAAATAATCGTGATGCATTTAGGAATCAAGTGAACAATAAGTTTAACTTTCCACGAAATGGATTTCATAATAGATTCATAGGTGGCAGAAACTATCAAAATAGAAATCGGAATACTGTTGAAGTACATAATAGGCAGGACGGTACACAAGATTGTAGTGTACAATGCAACTTAACCAAGCCCTTTGGCAATGTAACTTAAGCTAACGTTATGGCGTCTGAGAAAATATATTCAGTTTATTTTTGTTTTATTTCACTTTGGATACAGTTATGACTTTATTTGTTATTCGTACTTTGAATTCTATACAGATAATAAAAATAATGGATACCAAGTTGCAGCAAGTTGTGGTATTAACACGAATATTGCTTACTAAAAGTTATGATACCCGAATAAATAAAACATATTATATCATATTCTAACCCACATAAACTTTACTAATTCTTAATATGATAATTTCTTTATTTGTATTAATTTTTGTTATGATATTAATTATTTTGTTTCATTCAATGTATTGTAATAATTTCTTTGTAATTCGTACTTCTGAATTCTATATAATTTACATATGCATTGATACAAATATTGTTTATCAGTATTGTACTTTTGTCCAAATGGAAGAAATAAGTTATATAGTATGTCAACATATACTGAGTTTATTCGTCAATCAGAATGTTCCTTAGGACCTGAATAATTAAATAAATTAATCGCGTTTTGAATAAGTTCTCTTTGTTGATAACTTTCTAGAAATAAAATGGAATTAATTGTTAAATGAATATAAGAATGAGATAAAATGATTTATATATATATATATAACTAGCAGCGTTCACCCCGCTTCGCTGCGGTCACCCCGGAACGCAATAAACTTTGTTACTTAGATAATTTTTACTTTTTCGCTTTCAAGTGATATGATAAAAAACATAGAAGATTGCAGTAAATCTTAACATTATATCGCCTGTCATTTATGTTAACCCGCCCCGCTTCGCTGCGGTCATCCCGGTGCTGGCATATTGTAAAAGTGTCTGTAAAAATAAGCAAATCAATTAAAAAATTTTAAACAGAAGATTCAAGCTATTTTCCGCTGTATATCGCCTGTCATTTATGTTAACCCGCCGAGTGACACGGTCATGCGGGTTGCATATAAATACGTTTATTTTTACCTATGATGAACTAATAACAAAGGATTTGTACGTTATGGACACTTGAATGGTCAATTATCTCAAGACACTGGTAATTAAAAATTAAAGTGATATGATAAAAACCATCTAGGGTCCAAATCCTAATAACCCCCCAAAAATGAAAGAAATTGGTTCAGCCGTATTAGCGTGATGAGCGGACAAAGGATTTTGTACGTTCTCTTTTATATATATAGATAGCCCTCATATATATTACATCAGTGGAGAGCTTTTGTGAACGCGGCATTGAACCTCCGGGTTCCATAGGCCATAAAGTTATATATATATATATATATATATATATATATATATATATATATATATATATATATATAACTCTATGGCCTATGGAACCCGGAGGTTCAATGCCGCGTTCACAAAAGCTCTCCACTGATGTAATATATATGAGGGCTATTCGGAAAGTAGTGTAACCGTATATGTAAAAATAAGTAACGGTCCTGGCTTCTTTCTTAAATTTTAACCAATTCAAGAAGTCATCGTCGGGAGCCATATATATAACGATATTGTATATCAAATTTTTGTGAATTTCTTCTATTTTTATATCTTGGTTTTGGGCAACGGTACATAAAAGTACACAATTGTTGTGTAGAAGAAGAAGAAAAAAGAATATAATGTCGATTCTAAATAGAAAGAAATAAGGTTTAATCTTAGTAGCTGAAGATATACGATGATTTTATGTGTATAATCTATTATCTTAGTTACCGCACAGCTGATAGTCGTTTATTTAAATGTTGCTATGACAACCACCGAAAAAGAAAAATATTATTAATGAAGTTTTGTGGATAATAAAAGGTAGTAGTGATACAAGGTGGTGCGTCTTATTTAATGCAATTTGACCGTGTTGATATAGCTAACAAAATTACGCAAACTGTGGGCTGGAATGTAACATAAATAAAACGTTACACAATGATTTGCGTGCATCTTCTATGAGATGATCAAGAAAAACTTTGGGAGCCTTCTATATTAAATTCAACTATTGCTTAGAAGTAAATCTGTGAACGTATAGTTCACTGGATCTTCTTGACGAAACCCCTAAAAATGCATGTGTGTGTGTTTCGTTCTCAATTGCTGCAACGTTTATACATGGTCATGAAATTTCATCTTTCGTTTTCTGACACGTCACTAGTGACGCTATATCACAATAAAAATAATCTTATTGCAATCGATAAACAACGAAGTTATAAGTGCACAGGAAAGCAACCAGAGGGGGCTAGGGGGCCAGGCCACCCTAAACTTTCCGTGGCCCCCTTCAGATCTCAATACAAAATATTATTAATGCAAGAATTATAATTTAGATATTTGTAAGAGAATTTTCAATGACTTGGCCCCCCTAACATATTCATGCCCCCCAAACTTCTTTGGCTGGTTGCGGGCCTGTAAGTGAATGTAAGTGAATAACATGAAAAACTAGCTTAAAAGCAGTGTTTGTCAATTATTAATGTTAATTATAAAACATGGATATTTTTTGTTGTGAGGAATCTTATTTTTCTTCCCACAACAGTGATTGTGCATAATTTGGTTACGTGCGGAGGAATAGTCAGTTGCTCTTCATCTTCAAGAAATGATTCCCAAGAAAAGATGAACCAAAGAATAACAATGTAAAGATTTTTCTATGCTAGAAGAAAGATTTGAACAGTATCTCATCAAAAAATCCAATCACAGTAAAATAGTTAACATTCTGGCAAAAGTCGAGAAGAACCGGCATGTAAGTAGTCGCAACATTACCAAAGATCTAAACAGTGTTAAACCATTTCGCGAAAGTTGGCTACAAAAAATAAGCTCGTCATTTGGGTGCCACATAACCTGATTCAAAATCATTTACTCGATCGAGTTTCCATCTAAGAATCTTTGCTGAAACAAAACGAATTCGAGCTATTTCTGAAGCGGTTAATCACGAGTAATGAAAAGTGCATAACATACGTCAACAATATGCGAACAAATCGTAATCAAAGCGAAGACACACTCCATAGTCTGTGGCATAGCCTACATCGAAGCCAAGGAAGGTTGTGATGTGTGTTCGGTGAGGTTTTAAGAATGTTGTGCATTACGAGCTGCTGAAACCAAGCACAACAATAGACTTTGACCTGTACTGTCGAGAATTAGCACTAGCACACCTAGCAATTGCAAAAGAAACGGCCGGAACTGGTCAACAGAAGGGTGTTGTACACCACAGTGCCAGATCGTATACAACTTTAATGACCGGTCACAAACTGAGAGAACTTGGGCGGGAGGTTTTAATACATCTATCGTATTTATTTATTTATTGAACAAATTCCCAGATACAGCATAACTTTGCCATTTTACACAGGGACATGCTAACAAAAGAAAGAAAAAAACAAGATAACAATAACAACAACATAGAAAAAAGAGTGTAAGAATAAAACTATTCCGTCAAAGCTCGCTTAATTGCTCTTTCAAACACTGGGTAGCTCGAAAATATGCCCACATCAGTTGTTACTTGATTATAACAGTTTGGTATTCTATAAAAAAAGAGATTTCTGTATAACAGCCAACCTAGGACGGGCAAGATGGAATAGGTGGGTATTCCGGGTGATGTGGGAAGGGACACGTAAGGATAGTTCCTGAAGTAATATTTCCGATCTTAAGTTTCCATTAACTATTTTATGTAGATATTTCAGGTCAGAGATAGTTCTGCGTACTTCAGGAAGTCTGAATATTAAGATGTTGCAAGAGTTCCTTCTTAGATAATATTCGAAGTGCTGGAACACGAAAACGGACTATAGTGATGAAGAAATTGAGAACAGAATCAAGTCTGGAGAGATGTGTAGGTGCTGCCATGGCCCATATGGGAGAGCAGTATTCGATCTTGGGCGTTATTAATGTCTTATAAAAAGTTGCTAATGAAGAAACAGTGCGTAGTTCGGTGAATCGATAAAGAAGTCCCAACATGCGCATTGAATTCTTTAGTATTGAGGAGATGTGGTCAGAGAATGTGAGTTTTGAATCAAAGATGACACCAAGATCATTATGACTAGCAGAATGTGTGATAGGGGAATCGTTGATATGGTATGTGGAGGGAACAGGAGACTTTTTCAAAGTAATAGTAATACTGTCACATTTCTTACTGTTGAGTTTCAAGTGCCACATTTCACACCAGCCTGTAAGGTAATTTATGTCTTCCTGTAGAGCAGTTGTGTCATGGAGACACGATATTTCTCTGTATAACTTACAATCGTCAGCAAAAAGCAGAAGGCCACTAGGTTGAGCTGATAAGTGCGTGTAGAGATCATCCATATACAGGACAAACAGCAGAGGCCCAAGTACACTCCCCTGAGGCACCCCTGAGATCACGGGTTGGGGGTTAGAAGTCGCCCCTGAAAGAACAACTCTCTGTTTACGGTCCTTCAAGTAGCTTGTGATTAGAGAGAGAAATTTGCCATGTACATTAAATCTATTGGAGAGTTTATGAAGAAGATGAATGTGACTGACAGAATCAAAGGCCTTCGAGAGATCAAAATAGATAACATCCCTGTACTTGGCACTGTCAGACAATTATGTGTGTTGGTGTCTGCAGAACTTCCTGAATGGTGTTAAGTTAGTTTGAAAAGACATCTGTGAGAATATGTCACAATTTCTTGGCCAGATACCACAGAATTTCTACGGCGACATGAAAGTGACAAAATGTCATGAGAACGAAATATTGTATATGTAGTTTCATAATGTTATTTTAAAATAACAGCAAATAATGTAATATCCTGCAAATGGATATGTTTACAACCAACCAACACATATTTATATTTATAAACAACACCATGTGTGTCCTACTACAAACTACTACAAGAATACAAGTAGCAGACGACAGGGATACAGTAGCAGACGACAGTGACACAACTAGTGACGTTATGAAGAAGGACCACCAACGCCACTGTAACACTACAACAGCTATAAAACCAGGAGGATCACAGCAATTGATATAGGTTTCTGGCTGGTCAAACCCACTCTCTGAGCTTGCTTGGAGCTTTGAGAGGAACCTAACCCAAAGCCTTTGCCTTGCTCAGAACTCTAGTCCTTTCCTACCTACTTAGTTAGCTCGGAACTCTGTGCGATTCCTAACTTCAGCCACCCAGCTTGCGTAGAACTTTGTGGTTTTTTAAGCCCCTTTTGCTTGCATGGAGCAATGGGAACCTCAATTCACTCCCCTTATCTTGCTCGGAGTTCTGTGGAGATCCTTCCCTAGACTGCTCGTGCCTTGGCATATCTTCCTATACCTAGTTATTAGTGGATTATTTATATTAGAGCGGTTTTGTATCATACTGTTTTTAACAGAAAGATTCTTATAATAAAATTCGGTAGTGGCAGAAGACGTTCCAGTGTATAATTTACTCTACCTAAGAAGAACTCAACAATATATTCTCAATTTTAATCTCCAAAGACGCAATACCTGATATTTATGACCAGGGCCCGGATCTTGTTGACAAGTCAACTTTTTTTCTGTTGCGCATAGGACAAGGCAACTTCAAATAAAAACGTTATCCTTCAACTCAAGATTCTAAAAGTATATTGTTTTAGGGTCAACGTTTGGTCACTTTTTGCCGTTTTGAAGTTTCAGGTCATTTTTTAATATTTAAAGGTAACTTTCAGGTCACTTATGGTCTTTTTAGTACATAAGGAAATCTCATGGTCTTTTCTTGTACATAAGGAAATCTTAAAATGAGCACTGTTCACGGATTTGAAAAATACGAAGTTATCTCTTTCCCTGGTTCCTGATTATTAAGGTGGAAAACTGCATTCCTAAGAAGCTAATGAACACTAAGCTGTAGCTGGTTGACTAGGGATAGGGGTTGGTAGGTGGCCAAACAGATGGTTTTAGATCATTGACCACAAAGGATGTGATTACGTGAATAACTAACAATGGATTAGAAGACATACAAAGATTTTAAACGGGGTTTTTATATATTATTCTCATGTATATAGTCTACACTTGCGAACTTCTATTGTTTAAGTGTGTTTCCTAGTTTCAAATCGGGAGTGAATTGACGCTTTCAGTACATACAATGCCGTACAATGAACTGATCAATAGACTGCAAGTAACTGAAACAAAACTTTGTGAATATGAGTAAGAAACGTTAATTTAAATCTAATAGATATTCAAAAATGATAATGTTTAACGAAATAAACGTTTAAAAAACAAATTTTAGGGTCAACTTTTGTGAATTTTAGGATCATTTTAGAGGAATTTTAGTGTAATTTTATAGGTCACTTTTTAGAAAATTTTAGGTCAACAAGATCCGGGCCCTGTTTATGACTAATATAAGCCTGTATTCAGAATGCCATTCAGATTATCAGGTAACAAATCTCCTCACCTTACTATCGCCATGCCACTTGAAATTGGTGATCATGGGTTTACCTAGAAATTTGTTTTTGACAATGGATGAAACTGAAATACAAGATGGCTGTTCCACAATCACAAAGTAGTTGTCCGTAATTCCGAAACTGTGCATGTAAGATGGTTGCATTTGCCAGCGTGCAGAGATCGAACCAACGATACTTGCTTCTTGAAAACAGGACTTCTGAGCATCAGAACAATCTAAAATAAAGTAAAATGATGTTTTTTTAAATATATATATATATACCAAACCAATGTTCGTAATTGATGGAATTTAATGTAGGCTATATACACCATTAATTAATTGGTATGAAGGATAACGTTAGCAATAATCCTTTAATTGCCTTCGTACCAATAAATCCCATCAGTAATCAAAGAATTTATAACTACGTATCGTAATGTTAACTTTCAAAATAGAATATGACAACCCAATACTACATAAAAATGAAAGTGATTTTGTATGGGATCCCATAGCGAACAACAGCTGAGGTATTTGAACTGAATTTTGGAATGTAGATATCATCAGGCTGAGACTGAGTTTCAACTATGTTACTTATATTAAAATGAGTTACTCTAAGGAGGAAATGAAATGAAAAAAATCTTTGAGTTTCACGTCCTACAATTATGGCCTTTAGGCTAAGAGAAGCAATGATTAAAGCAAGTGAATGATAATGGAAGTTTAATAGGGGATGATAGGAGAACAATGGAAAGAAATGCAAAGGTCTTATTAAACGCTTGCAGGGACATGGGAAAAATTAACTACATGCAAGTTCGTCGGGATCGTAATACGGAAAATTATGGATGCCTTAAAATATCAAAAAATACTTTTGATAAAGTGGATAGTTTCAAATATTAATATCTAGGATCAATATTAACAGACGAAAATCATATTCACGAAGAAATTAAATGTCGTCTAAAAGTAAATAAATTTGTGTTATTATTGAGTTCAAAATCTCTTGTCGTCGCGAATTCTGTCGAAGAATTTGAAGCTTAAAATATATAAAACGATAATTATGTCTGTTGCTCTGTACGGTTGCGAAACATGGTCGGTTACTCTGAGGGAAGAACATAGACTGAAAGTATTTGAGAACAAGATCCTGAGACGAATATACGGACCTAAGAGGAACGGGAATAGGGAATGGCGGAAACTTCATAACGAGGAACTACATAATTTATACGGTTTACCAAACATTGTTAGGGCCATGAAATCTAGAAGGCTCAGGTGGGCAGGTCATGTAGCTAGAATGGAAGAAAGTAGAAACGCTTTCAAAGTCTTAACTGGAAGAACAATCGGAAAACGACCATTAGGAAGACCTAGGTGCCGAGGAGAGGACAATATTAAGATGGATTTCGCAGAAATAGGAATACAAAATAGAAACTGGATCCAGTTGGCTAAGGATAGAAGTCAATGGCGAGATTTTGTGAACACGGCATTGAACCCTTTGGTTCCATAGGCCATAGATTTAGTTACTTAATTATAATGATGATGCAATAGCTGGTGAAATGAGAAAGTGGGAGAAAACAGGAGTACCCCGAGAAAACCCACGGACACGGTGTTGTCCACCACAAACTTAATTGAAATGTGATCAGGTACCCCACTTTCCAGAGGTAAGCGCTCTACCACTGAGCTACTTTCTTCTCTACCCTAAAGAGGGTATGGCAGGGTCAAAATTTATGCAACAAAAATAGTGCCTCACAAACCTCTCAAGACAGAGCTATAGGCTAAAACCCAGGTATGCAAAATAGGGATGGCAAGAACCGGTTTCTGGTGGAACTGGTTTTCGGCTCTGAACGGATCCAGTTCTATAAGATCGATTTCGGAACCGATTTTCCAGATCCAGGTCTGGAACCGGTTCCCAAGGTCCGGCTCTGGAACCGTTTTTTTAGATCCACGTCTGGAATCAGTTCTCAAGATACGGTTCTGGAACCGGTTTTTCGGATCCACGTCTGGAACCAGTTCTCAAGATCCGGTTCTGGAGCCGGGTTTACGGATCCAGGTGTGGAACCGATTCCCATGATCCCGTTTCGGAACCAGGTTTTCGGATCCCGGTCTGGAACCTGTTCCGAAACCAATTCTGAAAATCGGATATTCAAGAACCGGTTCTTCGCGGAACCGTTTCCGCCGGAACCGGAACTTTGTAACCATCCCTACGCTAAACCCGAATTGTTGGCAGGCTGTGAACAGTGTGATAAATGAAATTACTCCGCTTGTCTCATTTGGCTAAGCAAACTGGATAATTGGCAAACTCATCACCTAAATAGGCAAACTGGCAAACTCATTTGACTAAACACCCATTGATGGACCAATTTTTTTTCTGGGAGGCACAAGCGGATCTGGGCGGGAAGAGCAGAAGCGCGTGGTCCTCTCTGCAATGTTTTAAGGGTCTTTGGGGGCTTTCGGATCCAGGTCTGGAACCGGTTCCTAAGATCCAGTTGTGGAAGCCTTCTTTCAGATCCAATCTAGAACCCGTTGCTAAGATCCGGTTGTGGAATCGAGTTTTCGGATCCAGGTCTGGAACCAGTTCTGAAAACCCGATCTCAAAGAACCGGAACTTTGTGGCCATACAAATCCCCTAATACAAAATCCGCATTTAAAATAAACAGACCCATGTTCTAGCGTTTTTGAATATTCATGTTTAAGAAGATTAAGGTGGCATTTCCTATAATGTACTCGAATGTTACGGAAATTTGAAAGTGACGTGTTGTTTCTTTTGGATCAAAAGTTCCAACATATTTCAATGAAAAAAATTTTTGTACGCCTTATATCTGTTGAACTACATTTAGTGTAGAAAAACCTAAAATATCAGTTAACTAAATATGATGTGTTTATTCCGTATAAAATACGAAAACTCGATTTAGGAGTTTCAAAAATTTTGTAGTCTCTAATCCACGAACTAATTATTGGCCAAGATCTCAATCTTTTGATGCATTTTTTGGATCAATCCTTTTTTTTTTTTTTTTTTTACCACATCACGGAAAAAGAACAATTGAACAGTTTAAATTGACTTTTGGAACATTGTTAGTGCTTATCTTACGCAAAATTTTTATTATGAAATTTTGATTAAGGGGGGGTTAAACACTTATGCGAAAAATAAAGTATATTAGAAGGGCAACCCAAAAGCATTAAAAGCATAACAGTAATTTACACAAATGGTTGGTACCTGAAACATGGTTGTGGTTGTCTAAGAGTCCAGAACAAACTAATTTTAAAAGCATAATAAAACATAATTTTAGAAAATAAAGCATAAACCATAATTTAAAATATATAGCACAATTCTTGGAATACTCTGTTTAACTGCAAGTTTAACATACTATATTAATATTTTAAATAATATTTACAGTGCAAAACCTTTGAGAACATAACAATGCAACTATGAAAAGCTGTAAACTTTTCGGCGTAATCCTTTGATGTGGAGAAAAGAAGAAGAAAACTTTCCACCAACAATGAATAGCACACAAGAACTCCACAGTATATTGTCATGTGTACCTCTTGAACTTGAGCACTTTCTGTACTTTTTGGTGGCATCTTTTACTTTTACTTTCTCTATATATGCACCTCTAAGACGCACACAAGTGATAGAAAAAACTGACTCGAGTAAAGCATATCTCTTTACAGTGCGTTAAATAGAAAGTTCATTAAGTATGAAAGAAACTCATTGCATAAAATATTAATAAATAGATCAAGATATTTGGAATATTTAATGTATAGCAAATATTATACATTATACACGATTAATGTAAAATAATGATTGAAATTAGCAATAAAGCATAATTTGGAAAAAAAATAAAGCATAATTAAACAAATATGAAGCACAATGTGGGTTGCTCTATATATTAGTATCCCCACAACTTAGGGCGATGAAACTAAAAAACCACCACTGCATATTATAAAAATGCCACAATGAACAGAACACCTCACTTACTATATTACGATGATCTTACAGAAATTAGCATATTGTGGATAGGTCAAAAATATTCACTGGATAACCTATTACCTGAGCTTTTGCTGCGTTTGGAGGGAAACTTGACGATGCAATAGGAGATTCCTGACAAAGATGTCGTTAGTCCTAAATTGTAAGTTGTTCCGTCGGGTGTAACGTGAGGATGTGAAGAATGATTTACTATGGCCACATGCTGGGATACATCAACCTGCATATATAAATTAAAAATATAATTCTCGCTAAGAATAGACATCTTAATTTGTTTTCTACTGTTAGAAATTGAAATAAACTTTTCAAATTACTGTATCTATAGTGCATAGGCCACTCTTATAAAATTTGAGTTTAGGCACATTAAAACTAATCTCGGTCATAGTTCAAAGAGCAACTTGGAAAAGGAGATCATTTCGCAAGATCTTACTTTTGGAAAACGAAAAACAAAACCATTTTCCAGAAATACCACTGCTTGTACGAAAATATTTGCATGGGACACTTGTAGAATATGTTAAGATCTTTCATTTACAAAATTACGGTAAGAGTAACGAGATTGGATATTTAGTTATAGAGAAACTCTTATCGGGGAGTATTGTCCTCTATTATCGGAATATTATCCTTTTTTTCTTTTTTCATTAACTGCTTGAATTATAGTCTTGTCTTTCCATGCTTTGTAGAAAGTGAAGTAGTACTTCATCAGTTGTCTTTATATAATTTCAGAATAACCTTATATATATGCACAAGAAGTCCTCTTCCACGTTGCCGAATTCCGCGTCGTGTACGCTGTGCATATCTTTCTATTCCGTTCCAATTGTCAGGAATGGATTGTCGAATTGAAGTTGGCACACCTGTCACTTGTACACGACGCGGAATTTGACAATATGTAAGAGGACCTTTTGTCTTTTGATGTCACAAATCACCTGCCGGAGTTTCTTTCATTTAGGAGGTAGTCATTTCAATCAGCATCGGTGCGTTGAGCTCGTTTACTGCATAACAATGCCCCAGCGCACATGATTTCTATTGCCAAGGCTTACACTTCACATTTGGCGGCACTCTGAGTGGGCGTAGTCATTGTAAACACGTGTTACTCGCACTAGACTTGAAGTGGCAATGAGGAACAGCCGCGAGAGGAAAGTGGAAGAGTGACAGTCAGCGTCAGTATAGCCAACTTAGACATGAAAATCTTTGTCCGTTGTAACGTTACTTTAGAGGATGGGCCTCGTATCTCTATGTAATGTCATATTTCAGTGTTTATGGTGGGAAAATATGTTAGCGGACGACTCCACAAGCATTTTCAGATTACATTTCGTTATGTATTCATATTTAGCAGCTAGTTCGTCCCTAAATTTTACATTTTTCTCCTACATCGATGAGGAATATCCTTCATCAAGCTAAGAATCTTCTTCTGAATTGTGAAGCAGAAATATTTGTTCTCTGCAATGTAATGATTCTGCCATATTAATTAATGACAATCACAAAATTGCAATATTATTAGCATTTAACGAGAAAAGTGCAAAAATAGGACATACACCAACAGATAAGAATTATTCAAATTATAGCTGAATAAAATGATATTCGAGACTATAAAATCTTATGTGTAATTTTGGAGAAAATTGAGAAAACTTACATTTCTTTGTGAACCTAAAAATCAATTATGTAGCACGAGAACCATCCACTTACTGAGATAAGACTAATAATCAAATATACCATCAATAAATACTTCGTTTTGACAGTAGCAAGACAGCAGACACATCGTAAGGCTAATAGAATATTATCCAAAATTATCATTAACTGTTAAATATTAATTTCAAATTGTTGTCCAATTATAATACGTAGGTCAGTCGATAAACTACATCGAACTGAACAAAAATAATGTTGTAATATCCTAATTTTTGTTTACAAACACCCAACATGTGCCTCTATTTACAAACATCAACTATGTGTCTCTTACTATGGATTACTATGACGCAGGCGACAGGGTCAGCAGCGACACTACTGGTAACACGAAGACAAGGGAATAGCAACGCCACACTCTCTCACCTGGAGCGCCTATATAACCGAACATCAATGTGCGACTGGTCATCCCTCCTCTAGCTTGCTCTGGAGCTCTAGGGGATAATATTCCAAAGCTTCTTGTTTAGTTCGGAACTCTAGACTTCCCATATGCACCTTTAGCTTGTTCGTAGCTCTTTTGAGCATCCTATTCTCAGTCACCTAGTTTGCTCTGGAGCTAAGGGAGATGATGTTCCAAAGCTTCTAGTTTAGTTCGGAACTCTAGGCTTAACATATGCCCCTTAGCTTGTTCCGAGCTCTGTTGGGCATCCTAACCTCAGTCACCTAGCTTGCTCTGGAGCTCTAGGAGATACATATCATCAAAAGTTCAGAATAAACCGATACTTTATTAACACTGAAGTAGATCACCTACTTCTTATGAGACAATGCTTCATTGAACTCTTTATCATTTTCCTTTTCCGCCAGAAAAAATTTCAAATTCGAAAGTTGATCAAACAAAAGGGACTCCTCAATACTAATGCCTTTATCCATCATAAATTCTACACTTTTCTCGATATCTGTCCACTGCGGAATTTTATGGAACTCCATCCATTGAAAATGTGAAACTGATCAAAATTTTCAGTTCATTTCTTCAGATACTCCAAACAGCTGTCATATACATACAATAATGTCTTTCTTAACACTAAACACTGATGCTCACTTTCCTGGCTCTTTTTAACCACTCCCTTAACTTTTAGTGGCAAGAATTATGCATCTTTTCTTTCTGTTATTGTCCTTTTCACGGAAGTGAGAATGGATATGATTTCCACAAATGAGTTATTCTCATCTTCCATTGCCTGAATTTTATTATGAAACACAAACATCAATGAATGAAGAAACCAGAGGTAACGTTCATTTAAAGGGTTTTCAAAAAACTGTTTTAGGACAACAGGAGAATGTTCTAGGGAGAGGAAATAAGACTTCAGGGCTGGGAACATCTCGAGTATTCTGTTGATAGCAAGGAACAAGGAAAGCCACATAGTTTTGGAGTGATAAAGAAGTTGTTTGTATTCAATGTCAACAAAAGATGAAAATTCCTTTAATCCTTCAGTTCTGACGGTGTAAACTGAAAAATAGTTAAATATCTTCTACACAAGGCTTTCAATGTCAATTGCCCAACCATCCACACGATTCTGTACGCAGTTATTTAAGATATGAGCAGGGCAACCTATTCCTAAAATAGTTTTATCAAGAGAAGTTTGAAGGTGACAAAAAAAAATATTAGTCCCCTTCCTATTTATACCACCAAAATTGCTACTGAAATTGTCCCCATTGAAAGCTATGAATTTATCAGGCATTTTTGTGTTTTCTAATGCATTAACCACAACTTTCGAAACTGTGTCAGACTCTTCATCTGGAATTCATGTAACATCTAACAGTTTATGTGACATACCTGTATTCGCATCAAAGTACTGAATCAAAATGGGACACATCTTGATTGCTCCGTGATTGGAAGTGTCACTTGAAACACCAATATATTTTATATTCTGAATGTTGGACTCATTTGCTATTATATTCAAGGAATGAGGAGCCAAAACATTATTTACTATGGCTTCTGCTTTCGTTCTTGCTAAGGAAATGTGGGTGGCAACTGAGGAGTCACTGAGAATCTGCTTAAATAATTTCGTTGAACAATCGCATGATTTGTAGCTTTGGTGATGAACCACGGTGTGAAACGCCAATGCAGCCTCTGCTGCCAATACTTTATTTTCTTCTGTAGTGTCTTGTTTTAAGAAGAATTTGTCCACTGTTTTAGATGAATGAGCACTACGTATGCATTTTTTGTGTTTTTCTGAAAATAAATGTCGACTCAAGTCTGCGCGACCTTTATTCGCTATCGATACGACGGAATTACACATTTCACAAAAAACTTCATAGTCACTTTTTTGTCTTTTTAAACACGAGAAACTCCTTCTGTAAATCGTCATTAAATTTGCACTTTCGTCGTGACATTTTATTTACCACTTTGATTCAAAGCAATTGACACGAAAAAATCCAAATAATAATGCTCTTGCTGTTTAGTTTATCACAACACCAAGTGGTCAACACACAGTCAGGAACTAATTGGCGGATTAAAAACGATTGTTCAACTGATGCCCAGCGTTGCCATCCAAACAGCAGATCATTACATCACTACGCTAAAAAAAATTATGATCTTTCATATATAATTATGCCAAAATTAGACTCGCTTTCTTCCTTATTATATTTTACTTAATAATAACTTCGTTTACCCGGATCTATTGAATTCAGAAAAAATTCGAAGTTTTATTTCCTGTACACGACGTGTAGGAAATATCAGTATGCTGTTTCATAAGGATTTCATTTCCGTGCAAAACTGGTGACAATCTTGAAACCGAGAAAATATAAGTGATTTTTGAGGACGCGATGTGGCTCAAAATCACGACTTCCACCAAAAGGATTTGTTTGCACTCTAACGCGTTGCTTATACAGCTTTAACTAAATAAATATGTATTTACATGATTTCAGATTTCCTCTTCAGCGATTATGTACGTTTCTGACATTGAAATAATCCGAAATCAGACTCAACAATCGAGGAGGCTTAAAGATGCTATTTTTGTAGATGATATGAAATCGAACGATAGGCCTATATGCTCATTCACAGACATCTACGTCCTTAAGGAAGGCCAAGAACCCGGCAGTTGTTTTTGTGCTTACTGAACGCCTCTTTTGATTTCTTACCCTCTGCTACAAAAAATGCATTTCTTACTCTCCGTGTGGGTGTGTGTGTGTGTGTGTGTGTGTGTGAGAGAGAGAGAGAGAGAGAGAGAGAGAGAGGAGAGAAATAACATTTTGGTCTCAGCTAAGGTAAAGTATTATGCAGGACTACGCTATGCCAGATACTAAGACAGTTCAAGTTATACTAGGTTTCGCATAACTATGCTAGGATTGGCAACGCTGCTAATGTGACTGCAGGTGCATTATCTTTCTTATCAAGCACTTTTTTAAGAATTGATCACTGCTTGACGTAACAGTGATTTTATCATATGAGTGATTTTTCGTTCATTTATGCTATGCTAGGATTATTATTTTTGTCACTACGAATCGTTTCTTGAGTTTAAAATTATATCTAATAATGAACTGCAATATAACAAAATCCCTGAACACATAATTTGTACATATAGTAGGGCTATTTGTTTATTAGCATGTTGAAATTCATATCGATTATTAGCCAACGTAAAACGAGTACAAAAGAGTACTTCACTGAAAAAGAGAGAGTACAAAAGTACATGCCTTGAAAAAGAGTACCGGTACATGTACTCTTAAAAGAGTACGTCTGGTAACCCTATAGTATGTATCTTCTAACGTTGGCAAAGTAACTTTTATTCACATACTATTTGTAAATTAATTAAAATAAAAAAGCGAAGTTGTTTACCCGCTCTAGAGTTTCTAGTGTTTGAGGGTCTATCTTGTATATAAAAGGAGCCTCTGTAAAAGTATAGAATTCGTCGTCTATTGGATACACGGAGACCATGGTATTGTCTGTCAATTCTTCAGAACGAAACGTAGAACACATTCTAGAAAGAAATAATACATCACGTTAATAATAACTAGAGACCGGATGTTAATCATTAAAAACCTGGAAAATAGGCACTTAAAATTTAAAAAAAAAAAATAGGTAATTAAATAGGCACTGAAACTAACTCGAAACAATGAAGATAAGTACTCAATACAAACAAAGAATAAATTCATGTCACAGATAATGTTCAAACAATACAGAAACACACCCAAGAGGAACGGGAATGGGGAATGGCGGAAACTTCATAACACGGAACTACATAATTTATATGGCTTACCCAACATTGTTAGGGTCGTCAAGTCTAGGAGGCTTAGGTGGGCGGGTCATGTAGCTAGAATGGAAGAAAGTAGAAACGCTTTCAAAGTCTTGACTGGAAGACCAATCGGAAAACGACCATTAGGAAGACCTAGGCGCAGATGGGAGGACAATATTAAGATAGATCTCGCAGAGATTGGAATACAAAGTAGAAACTGGATGGAGTTAGCTAAGGATAGAAGTCAGTGGAGAGCTTTTGTGAACGCGGCATTGAACCTCCGGGTTCCATAGGCCATGGAGTTAGTTACTTAGTTCTATTTGTTAATATAAACGAAGTTTGTTCTATGTATACTTGGCATATACATTCTCTAAAGCATTTTATCAGTAGACATAAGAGTCCAAATTTTATACATTTTATCAGTACACACAATAGTCCAAAGTTTTACAGCACTTTGTCAGTGCACTTAATAGTCCAAAGTTAATAGTGCACTTAATAGTCAGTGCACTTAATAGTGCACTTAATAAACACAACAAACAGCGCTTATATTTCTCGGAAGAGGCAGAATCCTTTCTTGAAATAATAAATTATATATTTTTTCCATGATAAAGTCTTACTTATTTTGAAGAAAATGCATAGCATAGACAACATTAGACACTAAAGCAATTATTTAGGCAGGAATGGGCGAAATAGGCAAAATATAATTGGTTTAAATTGAAACTATAACCCCCCCCATATAAACTTTAAAACGTTATTTTTGATCATATCTTTAATATTAAAGAAGAGGCATTTTGCCTAACATCCGGTCTTTAATAATAACACATAACGTAGAATGAGATTATGTGTATAATGGATACATTTATAAAGGATGTTCCTTAAGGAACGTAAATTTTAAAATGCCCGCCATTTTTGTTCTAGTAAGTTGCCAGCCCTGAAGGGTACATAATTTTCGTGTGTTGTATTTGTGAGTAGTAGTTACAGAGTGCTGAATACTTAGTGATCGTCATGTTTTTCCGTACAGGTAGGAATGCAGGACGGAACAACGTATTGTCATAGTGAAAACTTATTACAAATTTGATGAATGGCATAGAAAACAGATGACGATCATGTGGTAATCGGCGTTTCGTGACTATACTAACTGCAAATACGACAGGTGAAGATCGTGAAACATTCAGTGCTGCCAACATAGACTACTAGAACATGGCAGACATTTCAAAGGTTGCGCTTTTTAGGGAACAACTTTGTATGCAATGTAGCGTGTGTTGTATTATAACCGTTGCTTCCATCAGTATCTGTATAAAAGGATTTTAAATTTTTAAGCAATTCAAAATGTGTTTTTCTTGCAACATATTTCTTTCTAAATGTAATTTCTTCCTTGGAAACTAGAGCTGGCTAAGAGCGACTTTTTTTCTCTCTCTCTCTTTAGTCATTCATATCTAGAGAAACAAAACTGTTGTCATGTCCATGCAAAGAAAATTACTCTAAAGAAAAAAAGAGCTGGTTCATGTGCCTGCTTGAATGTGCATTCTGCTGTTATGATTTTATTAATAACAGTCAAGGTAAGGTAATAACAGAAGTTCTCATTAATATTGACCTTGAGAATGTTCTGTTACCTCCCTTGCGTATTAGGGGGCCGCGGTGGCTCAGTGGTAGAGCGTTCACCTCTGGTGCATGGGGTCCCTGGTTCTAACCCTGCTCCCGCCACGTGAACTTTGTGGTGGACAAACACCGTGTGCGTGGGTTTTCTCGGGGTTCTCCCGTTTCCTCCCACTTTCTTCATTCCACCAATTCATTCATTTCTCATAATCACCGTCTCCTTTAGCCTAACCGGCATAACCGTGGGACGTAAAACTCAAAGATTTCATTTCATTTTTCCCTTGCGTATTAAGCTGCGAATAATGTAGCAGCAGACGAGGTCGTTCAGTGGTAGAGTGCCCGCTTCTGATGTGCGAGGTCGCTCGTTCAATTCCAAGTGGACTTTGTGATAGACAAACACAAAGTCCGTGTCTTTCCTTGAAGTTCCTCTGTTTCCTTCCATTTTATTCATTTTTACCGTTTCTTTCATTATTATTAACACCGTCTCCCTTATCTTCGGAAGATAATTGTGAGATGATAAAACTCAATAATAATAATAATAATAATAATAATAATAATAATAATAATAATAATAATTTTTATTGCATACTGGAAATTACAGACAACTGCCCACTTATAATTTCCATACAAATAACATACAAATAACAAAAATAAACATAATCTATATTATAAAATTGAAAGTGAATATGTTTGTGCCTCTTAATCTCTTGAACGGCCCTATTGATTTCGATCAAATTTTCAACGTAGATTAAGTTTGGAACTAGGATGATGTTTATCATTTCACTTTGACACAGCAACGTAGCGGTGGGGGAGGAGGCGAAAATATACAAAAATCAATAAATATAAAAATAAAAGTGCCTATGTACGTAAATTAATAACTTTTGAGCCACCCGGTCGATCTCAATCAAATTTTGAACATATATGAAGTTCAAACCTGGGAAGCTTTTTATCATCTCATTTTGACAGTAGGTCTTAGGGGAGGGGGAGGGAGGAGGGGAAATATATATGACAATGAATAAAACTTAATAACTCCTGAATCACCCTACCGATCTCGATCAAACTTTCAATGTAGATAAGCTTCGGGCCTGGGATGTTTTCTTCATTTCACTTTTACAGTGCAACGAAGGGGAGGGGGTGGGGGTAGATATATTTTTAAAAAAGAAAAATAATAGTGACTGTGTTTGTGACTTCACCACGCTTAAACCACCCAACCGATCTTAATCAAATTTTCAACATAGATCAGGTTCAGACCTGAGGTCCTTTTTATTATATCGCTTTAACATTAGAACTTAGGGGAGGGGGAGGGGAGGGGAGAAATCTATAAAAATAAATAAAACTTAATAGCTCTTGAACCACCCAACCGTACTCGATCAAATTTTTAACATAGATGAGGTTCCGGCCTGATTCGGGCCGGATTCTATAATTTAACTTTCACGGTAAAACTTAGGGGAGGGGAAGGAAGGGGAGATATATATAAAAACAAATAAAACTTAATAACTCTTGAACCACAGAACCGATCTCGATCAAATTTTCAACCTAGATTAAGTTCGAACATGAGATGATTTTTGTCGTATCACTTTGACGATGTAACTTAAAGGAGGGAAAGACATTTACAAATGATCGAAAATCACCTATATTAGTGTCGAATTTATAGTTTTTAAGGTCGCTGAGATGAACACTGACATTTCTGATGCCTTTTAAATCCAAATTTAGCCTCGCAAATTGTCGGAGGGGAGGGGGATATATTAAAAAATCATCGAAAATGACCAATATCAAGCAGGAGCGCTTACGTTAGTAATAGTAAAAAGTGGCTGACTAACGAAACATATTACTGTTTTTTCTTAATTTAACCCAGCGAAGGTAATTGATGCTAGTACATTATAAAATACAAATTATACATGCACAGAAAAGGAAAAAAAATCATGCATAAAATAAACACGCTGTTATATAAAAGAAAATAATACTCTTAGCTGATAATGAAATGATTAATAGAACTGTCTTTGTATAGTACTAAAATTATGATCAAAAATGTCAATAACACTGGCAAAATCATTGGCTACTGATAAAATTTTATACAATGGAACATCATGGAGAAACTGAATGGGTTTAAATATTTTCGGATTTCTTATATGATAACTGGTTGTATACAAAGTTATTATTGATAACAGATTCAAATTACCGTTAAGAATTGAATGTAGGATTTTAAGATCCAAGATAATCCTTCTTTCAGACAACCTTAACATACCTAAGGACATCCTAACTTCATCCAACGAATAATAATAATAATAATAATAATAATAATAATAATAATAATAATAATAATAATAATAATAATAATATAATTTCTCAAAGCATTGATTAATGATAGACCGTACAAATTTCTGTCCTGCCAGAAGGCTCTTCGAAGGACTTCTATACACGAGCCGCTTTCCTACCGGCAGGATGTATCTCCCCAATGGAAAGAGCGTGAGTTTGTCCTTCCGGGAGGACGGAAATCTTCCAGCAATACGCATTTTAAAATATACAATAAGCACTATAAGAATAGGGTTAGTGCTTCCCAATTATCACCGAAATTTTCTCTACTCCCTACATTATTGCTGTTTGGTGGATCAAAATAGAGAGTTTAAACGTACACACGATCACCTTTAGAAAACATCCCGCCAAGGGCGCCGATCCTGGGGTTCCGGGGGGGGGGGGGCAGGTCCCCGACAAAGCTCATGAATTAGAACGACAATTAGAACGTGTACAAAGTACTCTAATTTGTAGATAAATATGACAGGACTTCTAGGACGTTACATTCTGCTTGAAGGACATTATACCTTCTAAGGTTAAAGATAGTATTGTTTCCGATGTCAAAAATTACTTCAAAGTTGAGATACAAATAAATTAATACAAATCAGGGGCATCATTTCAGACTTCGCTTGGGGGGGGGGAGAGCACCACCACATAAGACTTTCACGTTTTGTACTAGTATATTAGTAGGCAATCTATTAAAGTATACGTATTCCTCAAACTCTTGGGGGGCAATTGCCCCCTCTTGCCCCCACAAATATGCCATTTTTGAAGTCATTTTCTCATTGGCTCATTAACAAGTATCTTTAAAAAAATAATCTCATAGGATTCATCGCTGTAGAGTCAATGTAAAAGGTACGATTAGAAATTTTACAACTTTGGCTTCTTTTTTACCATTTTCATGAGCGATACTTCTTTATTAGACATTGAATACATGCTTATTTGTTGTCTATTCTCACAAATGTATATTTTCTATCGAAATAACGTTGAATTGATTTTGAGTTTAACGTCCCTTTCAGCAGCGAGGCTATATGAGACGGGACCTACAAATTAACATGGAATCCGAATCACATGAACTCCCGCAGGGAATCGAATGGTCTGAAAATACGGTCTTCTTATTTCTCACCTTAACCATAGGTTGGTGGGCAACATGGAAATTTTAAAACTTTTCTCTCCCTTGGGAGAGATGTTTCATACTTTGATAAGATCTCTTCTTCGTAACTGCATCTAGATATTCTATCCTTGGTCTTCCTCTTCCTGGTTTTCCTTCTGCCTTTTCCTCTATCAGAACAGTGATCCAATCGGAGTGTCGAATAAGATGGCCAAGCATGTTGTTTCTTCTTTTTCCTATCATCCTCATGATCTGTCGTCCTTCATTAGCTTCCTTTAGTACGTCTTCATTCCTTTTCCTTTCGGTCCATGATATGCGCAGCATTCTGTAGACTTCCATATTTTAGGGATGCATTATCGTAACTGAAAATGGCAGGTGTTTTGGAAAGCTGAATGCACTTCAAAAGATTATTTTTCATTATATGTTATTGTTTTAATTCTGATACCTACAAAAGAGTGCTGAAAATAGAGTTACTTTATAAAACCTTAAACAGTTAAGTTTATTTCGAAGTTTAAATTTTATCATACAGGGTGGTCCAAAAGTAGGTGCACACCCCTTCATAGATCAGGAACAACATTCTAGCTTATAGGTTTATTTGTTTCAGCAGCTCCAAGCTTAAGATATAAGTAAAAAGACAAGAACAAATAATAAAGAAACTAAGTCTACCTGATGAATAACAATAAGAAATTATATAAAAAGCAATGAGTTGATCAGTACAGGACTGTATACCGGTACCTACTTTTGGTGTATTATTATGACAAAAGCGTCATTATCTCGATAACTTCTTTGCAAAGAAGGCTTCCCTGATGATTGGGAGGTGCAATGTGCGGTGAGTCCTCCTTCATATTCCAGACTTCAGATTTATTTCGTCATGAATCCCAACAATTGGCTGAGATATGGCCAAAGAATGTTACTACAAGCAGAGGGTATTTTATCTAACCAGCCATTGTACTCTCTTTCCTTTCAAAATGATCCACGTATGGCATATTTAAATCGTACCAACCCAATAAATTTATTTTGTTTCCATACAGTGAGCTGTTTACGAAGTTTAATCAGACGAAAAGACCCAAATTATTATATGTTTTACGAGGGTCATCCAGAAAATAAAGACCGTTTAGTTATACAAAATGGAAAACACAATATTTATTTTTTAAAAAAAAAAGTTATGTTACGTACCGAAAGTTTTCCTCGTTCTCTTTTCAACCATCTTCGTTTAAACATTTGTTTTATCTGTTCACGAATTTCTGAATTCTCCTGTCATACCCTTCTTTCCGAGTTCATTAAGCCAAGTGGTCACTGCAATCAAATAACAAAAGATCGCTTGCGTATTTCCGCCGCATAGCTAACTCTTCCTTCTCTTTTCAGGTCAACTGGCTTCCGTAACAGCTGTGCTCATAAAGCTGTGAGTAGAAGTAAGAAGTGTTATACAATTTCTAAATGCACGCCCTCAAACTGTTGCTAGAACTCAAAAATTGATGAATCTAGGGATGCGCACGAGACGAGTCGAGACAGGATTTTCTTGACAAAATTCGAGTCGAGACACGGCTCTTCCAATAGAGAAATATACATTTTTCGAGTCGAGACATCACTTTTACAGCACCTTTTCGAGACGAGACAGCCACAAATCTTGTCTCGTGCGCATCCCTAGATGGATCAGTTAGGATGGGAAATTTTTGATCACCCACCCTATAGTCCGGAACTTACTCTTATCGATTTCCACCTTTTTCCTAAGCTAAAACAGTTTGTGGGCAGTGAACGTTTGGGAAGTGCTGAAGAGTTAGAGAATGCAGTAACCAGCTTAAACTGGCAGCAGAAGAGTACAACGTGGAAATCTGAAGCATGTAACCAGATACAACAAATGTTTAAATGACGGTGGTGATTATGTAGAGAATTGACGGAAGCTTCAGGTACGTAACAGATTTGTTTTTTACAATAATTTTGTTTAACTAAACGATTTTTTTATTTTCTGAAAGACCCTCGTAATATCATGGACATACAAACATATACACATCATAGGGCAAATAAAGAATTTTGAATACTTAGATCATGGGTAGCAAATGCTCTTAGAAATATACCTACGCACCTTTGGAAAATTGTTTGGCATGGATCTGGAACTGCACTAGTTCCAAATTCTGAGATGACAATTCGTTTAGCAGCCATGTTGCGTTTGAAAGTTTCGGACTGAAGGAAACGATTTTGGTAAGTCACTTTTCCGTTCTGGAAGGAAAACCTGGAAAACAAAAAAAAATTTATTAGATAATAATAATACTAGTTCAACATAATGTCTTAAAATAACATGTATAATTCAACCTCCCACAATGTCCCTTAGGCTAAGAGACACGGGTGATTAAGAAACATTAATTAGTTATGAAAGATTTGGTGGAGTGAAAATGTTGGAGAAAAATGGGAGAACCAAGAGAAAACCCGTCGACACGACATTGTTCACCACCAACTTACTCTGGAATCCAACCAGGACCTTTAACATCATAAATAACTTTTTTGTCACTGAGCCGTTGCGTCATAAAATCCAAAAGTACCTAACTATTTCAGAAAATAAACAAACAACCAAAACCATAAATTTATAATCGCAATTAATATAGAAGAAAATCTCAATTTCTCTTCCTATATTCAAAATTTATCAGATGCACTACTTTTGAGAACACTTTCTGTATTTGTAAAGGAACTTTAGAAAAAGAAAAGAAATAGTGGATGTGTCTTTGTTGGGGATTGGTGTTGTAAGAAGCACTAATCAAGCACTAACGATTGCACTAGAAGAGATCATTCTTTTGAATTTGGCGGCAATTTGACCCAATGAAAATTTCCCCCATGTATTTCTTATGGGAGTTTCGTGTCACATAATGGACCATATCTACTCTAATAGTGTTCATTATCGAAACTATTAGTATTCTTATAAGCAGTAACGATGCACTATCCATTGCACTACGTTTCATGTCACTGCTTTCTGGGGTCAACGTGAATTTAGCCCTCCAAAGTTTTTTTTTTTTTTTTTGCTTCTAGCGTCCCAAGTATTGGAGCACTAATGTTGGGAGTTGGTGCTCTAACAAGCACTAACGAAGCGCTAACGACTGCACTAGAAAAGATCATTAGTGCTCCTAAGGGAGGGTCTCATTAGAAGTAATGATTGTAGTGATTCATAAACATTATAGAATACAGAGAATCGTGTATTGTTTATTTATTTGTTAGAATCAGGCAATGAGAATTAAGACTCCATACTTAGTACGTACGTCCGCCCATCCGTCAGTCCGTTATTCTACATGATAATTCTTGAACGGACACGATTTTTAAAAATTGTATTTTGGCAATAAATGGCTAGAAAAATGAAATGGAATTTTTGAGTTTGGCGTCCCACGGTTATGCCGGCTAGGCTAAAGGAGACGGTGATGACGAGCAATAAATGAGATGGCGGAATGAAGGAAATGGGAGGAAACGGGGGAACCACGATGAAACCCACGCACACGGTGCTTGTCCACCACAAAGTTTACCTGGCAGAAGCAGGGTTTGAACCCGGGACCCCATGTACCAGAGCTGAACGCTCTACCACTTAAAAAAAAAGACCAAACGCTCATACCTCAGTTTCCTGAGCAACCCGAGTTTCCTCGTATACAAGGTCTCTTTGACCTTTACCATATTAGACAGGGACACAAACACATATATATCCAGGACAGTTAAAATTCCAACCTTGCTCTTCAGAGGGATTCGAACTCCCAGTGGATTGCGCCTCATGATCCGAAGCCGAACGCCCGAGATCACTCGGCTATTGCCACCGGCAACCACTGAGCCAACGCGGATCCAGAATAGATGGCTAGAGCAATTATCTGTTTCAAGTTCGTTAACGGAGACAATCTGCTACCTTCTTTAAAGGTAAAGATGACTTTAATTATAGCTATCCATATCCCAGTTTCTTCTATTGAAACAAAGGCAGTAGAACTTACACATCTCGCCAACAGATGACAGCAAACATCCATCAGCAGTTGACATCTGCCGGACAGGTTGAAAGTTTTACTGCGTGATCTTTTTTACTATCTGCCAATGTTTATTTATTTATTTATTTATTTATTTACAGCAGCCTATATTTTACATACATTTAGCACTGTAAAGTAGCAGATTGTATCTCTTGTAGCTTGACTTCTAACGTTGACATACAGACCTCTAACAGTAGTGAGGCATATACTTTTAATCTCCCTTAAACATATATTCTTATACTTCGTATATATCCATATTTATATATATTTATATCTACTAACCGATGCAGTAGAGCTGACCCATCAAACAGATGCTTGAATTCCGAATCTCCAAAAGAAAGCTTCCCTGGTCCATTTCTTAGGAGAGTGCCTCGAAGCCATTCTGGGAAGGAACCTACGACATAAAGAAGGATCATGGATTAATTAACGGTATCCGTGATTTAGGGGAAACACGGGAGAATTCCCCCCTGAAGTTATAAAATCCCCCTATCGGGACATGTCTCCGATCGTGCTCAACATAGATAACCAGTATTGTTGGAGTACTATTTTCACCTTCTAGGTAATGAAAGTGTCCCCAGGAAAAATTTCAAATCATCAATGACTGGTGGGTAGGTTCAGGTGCAGTATTTACCTCTGTATACAATTTTAAATCCAAAATAAGTATCGCTGGAGGATGCGTTTATATTAGCGTGTACTACAAAATAGATTTTATGTGTGTTAACCCTTTAGAGACTGCCATAGCACATAAAGAGAGCCGACTGCTCCGGTTTGAAAAGTAGTGTTATATAAACATATCTACACCGAGATGATATGCTTCCTCCTTCGTAACTAAGCGGTTATCGTACACGCCTTTGGTGTGGGAGGTCCGGGCTTGATTCTCGTCGGAAGCTCATGTGGTTTGGATTCCAAGTTAATCAGTAGATCCCGTCTCATATAGCTCGCAGCTGAAAGGGACGTTAAACTCAAAATTAACTAAACTCAAGATGCTTATTTTTCGTTTAATTAGCCAGATAAGTCATTCAGTACTTAGTCATAGGTTTGAATGCCTCTTAAAAAATCAATTTCTCTTTCTGTCTCAAGAAAGACTAAAAGTACCCCCAAAAGGGTTAATTGAGCTCACTCGTGGCTATGTAAATATCATACGCGTCTTTGGCGCAGAAGACCCGTGTTCGATTTCCGGCAGAAAGCTCATATAGTTCGGATCCTACGTTAAGCTGTAAATCTCCGTCTCGTATAGACTCGTACTCACCAAAGAATGAAGAAGTCCGAGTTTATTGGACCTGGTGGCCTATCCGGCCTTGGGAGCAATGCACGAGGGGTCATCTCCCACCAACTATAAGTTAACTGAGCAACTCCCGTTAGTGTTCAAAGTATGGCAAGAGCTCAAATATCTACTTAATGTGTGCCGTCCGGTCGAAGGAGGTCTTACTGTAATTCTAATCTGGAACTTGACGTAACTACAATTATTTTGCATTTTGTAACAATTTTTTTATTGTTTTATTTTTCGAAAGACAAATTAGTACTATAGTCTTTAAATGACATGACTACGAAACTATTGTGACTATAAGCTTGAACATTTTCCTTTCGAATTGTAGGCATTTCATACAAATATAATTAACTATTTTCAATCTATAACATTCTGAAATCGGGTAAAGACTTTATAGACACTGTGATATTTGGTAGATGCATTTTCTCTGGATACTGTAGAAAATACAGTGTGCTAAAAATAATACTAATCCAAAGTAAAAATATACATTTCTCTTATCTTTGCAGGTAAAGTCACCAAACTTCACAAACAGCCGAACAAAGGTCAGAATTTCAGATCTGTATGCTAATAAAATACTGCAGTGTTCTCAAGGATGGCAAAGTACACTTTCGAACAACTGATTTCGATCATTCGAACAGCCCGGAAATAGTTCAATGAACATTCTGCAAGCAGTAGGGGCGGAACAAGCACTATTATGCCCACGGTAAAGCCCTATCAGTTTGTTGATGTATTTGTAATACTCTTGTACGATGAAAACACGTTGCTAGAAAGTGTATGGCGCCATCTATTGGTTAACCTTCAGAATACTAGATTATTCTCTTGGCATGCAGAGTTGAAACTTCTTATCTCTGTACGTGAAGTTTAGTGAGAACTGAAATACAAGCTTTTATCTTTGGATAGTTCTTTTATAAACATCCTGTATGTTACGTGCTTACCTGTGACTTGCCCTTGGATTGGCTCCAGCACCTCCTTCGTGCAAGATCTCACCCAAACAGAGATATCAAAGTTCGGGTACAAATTGACGCCACTGTCCACAGAATGTTCACTTCCCTTGACATTGGTGTGTTCCTCCAAATTCTTCTCCAATTTCTTCTTCCTATTTCCGACATACTTGAACATATTTAAACTGGTCGCCCAGAATTCACTTAAAAGTTACCTAAATAATAGGGAATAAAGCATAAAAACTTTAATATAAGCGTTCCTGTCAGAGTTTCAGATTTTATATACAGGGTAGTCCTGGATGAAGTGACTATATTTTGGGAAATGGTACGGGTGATCTGATCAAACAAAAAGACCATATCAACCAGGGTCCGATCTTAAACTGTAACAAATATGAACAGAAACACGAACACCACTACCAAGATCGATACACTTCATGTCTTAGAAGTAAATAATTTATTGAAGTAAGTAGTTGATGCGTAGTAGCTAGCAGGTAAACACCACATTGCCGGCCTCATACCTGTTAAATGATTAGTAATGTTTCCTACTGATTTCGTAAGTCTGCCAACAAGTGGCAGTACGCGTGACACAATTACTAATCGAAGCGTCACACTTGCAGTGTTGTGAGAGTGTGTATCTATAACTAGTGCACATTTATGAGCTACTCTTACTTAGGATGTTTCCGAAGCATTTCATAAACAGTCACTATAAGATGACACCTACACACAACAATGAGAAGTATGCGGACATATTTGTGTTCTGGATTTGTAATTGGAAGTGCTCACGTAGCTATTGAAGAACATAAAGGACGATTTCTATTACGTAATAAGGTAGTGTTTACTAAATCCTGTGACAAATCAGCTACACGAATAAGACGCAAGCTTTGACGCGACGTTGCCGAGTACTAAGGGGTGTGGCTATGGCTAAGCAGACATACTATAGCCCGATCAGGTGATAGGGGACAGACGTGGATGTGTACAAAATAAACGTGGCAATACCGTTGGCCTCTCATTTGCTAGCAGCATTTAAAGGGAACTTGGAGCGCCGCCTTCAAATGTCAAGATGTTTGTCACGCCGTTTAATACATCGTTAATTGAGAGAGTGTGGAACAGTTCCCAGTGCTAAAGTAGCTTTCGAACGTGAAGCCAATCTGTGGAAGAACAGGTAGAAACAATTTCCCTGGCTCTACCATAAGTACCTCACGAATGTCAACATGTTTGGATATTTCACGTACCCATGTGTGGCGGACACTACATGAGGACTGAAGCCGCGGTGGCTCAGTGGTAGAGCGTTTACCTCTGGTGCATGGGGTCCTTGGTTCGATCGCAGCTCGCGCCAAGTAAGCTTTGTGGTGAACAAACACAGTGTGCGTGGGTTTCTTGGCGTTCTCCCACTTTCTTCATTCCACCATTTTATTCGTTTCTCATCATCACCGTCTCCTATAGCCTACACAGTATAACCATAGGACATAAACCTTAAAGATTTCATTTCATTTCTACTATGTGGACAATTTGTATTCATTTAACCACCAAACATTACGGTACTCACATCCTGCTAACTACGTTCTTAGCGTTCAATTTTTTCATTGGTTAATACGTGCAATGCATTTTATATATTCATGAGTCAACCTTCACTCGTACTGGTGTGCACGAAGCCGTATTAGACACAATTAGGCTCAGGAAAACCCTGACGTAATACTTGCCACATGGTACCAAGATAAATTTTTCATAAACTCGTGGTGTAGGATGGTCAATGACACACTTATTGGCCCATTATCCTTTATGAATACATGAATGTACAGCAGTACCTTCATCTGCTGAAAAATTGTTTGACAGACCAGGTAGACGATGTTTCTTTGTACCCAAGGAAGAATTTCATCTTGCAACATGATAAAGCACCGGTGTATGCCAGTCGGTTGATCATTGAACATCTGAATGCTGCCTACTATACGCGATGGATTGGTCGTGGTAATCTGGTTACTTGGTAACTTCATTCTCCTCACTTCACTCCTACTCATATCTGTTTATTGGAATGCTGGAAACATAAGGTTTACTAGGAATTGATGAATATAAGCAGCGGCACAAACCTGTCTTCAACATAGGGGGACAAGTAAGACCGTTTTATTTTTGTTTGTTTGTTTTTTGTTAAGCGATGCTCAAAATATTTGTGAACTTGAAAAACAATCCTGTGGAGGATCAGGGAGCAGAGTTGTCTTCAACATTGGGGCACAGGCAGGTTTGAGGTTTGTTCTGGGTTGACATCAATTTCATCTCACTTTTCTTTGTGGCTATCGGACACAGATCATCACATTTCCCCCCCCCCCCAAAAAAAATACACATTTCAAATCGGATTATTGGGGGGAATAGTCCCCACAGTTCCAAGATTGGAGAGGACATGTTCCCCTCATCCCCCCGGGATTTGCGCCAGTGAATATAAGGTATGGAGTGGAAGATCACATTATAATTGCTAGTGAGCGACCTCAAATAACTTCCTCGAATATCATCGGGGGCTTCGTAATGCAACACAAAATGTCCTCCGACACGGTCAGAAGTATATTGATGTTGGTGGCTTCATATTTGAGAATCTACTGTGGCCTGCTATGTGGTCTTTTCACCCCATTAGAATTGTTATGTACAGTGACGTAACTAAGGGGGGCAAACGGGGCTTGTGCCCCGAGCGCCGGATTGTGAGGGGGATGCGAAACTGGGCAAATATCTATTTTCACTATAAGGTAAGGAAAGAAGTTTTAACAAACTAAAGATCATAAAAAAATACTCCAGAAACTTAGAAGGATTACAGTGACTCACCAACCTTAGGATCATATCCATAGAGCATAAATTAGCTTCAAAGCTATCTTTTGAGGACATTCTAGAAACTTCTGCAGCCAAAAGAGCCCGCAAAGTTTAATTTTAGTTCAAACATTTTGTGTTTTCATTTAACTTACATCGATTTAAGAATTTGTAAAATGACCGACCATAATACTCGAGACAACAGCTTGACTGTTTTTCATAGTTAAAAATTCCTAACTATATATAAAACTACATGAACTGACATATATTATTGAGCACTTCCTGTAGGGCTACAAAGATTAAATTTAGAATGATTGTAGGCTTCCAGAACTAACCGACAGGAAAATTGCCAAAAGTGAATATTTTTAATTTTTTAAGGGTCTAAAGGGGGATGAAGAAATTTCCAGGCTATTTAAATAGGCGTTTTCTTGGGATACAAAATCTTATCTTTTAGATAGTTGAAATAGGAAAAGAAACGATAGAATTGTGGGTTCAAGGGGTGCGATGCCGTAGGCCGAGCAAAGACTGTGTGGGAGCGAAGCCCCCGGATGGGCAGATTCAGGAAATCTGAAGAGCAAGTTCACAAAATTCATTGTTGATGCAAAGGCCGATAGATAAGAAATGCGAGGCCGTAGGCTGAGCAGAGTCGGGGGTCTGGGTGCGAAGCTCCCAGCTAGCCAAAGGCCAGTTATATTCTAAAGCAACAGACTGTTGATTCATTCTACACATATGCACATTTCGATATAATTCCAAAAACATTATGATTTGCAGTTATTATGATAAGACTATACGAATACGTCAAGCTTGCTATTCTCAGATCATTTGGCAATCAAATACAAATTAGTTTGGTGTTTTATCTTGTACTAAAAATTAAATTATGTCCTGCGATTTTGAAATCAAGCTTTACCACTTGGAGAAAAAATGGAATAGAAGAATTACTTTGTGATGCCATCGGGGATCGTTTTGGTTTGGTTGGTAGGGGGCGCTAAGGCGAGTTCCTTCCCCAGGCGACAACTTGTCTATTGTGCTGCCAAAATGTCTTGAGCCGTGGCAAAAATGCGAACTAACGCTCACACTCTCACACACCCACGCGTTGAGCCAATAAGGTTTCAGCTATTGCTAAGCGAGAGAAAGCGAGTGGAATTCCTTCAGCAGATAGCAGCGCTTGCAACGGAAGACTAGGGATCAAGTCAATGTAGCATATTTATAGCTGTGTCGCTGTTTATGTAGATATATCACCAGCGTGTGTCAACATAGTATTTTTCACTATTAATTACTTGTTTAATTACTTAATAACCATATATTAATTAGTTCTGCACCACAAAGTGATGCAAGAACCATTAATACAAGCATGTCCCTTTTAGTATTTACTTTCGGAAGTACCCTTACATTTCTATGTTTTACACGTTACTGCTTTTGTTTACGTTTTCCTAATCCATCTATGGGCCGCGGTGGCTCAGTGGTAGAGCGTTCACCTCTGGTGCTGGGGGTCCCGGGTTCGATCCCAGCCCCCGCCAAGTTAACTTTGTGGTGGACAAACACCGTGTGCGTGGGTTTTCTCGGGGCTCTCCCGTTTCCTCCCACTTTCTTCATTCCACCATTTCATTCATTTCTCATCTTCACCGCCTCCTTTTGCCTAACCGGAATAATCGTGGGACGTAAAACTCAAAGATTTCATTTCATTTCATTCCTAATCCATCTTTATTTGTGTTCATATCTCAGTTATCGCTCAAAATCGGACCTACTCATATGAACTTTTCTGCTCAGAACCATCCATAATAAAACTTCATTCTGGAACTGCCTGTACATAGCCAGAAAAGAGGAACACTTTTAACTGGGTCATCTCTCTATCTTGGAGGTTAGCCGCATTGAATCAGTGATTCTTTTCTTCTGTCCTGTTAGTGTTAAATTTACTTTTGTTTGTATATTGAACACTTTTATTTCTTATAAGTAACACTTCCCAAGTGTAACACTCCGATGTTGATAAAAGTTGACAGGTAGATACTACACAAAAAATAAACGAACACGTGCTTTTTTATTTTCTGAGGAAAAACTGTTTTAGGGGGCAAAAGCCCCCACCCAAAATTTTGAAAGTTGACGCTCGAAAGGCAAAAAAAAAAAAAAAAAAAGTGGACCGAAGTCAACGAAATTCTACACACATATTGTAGACGCGAAATGAGGGAATACAGGTTTCGTATTTTCCTGTAAAAAACGGTTAGGTGGGGCATGGACTCATCCAAACCTTTGATCACGAAATATCAAAAGTGCTAATAACAGTATGTCAGATGTGTGTAAAGGACATGGAGAATTGCAACGAAACTTTGTGTAGGGACAATTTGCGAAAAGTAAACGAATACGTTTTTCATTTTCTACGGAAAAAAGGTTTTGAAAGTTGAGGCCTGAAAGGCCAGAAGAAGTGAACCGAAGTGAATGAAATTGTGCACAGAAACTGTGGACATAAAATGAGGAAGTACAGGTTTCGTATTTTCCTGAAAAAAAAAGAAAAAGAAAAGAAAGAAAGAAAAACGTTTGGGTGGGAAATAGGCCCCTCCAAAACTTTGATCGTGAAATATCAATAATACATAAAAACAATTAATTGGATACATTAAAATATGAATGAGCAAAGACTCCTCTGCGGAGAAAGTGCAGAGGTAGAGCCCCAACAGAATTTTCGTACTGGCTTTCAGTTTAGTAGAACTTCAGCGACAGACAAATTTGTTGGGATTATTTCATTGTGAGAGGTAAGCCCTTTCAGAAAAAATGGTTGGTTCAGAGCCTTTAAGGTTTATATTACCGTGCAAAATTGGAGTGGAAAAAAAGGCAGGCGCAAGGACGTTGCAGCGAGCGAAAGATAGAAGGACCCAAATATTTCTAGTTCTTGAATACAATTAATTAACTTCAAGAAGGAACAAACATTATTCGCAACTCCTTCTCTAGAAGGAAGAAAAAGGAAAACAATAAAAACTCTGATTTTCAATAAAACTATATATTTACTATTTGCTATTTTTGAAGTTTCTCATAAACTCCTTTTTTAAGATAGAAGAGGAAAATTCCGTTCTCATTGAAAAGATATCGGTACGCCGTTAACTTGCGTACCGCCAGAAATAAAACTACATATATACTATAAATAGATAGATAGATAGATAAATAGATAGATATGTTGATTTATTTATTTATTTATTTATTTATTTATTTATTTATTTATTTATTTATTTATTGATATATATTATATATATAAGCCTAAGTAGGCTTATTATGTAGTGTCCACGAAATACAGTGGACTCTTTTTAATTCGAAGTCCAAGGGGACACGAAAAAACTTCGAATTATCCAAAATTCGAATTATCCAACAACATTTATTTTTACATACATAACAACAAACAAACCAAAGTACTATGCATCAAAAACATATTCATATGGTGTAGACTTTAGCTTTAAAGCAGCTTATTATTTGCGTGATCGAATATCGCAAACTAACAAACGACATTGACTCCACATAATTCAAACTACGTGTACAATGGAAAATATATGTACGTACAACACTACAACATACATTGAATAGCCCAAACAATTAAACACCAGTAACAATTTGAATATTCTGTTCTCACATTTATGAAGTCGTAAACCTCATTTGCTTAAATTTGATTGTTTTTGTACGGTGGATAAATCTTGAATTTCATGTACTGCGTGGAATATGATATTATTAACATTTGGTTGACTTTATCAATAATTCATCTTTTTTCAACCAATTCTGAAACAAGATGAGATTGGCACACGTTCTCTATCTTTACTTCTTCCCCAACTCACCTTCATCTTTATCATTACATAGATTTTCTATTTATCTTTTGTATTACTCTTCCCTATGGCTGCATCTGGATAACTGAAAACACGTTAAAACTGTATTTCTCTGTTTACATCTGTCCAACATCAACAATTTTCAACTGTATTTATTTCGAATTATCCAGAACATAGGTTCAAAAGTTCGATTTATCCACGATCTTTTACTATTGTTTTCAATACAGTCTTCAAGGGGAATGGACTTCTGTTCGAATTATCCAATATTTCTAATTATCCAAGTTCGAATTAACGAGACTCCACTGTACAATGTCATTTCAACTATGCCGTTAAATTCTCACTGACCACTTTTTTGAGCCTGTACTTTTAAAAATCTTCTACCCAATCATAACCACAAAAGATATTTTAAAGGATAGACTCACCTCTAAATGGAATTAATTGTTGTAACAATATATAAATGGATAACACTTATTACCGCATTCAGCGTCACTCCGATCACTTGTGCTGCTTTAAGGTAGGAAAACACCAGTGTTGCGTCAACAGTGTTACATTGTAATAACATAATACATGAGTATTGAGAAATTACCTTTTCTTTAGTGTGAAGTTAAAAGAAAGTTGTAAACAAATATGTGCTAACTAAAGTAAAAAATTTGGAAACTTCCTTGTAATGTGCTGGATAAGTATAATTTAAACTCATAAATTGCTCCAGAACAAATATCATACATACATATTTGTAATTAAGATATGCAAACGCTGGTTTACTAATTAGCTACACGTGTTGTGTACAAGGAAATAACGGCTAACAAATCCACAGAAAAATACAATTTCTACAGTTTTTCCTGGAAATTATGTATGTGAGTCTTATGTTTTTAAAATTAAGAATAAAACCTATGATCTTTTGTCCTGACATAAACAAGGTAAATTTCCATGCAATATCGAAGGCCACCATTACTTTAAAAATATCAAATTCAGAATATAAACTCGTCATTAAGAATGAGCGAACACGTGTTGCAGTTTTTTTTTTAATTCCACTTCTGAATGGGAAACAGGCTACATCAAACACTCCAGCTCTCCCCGCTAGCCTATAGTGATCGCGAGGACTCGTGAAGTTTGATCTAGGTTTACCAATTTCACTATCTAATAGAACGCAAAGGTGTGTTCCGGTTGCATATATATTTTTTCACGTTCTACCCTACCCAACTGTTTTAAGTTGGCGTGTGGACTTTGTGGTGGACAAACACCGTGCTCGTGGGTTTTCCCGGGGTTCTCCCACCTTCTTCATTCCGTCATTTCATTCATTTCTCATAATCACCGTCTCCTTTAGCCTAACCGCCATAAGCGTGGGACGTAAAACTGAAAGATTTCATTTTTTGTTTTAAGTTGGTCACTAGGAAGCAGGCAAGGGTAAATTTAGATCGAAGTTACACCACCTGAGGTGACGTGGTCAAGTAGTATTATCATAGAGGCAAAAGTGGAATAAAACGAACACTGTTGTGCTTCTAACCCCCTTCCCTCGCTGACGCTCGCTCAGCTATTTTTCGTAACATAATTAAATTACATATTATGCATTATGTATTATGTACAAAGGTAAATTAGCATTATTTTTTATCTTATTTCAATGATAAAATACTTATTAAAATTTAAGAAAAATAAAAACAATCCCTTGGGCTGGGTTTGAACCCACGCCAAAAGCGCTTTTCATTACTACCCCGCGGTAGCATGCTCGGCCAGGAGAACCGACAGCAGCTGGTGTTTGACTTGTGCTACATGTATGCTAGGTGGCGAGAAACGGATAAATTCAACCAATCAGAACCGTGTATTTAGCTCCTATGGCTAGGATCGAGGGTGATTAAAATTATGTGTCTCGGTCATCAACCCCAACCAATGAAATCTTACCATTGTCGTTTCTCAAGCATCTTCTAAGAGTACAGTGTTGTCAGATTTTGAGCTATGTTTCGTTTTGTTGTTTTTGTTGTGGTCGATATTTTATATTTTAGATATTATTATTGTTAACATTTAATTCGAATAATTGTTTGGTTGTGTTCTAGTTCTTTAAGTGCTTTTTCTGTCGCTCAATTGCTATGCCTTCTAAGTTTGGGGACATTGTTGGTGCACTTTATCTCAAGTGTGCGTTCGGAAGGTAGCTCCACGAATCGTTCCGAATTCTTCCGATGCATCACACGTGGGTAGGGTGACCAAATCGTCAACTAGAAAAAAACGCGACAACTTTTTACTTTTGGATAGGTTGCTCCCCTAAATATATATTTTTGCCTCTCTGTTCTCTAGTTCTCTCTCTGTATCTCTCACAAAAAAAGGACAAATTTACACTTTTTCGGTTTAGAATCTATTGAAATGGTTGTAGAATTAATTAAATAACAAGTAACTATCATCAACTAACAAAAAATGAAATTTTGGAAACATTACTAAAACTATGTGAAACATTTATCAATATCTGTCAATCAACAAAATCTGTCACCGGCAGAATTTATAACGAACTATTCTCAGCATCTGATTCCAACTTCCTTTATTTGCTTTTTCTTACTTTTAAAGTTTATTTCACTTATAACTGCTTTTCTTTTTTACTTTCACTTTTATAGTTCTATACTTTTGTTCCCCTTTCATAAATGACAGACCTTAGTCAAATCATGGAAACACTGTACTGTACTGATGACAGCGCCTCAGTCTTCCACCACCCGAAACAGAGAGTAAAAACAGTTTGTGTTTCATAAGACTTTCAGCCTTTGGCACTGTCGTCTGCATAGTAGGAGTCTTGGAGGGGACACAACCAACCACTCATAAGGACATTGCTCACTAATTAGACATAGCTCAATATAATCACCTAACTTAGAAAATAATAATATAAATTAGGAAATTTTAGATTGGAAAGATTTTTTGTACCCAATGTACGTAAACACGGGACATTTTGGTGTCCCGGGAAAATTTTTCGAGACACGGAACGGTAGTGAAAAAACAGGACAATCCCGTTTTGATGGGACGGTTCGTCACCCTACACGAAAACAGTTCTGTGATTCGTGTGGAACCCAGGTCATTATAGCAGCTAACGTGAGATTTTTTCGTGCACCGGATCCCGAGATCGATTTCCGGTGCAAGGGTAAAAACTTGAACGTATTGTGGTGGTTTCGATTCCATCTTAAGTTGTGAATCCATGTCTCATGTAGCTTCGGCGCTGAAGAGACACTGAACTGTAGTCCAACCCGCCGTTTCTTAAAATGTCAACATTAATTTGTTGCTATTCAACTTCACCACGAACACATATGATCTTCTCGTAAATGACAGTAACTCACTGCGCATAGACGCCGACTACTTGAGTGCTCCCGGGCCTCAAGCACCCATTGGAATTATTTAATGAGTGCTGAGTACCCATTGAATTTTGAGTTTGAATTAATTTCCAAATTACGCTTTCATGCTTTGAATAATAAAAAGAAACTAGAGTAAGCGGGGGTGAAACCAGGGGCGTCATTTAAGGGGGCAGGGAGGGGCATATGCCCCCCCGAGTTTGAGATTTGTATAGATTTTATCAATAAAATAGTAGTAAGTCAGTGAAAAACGCGAAATTTTACTTATATCAAGGGGTCTTGCCCCCCTCAAGCTAAATCTGAAATGACGCTACTGGGTGAAACGCCCAATTTTTCATATTTTATTTATTTGCTAGTATGAATAAAAATCCATAGAAAAACAAACCATTCTGAATGGAAGGTACATCCTTCAGTATTTCTACCTGAAGGCTATATTATGTAATGTTTGATGCTGAAGGACATACGCTGATGTTTGTAAAGTTAGAGCAAAATGGCCATCGTAGCCCATCGTCCGAGTGAAACGAACACATACGTGGGGTAATATGTCCACCCACCCAACACCAAACTTTATAAGGCGGGAATTCATAGCATCAGAAATTCACGTTAGCACAGGTGTTCTCACACTACAAGAAATTATATTACGGTATATTTCGGTACAAGTTACAAAAAAAATCTTATAAAGCAGTAAGTTACGGATATATTTCCTGAACTTTGAAAATGCAGAATAGAAAACATATATTAACTGAAAATTCGATATGGAAAAGCTTGTTTAGTTTCATTTTAATTATTGAGCATGATGCAACTCAACAATCCACCGCAGCGCGCGCTGCCGGTGCGGAAAAAGTAGTGGGTGGTCTGTCCTTCCAAACGCGCCTAGAGTCAGTCTGCTTCGAGCAGTGACAGCGTGTGGATGTCGATCCGCGTGAAGCACGATTTTACAAGTTGTAACACGGCGCGGTGGAAGGTTCGCTCGAACAACGCTACGCCATAAAATTTTGCGTCAAGTTGGGTAAGAATGCTACGGAAACTTACCAGATGCTGAAAGAGGCCTACAAGCAGGAGTGTTGTCAAGATCCCAGGTCGGAAAATGGTACAAGTCGTTCAAGGAGGATCGGCAGGAGATCGCTGACGAGCCCCGTTCTGGACACCCAACAAGTGCCAAGACCGACGACTACGTTAACCGTGTGCGTGAAGTGCTGCGCTCAGACGAGCGTGTGAGCATTCAACAAATCGCGGACACCCTAAACATGTCAACATTTGCGGTACATGGGATAGTGACCGAGGACCTGCAAATGCGAAAGGTCTGTGTTAAGCTTGTGCCGAAGGTGTTGTTGCCTTATGCTCGGCGTAACGTAACATGGCCCGGTAGTTTTGGGACACCTAGTGTATATAAAGAAATTTTATCTTTAGTGAAAATGTAAGAAAACATGTTTATTTCTCGTATTATGAAAAAGGTAGGTCGCAAATTTTGCGTAATTTTATTCAAGTAAATAGTTTCAAATAGGTATTGCATGAAAATACATGGTTCGTAATTATATTTTGTAAGTTTTACGTATTTAACCAAAAATATGACATTATTTTAGAAAATAAGTGTATATTTTAGCGTTTTATAGGGTTTTCAGTTTATTTCTATGGATATTTTAGTATAGGGAATCTTCAAAAGAAAACTAAAATTTTTATTTCGTAATTTTCTTCAAAATTCTAAATTTGGAAAGTCAGCCATAATTTCTTCTTTATGCATCTCTTTGTTTCGGAGTAAATTATCTGTGATTGGATTATCTGCAATCACAGCTGTGGTTGAGATTTTCGGCTTTCTTTGATCTCAGGAGAAAAACCTATCATTCTATAGTTACGTCACAATAATCCTCCAATTAGGGATCTTCTTCCCATTGTTCTTTGTCTTACATCAGAAGTAGCCATAGGAGATAGACGTGAAATGTTCGACGTCTGTACAAATTTGTTAAAATTGTTACTTTAAAACACTGATACTCATTTGGAATGGTGATTCTTGCTAAATTCACGATCTAGAGAAGTGAGAAATTGTTGTGGTAGCAGGTTAAGACATTGGTGAAATAAGAAAATCTCGAGACTGGTGATTAGCGTCGTGGAAGAAGAAATGAATTGGTAAGCCATATTTCAGAAGAATATGTCCGGAGCTATCACAGCTATGTTCTTTTTTGGGACCACGATGAGTGATTCTTTATAGGATCACGTGGAAAAAGTCAGGTATATTTTGGAAATTTTCTGCTCTAACAGTTTCGGCTCATCGTTGGATGAAAACCAAGTAAGTGTAAAACGAGAAAACCAAGAAAACAGTTTAGGAACGATAACCTCTAAAATCATTGTTTCGTGGAAGAACAAACGAGTGTGGTTTTTCTGTGCAGGTGTTGAATTCTAATATGATGTGCTAATTGCCGTAAGTTTCTCCCCAAAATTTCATATATACAGAAATGTAATTGCGTCAGAATGTAATTGCGTGAATACATTCAATGGAAGGGGAGGGGGAGAGAAAAATTAGAGTCAACATAACGAAGACGATTGTCATAATAACAAGAAATGTGTGTACCACACACACACACACATTTCCCCCAATGAAAGAAATTTTAGATTCCTTGTTAACTTCTAAATTATCTTATTTCGGAAAACTTAGTGCTGCTCGAAATTTTACAATTTGGCATGGTGCTTTTCTTTGTTAAATCATTCTAAAGGTTATAGAATTTTGGAAAAACAAATGTGGTCAGAATCACGGCTAATGCTTAGTACAAGGGTACATGAATTTGATACCGGTAACAAGAGACTGTCGTCAACAGGTCAGATCTCCGCCGTTTATTTTAATACCCATCGAGAAAAGTTTTAGATACAGTTTTAAAGATTTATTTGTATAAATGTTCCAGTATTTAAAAGTAAAAGAGAAAATTTCAGAGCGACACATTCATTGATAGCCACTACGTCTTTGCCAATCTGAGGTAGCTAAAAGAAACGTAAATTGTGAATGAAAAGGGTGCTTCATGAATATGATTTTTTTTCTTAGGTTAAGGTAGTATAGTTAGGTTAGGATAGATTACTTAGGTTTAAGTATTCTGCGAATTTTCTATTGAGTGTTACCTGTGCTTGATGTTCAATGAGGTCCGAGCTTCAAGGGAGGTAGCGTAAACCCTCTATGGTGGCCACAACTAAAGCGCACAGAAGTTTGAGCACCGAAAGGGAAAGAAAATCAAAATAGCTAATCACAGAGAATTTGTAGATTGGCCTAGTGTAGATTTAATGTAATGTGTTTGTTGATTTTCATTGTTTTGTGTCGTTATGATGTAAATGTCTACGGATATCGAGAATATTAATGAATATGCATATTTTAAGAATTTTCTTGAAAACTGAATGAAAAGTAAACAATGTTTCGGCTCTGAAGATTTAGAAATATTTAATGTTATTTTCTTTTGGTTGATTTCGATTCAGATGGGTATATCCCTACAAGCAAATGTAAAGATTTTTTAAAATTAGAATTTCCTGTCAAATCTATTTTCAATGAATGATGTCAAATAAAAAATTACTAGCCGTGAAGTAACATTTTTCTTTTCAAGTACAAGAATATAGCATTTTAGTTTTTAGTAGTAAATTTGAGTACAGTCATGTTTTAATAGTATGTGAAATATGGACAAGGTAAAGAGCAGTACGTACACAATTCTTTTACTGGTGAAATGAAATTGCTGTGAATCGAAGAAAAGAGATTTTCCTTAGTGTGACCGGGGTTGAAACAGCCGAGTCTGCAGAATTTCTTTTCTTTTCTACCAGTTTTGATCATAATCTGTTTGGATTTTTTTTATTTTCCGTTGCGCTACTAAATTCTGTTTTGGGATCGTATAAGATTTTTTTATTATTATTTTGATAGGGCTTTTACAGACAAAAATAAAATCTCCAAGGTGCTCATTAACAGCTCCACTCATAGGTCGATGTTCTGTGTCGATAGTTTGTGGTTCGCAACCTATTTCACGATGGGATGCAGATGATGAACTGCAGGCCTGGATACCGGACTGTGAGTTGAGATGGAAGAGACTCTGGAATCTTCTCATATTTGGGCAAATTTGAGTTCTATTTTCCGTAGATGATTGGATTGGTAAATGTGTCAGTGAGTGTTGATGGCAAGCCCACACGGGCCCAGTAGGTTCGTTACCGCCAGTCAGTGATACATTTGCATAGTCCGTAGTCTTAAGGAAAGGGAACATCATTCAAAGACAAACATAGAATACAAGTTTATTTTTATTTTAATATTTTATTTTATTTTTTTAAGTAAATGTGTTGACGAAGGAACAAAAATAACTTCGAGTTTTGCGCTGCAAGGAGTTGTTGGCATTGTGTGAAAGTGATCCGGACTTTTTAGACTCGATCGTAACTGGAGACGAATCCTGGATGTTCGAATATGACCAGAATCCAAAAGGCAGAGTGCAGAGTGGCACACCTCATCCTTACCCCATCCCAAAAAGGCGTCCCATATTCATTGTCCTCTTCGACGTTCGAAGAATCATCCATTTCGAGTTTGTGCCACCAGGACAACCTGTCAACGCAGGATTTTATCTAGAAGTGCTCAAGAGACTGAAATGCAGGGTCGCCCGCGTTCGAAGTGACATCAAAGACTCAATGAAACTCCACCACGACAATGCACGAAGTCACACCACCTTCACCGTCATCGACTTTCTGGCCCGGAGCAGAGCCCCAGTGTTCCCCCGTCCCCCCTATAGTCCTGACCTGGATCCTAGTGATTTTTCTTGTTTCCCCGTTTGAAGAGACACCTCAAAGGAAAACATTGGGACTCCGTGCAGAGCATTCAAGCCCATGTTACAAGGTTTTTAAAAGCCATTCCAGCCGAGGACTTTAAATATACTTTCCAGGCGTGGAAAACACGTCTCCAGAAGTGTATCGATTCAGAAGAAGGGTATTTTGAGTAATTTTAAAGATTTGTAACAATCGGAACAATAAAACAGTTTTTCTAAAGCAATGCTCTTTACTTTCATAACGAACCCTGTAAATAAGTAAAACTAGGGATCTATGGTGAATGTGATTAAAGGTTAATTTTAGACACGGATGTATATGTGTTGAATAATCATTTATCAATACTTATTTTAGACTTCAGGTTTTCCTCACATCAAGGATCAAGTGATATAACATTACAACGATAATAATAATCCGTGGCTGTAATTTTATATAATTATTTCTTTAAAGAACTTGGTGTTTAATGTTGTTAATCTATGTTTTTAAAAATGTAAAATGTTTTATGTAAATTACAAGGCAGCTGAATCATTTTTTATTTTCCCTCAAATTATTCTCAAATGTTGTAAAGGTTTGACTATAATATATATATATATATATATATATATATATATATATATATATATATATATATATATATATATATATATTATAAAAGTAAGTGTGGTTTGTCCGTGCGTGCCACAAAGGCTCCGAAACCAAGACCCGGAGCCCCATGGGAGTTATATGGTATTGTAGCCCTGTATCTCCCATCCATGAAGAAGGTTTCGGTTTGGACCAGCAGGGGTCTTAGAGGGAGAAAACGCCCTAGCAACGGTATTACTGTGCTAAAAAATGGGTTAAATTTTAACGACAATGCGAGCATTTTTTTCATTTTCAATGTTGCTTTTCTCTCTACACAAATCATCAAATATTCCAGAATGTTCTAGAATTATCAACAATCTTGGAAAATGTTACAAACTGTTATAGAAGTTTCCCAAAGGTTCGAGAATGTTCTAGAATTTTCAGGATACTCTAGAACCTTCTAGAATGTTCCAGGATGTTCTAGAATGTTCCACAATGTTCGAAATTGTTGTAGAATATGCCAGCATGTTATGTTATTTTCCTATATGTTCAAAAATGTTTCAGAATGTGCACCACTAGGAAGGTACACATTAAGAATACGGGGTCATTTTTCTGTTTTGAAAGGAAAAATGGTGGGGTTATGTCTAGATAATGGGAGCCAGACAACAGAACCCACCTTAACCTAACCTAACTGAATCCGAGCTACTACTACTAGCACTACTTACTACTACTACCAACTACTACTACTACTGTTTGTACTACTACTACTACTACCAACTACTACTACTATTATTTGTTCTACTATTACTACTGCTACCACTATTACTATCAACCACTACTATTACTATTTGTACTACTACTACTACTTCTACTTTGGTGAAGGCAAGCATCCAATTGATTGTATAACTGGCCAAATTGAACTTACAAGTGATTTATGTAATGCTGTCCACAGTCCAGATGAATTAATAGATAAAGTTTACCCTAACGTTGTTCAAGGCTTGTGTATAGCCCGCTGTCCCCAGTTCTTTGTCACCGGAACTGGAAGAGCCACTCCTACTACTACTATTACCACTACTACTACTACTACTACTACTCAGGGGCGGATCCAGGGGGGGCGATCGCCGCCCCCCCAGACAAGGAAACTTTCTTGTTTTATATATATAAATAAATTGCATCCCAGAGTTTGGAGCCCTTAAAAGTAGCATTATGGCAACCCACCGCCCCCCCAGAAGTCGGTCCTGGATCCGCCCCTGCTACTACTACTACTACTACTACTACTACTACTACTACTACTACTACTACTACTACTACTACTACTTCTGCAACTACTACTTATATAGAGAACAGAACCCAACCAACCCCTGCGGGGCTTGTAACCCGTTCCTACTACTAGTACTACTACTACTACTTATACTAAAGCTTCCTTACAACAAGATTTACATCTTAAATCTTTATAACATACGATTTCGATACGTTATGAACTAATATGAATCGTTAGAATCAGTATGATTCGTTAAAAATCACTGGGGGGAGCGGGCTATACTCAATACTTGTTCAAAATTACACAAATTCAAACTGGTTATTTGACAGAGCCATTCTAGCAGTAAGAAATGACGTCGTCGATGATATTAATTTAAAAATTCAAAACAAGATTCCTGGCGAGGAACGATTATATAAAACAATTGATTCTATGGTTGATGAAAATGAAAGTGTTAACTTTCCCACCGAATTTTTTAATTCAATGCAAGTGCCAGGAATGCCTTTACATTGTTTAAGATTAAGAATAGAATCTCCAATAATTTTGTTGAGAAATTTGTATTCACCAACATTATGTAATGGAACAAGAATGACCGTGAAACAGTTATCAAACAATATAATTGAAGCAAAAATAATGTCAGGAAAGGATAAAGGAAAAACAGTATTTATTCCAAGGATTCCGCTCATATCTACCGAACTGCCGTTCAATTCAAAAGACTGAAATTTCCAGTAAGATTAGCATTCAGCATTACTATAAATAAGACACAAGAACAAACGTTAACATATTGTGGTTTTAACTAAAAGGAACATGCTTTTCTCACGGTCAGTTATATGTAGTTTGCTCTAGAGTGGGAAACCCAAAGAATTTATATATCTACTCACCAAATAGTAAGATAATAATGTAGTTTATAAGCAAGTATTGTAATAAAACAACTTAGTTAAGTATGAAATAAAATGAAAATAACATTAAATACAAACCAGACTTTCTTTTCACTACAATTTTCTTCATTTGAATTTAATAGCATTATTGTTGCTTTTCTTTTTAAATGAATTTCCGTTTACCAAATTTTCCATTCTTGCATAACCGTGCACTTCATACATAAAAGTACGAAACATGTTAAATAATCAGAAATCAATTTATAGTGAGCCACCTATCTCCTATAAACATATTTCCTCCGTGCGAGGAACGGGCATCTCCTTATCTTGGTGATATTGTTAAACACGTTGAAAATTCAGAAACAAAATCTTGATGTTTAGAATTTTGTTCAATATAAAGTTTAGGAAATCGTGCTATTTTTTAGCTTTTGCAAAGTAAAAATAATTTCAAGGTTCATTTTATTTCAGCAGCTCTTGGTAGACTTTTTCGCCTCTCAGGAAGTATTTGGGAATCACTGTATTGGATCTACTACTACTACTACTACTACTACTACTACTACTACTACTAATAATAATAATAATAATAATAATAATAATAATAATAATAATAATAATAATAAAAATAATCGTGCAGGTGTAGTTTTGGAGCACCACTAGAAATAATTGTTGAAAAATTGTAATTCTTTCACTAATTTACTTCCTATTGTCTCCTAAAAGATTTGCACTGGGCGACATGAAAATATGTCAGTTGGCATAGATAAAATTCAAAGGGGCCACTAGAGATAATTATTGAAAAATTACAATTCTTTTTCGATTTGTGTATAAATACGGTTTCCGGATGTACGGCATAAAAAGTACAGTGCAAAAGCACAAACCAACCTGTGCTAGATGGCCACTAAAAAGCACGAATGCTATCTAACCGAATCAGGGTAGGGCGAAGCTGGTGGGCCTGCGCGGCAGCGCGTTGGTGCGTCCGAAGGAAGCAGGCGCGTCAGCGATGGTGGGTGTACGTGTAAGCGAGTACATTGAAAAAGAAGTGGATTTTGGCAAATATGCGAGTTTCAATAGCATTGTCATGGCTTTCCACTAGTAACTTTCCACTTGTAAACATGAAATACAGCTTCTGTATACTGTGCAGAAATACATCACCGGCGAAAAATAATGCCTAATAGAGTCGTCTTTCATGTGCACTCACTTATTTTATCCACCGTGAAGCACTTTTACACTAGTAACCCTACACTTGTAAACCTGAAATACAGCTGTATTACTTTGTATAAAATTTTGTCGCTTGCAGAATATGTTCCTTATGAATATATCTTTTCATACAAAGCATTCAATTTCACCTGTGAATATTCCAAAATGTGGTGCGCCAAAACTACACCAGCACAATAATAATAATAATAAGAAGAAGAAGAAGAAAAAGAAGAAGAAGAAGAAGAAGAAGAAGAAGATCTGCCAATGTCTGAGCACCCTTTGAGAAACTTAGAAGTCGGCGTGTATGCCATCGACCCAGGAATAACAACTACCTCACCGCCTACACTTGTCTGATGTATTAGACGAGATTTAATCTTTAATCACGTGGAGAAGCGCTCAATCAATATACTATGTCTTATCATAAATTACATCTCACTTAAGAGAACTATTTCGATACTCCATAATGATTTTAAGTTTAATAAACTAATTAAAATATTATTATTAAAAGTCGCAGCTGAATAGCCAAGTCGACTATAACATTAAGTTTGTTATGAAACGTAATATAAAGTAATGGCACTTGAAAATTGCCGTGTAATAATAGACATTCGAAAATATGGAAAATATTATAGCTGTGGACAAACACTGGTGCCAGATCTTCATGATACAAAGTTCACAGTAACACAAAACTTGTCAAAAATATAATCACTGTAAATACACCGAGAAAAAATGTATGTTGTGTAGGTAAGAACGTAGGATACATACGTAAATTCTGTTGTTTTTGGACAACACACGGCTATAGATAAGATTCTATAGCAAACTTATGACTGAAAATGTATGTTTTATAATACTTTCCGTATAAGTATTCCGAATAAATGTACTTCCCGTACGAAAGAAACAACTATATATCGGCGGTCAGTATCTCACATACAGATGGACATAATTAACAATTATGGCTGACGTAATATACGGAAAACAGTGTCAGACACCTCGCAGCGGCATTGTGTAAGATCTAAGAGGGAAAAAGGCATACGGATGACGTATGTAGTAAGTATATTGATAACGTATACTAAGTACACATTTCCGTAGTAAACTTATGGATCCGTATATTTAAATCAGATAATGCAGAAAGGACTTCAGTCAGACAAACTTAGTATTGAGGAAACAAAAAAATTACAGAACAAACTCATTCTGAGTGGAATAATCAAAGTTGATATCTGTTTATGAAACATGACATGTTAGACCAATGAAACTGAAGCCCATTATACATAGAAACATAGAGCTACCCTATACGAACAAAAACCCGTTGTTAACTCTATTTCGCCATATGGGTGACTGAAACCCTCTGTGCATGAACTAATTCATTTGTATAGTACAATATGCCGCTGTCCGAATAACAGACTTTTCTCAATGTAGTAAATAAGTATATTAAATAAAAGAGTAAACCCCTGGTACTTCTTTCAAAATTTTAGTCCGTTTTATTCATATTGAAACCACTTATATACAGGTATTTAGATCCTCCATAATCTTTAGATAAACAGGTATCACCAATATCTATCTCCTTCTTTACAAACCATCTTTCTCCCTTCTGTGTTGAGCCACCTACAATCTATGTATCCAATTTTTTTAAAAAAAAACTTCTGCCCCATTTCTTACTTATCATATGATAGTTCATTTCCAACACAATCAATCAAATAAACACCGGCCTTCACACTAGGATTTTTTGAGCCGCTCGCGTGAGACGCTTATGTGAACCTGCAATATTAAAGCATTGGATACTTCTGAGCCTCGCAAAACATCGTAATACCGAAATGACAGCCATACTAGAGCCAAAAGAAGCTGCAGCTTTAATCTTAGCGATAAATTACAAAAATAAAAGGAAATCAATATGGATTCATCCTATAAATCGATGAAGATTGGAAGAATGTTCATTTTAGTCTGTTTTCTAAACGGACAAAAGATGAAAGAAAAATTTTCAATTACCTCAGGATGTCTATATCTTCGTTTGACGAACAATATAATAGTGTAAAGGATGAAATGCATACTTGAGTAATTTTGTGGTTCATTAACCAATACCGGTTGTGTGTTAAAGACGTAACACATCTCCAGTGTTAAACGCCAGCACCGTGGGGTATGTGTTGAACTAACACCGCATAGTGGTAATCACACTGGAACCACTGCCTTGTGTTAAAATTGAGTTGGATTAACACAACCATTTTTTACTATGTAGTCATAGCCATCTCACGTGCAAGGAACAGTCTCAATGTGGTTAGTGGGTTTCAACTCAGTCCTATCTGATTGGCCCGTAGCTTGTAGAGGGATAAATTGTTGAGGTCTTTTGAATTTGGCTAATCAGAGTGCTCCTTTAAGCCGTCGCTTTAATGTAATATTATAAATAAATAAAGTCAACGATGTGATTTCGGTACTGTTTGTTTTGCCGCATACTGTGACTGACTTCTTTGCATCTAAGAACAAAATGTGGTGTCGAAATGAAATCGAGGAACTGGTAAGAAGATGGCTGTAGACAGCCCAACACGAGGGGCTATATTTTGAATATTAAACTGTTTTCACTATGCTGTAATAAATACATGTATGTTATGTACTAGAAAATTGTAATATTTATAATTCATCCTTCTATTAAACAGAAATTGTTATTATGGTTTAGTGAAATATTACATGTTTTGACCTTCCTTATTTTTATCACCTTTTCCTTATCTTTTTCCGACGATAAATCCCCTTAAAAATACTGATCCTAATCATTACTTTTATTATGCTATAGATAAACACATCATTGTTAACAGAGGAAGACGGTGTATGTCAGTATAGTAGCAACCCTGATGTATAAATGCATGTTTTAATACAGGGTGGTCCGGAAGTGGGCATACTCCTCCTTTAGTTTCTACAGTATATTTATTTATTTATTTAACAATCACTAGATACAGCTCAGAGGCCATTTTACACTGGGTATCCAACAACAACAATAACAATGGAAAGGATTTGGGGAAGGTATCGGCCAGGGCCTGTTTAGTAGGTACCATCTCGGCATTTGCCTGGTAGGACTGAGGGAAACCCTGGAAAACCTGTCAGCGTTAGTTATGGTAGAATGTCTGTACACAGTTACCTTGAAGTCTTAAGAGTTTTAAGACATAAACATCGGTATGATCACCATCCATGTCGTAACACAGTTCAATTCTGCGCCAAGTTCTCGCAGATGTTTTGCGGAGATACTCCGAAATAAGAAAAGACGTGCTCCACAGCTGCTCGTAATTCCTGCGTTGTGTGATATCGAGTGTTTCTTACTTGTTGCTTTATGAAACCCCAGAGAGCATTGTCTGGTGTCGTCAGATCAGGACTTTTTGGAGACCATGCAAACGGAGCTGGTAAAGACCCACAACCTCTTGCAATCCAGCAGCCAGGAAACATCTCCGCAAAACATCTACGAGAACTTGGCGCAGAATTCAGCTGTGTTACGACATGAATGGTGATCATACCGATGTTTATGACTCTTAAAACTCTTAAAACTTCAAGATAAGTGTGTACAGACATTCTACCATAAGTAACACCACACTGATGAAACAAAAGGGAAAGAGGTACGCCCACTTCCGGACCACCCTGTACAATTTATGGGTATTAACGTTTAATATTTTGCAAATTTGGCACTGATTAATATTTATTTTGCATTTATTTTATTACTTTATTTATTTATTTATTTATTTTTTGTTGACATCAAACTGAGTTGGTGAACCATCCATGTAAACATTTGGGTACAGGACCAGGAGTAAAGAATTCTGCTCGTGCAATTTCTGTCCACGTTGCTGCATCCAAAGCAAGAACTCCAACTTTGTTCTCCAAACCTTTTCCCCAGATTAACGCTGATAAAACAATCCCTTCATCTTCAGACTGTGAAATAAAAATAAATAATATTTGATTATAATTGGAACTATTGGAAGTGTAGAAAATATCTTGAAATCTGTTACAAGTAGTACAGGCGTAACTGTTCGGGGAAAAAAAAAAAAGGAAAATTGAAAGATCAGCCGATACAATCTGTCAGTAAACAGTAAATACTTTAACATACCCAATATACATATAAAGGATTATTTATTTATTTACAGCAGAATAAGAACTGTGAAATATTATTGGCGAGGAACAGCTTATTTTTAATATAATAAAAATATGGTTGGCAATTGAACGGTACTTTTTATCAGCCTCAAGTATATATTTGAAAGTTTAAAATACGAGGGTGAATCAAAAATTATCCGCAGTCAAGCTATAACTCTTCATACATTGTTCACACTGACATCTGTCCTCGTTTATTTTATTGTTATGCTGTTGTGGTCATGCTATGAAAGTTTGATCTTAAGTCCTCTATCTGTCTTCCTTTTATTGCAGATAGATCATGACTGCTCCATTAGAAGTTTGCATCAAAGAGGAACAACGAGCAGTTATCCGGTTTTTGTGTTTGGAAGGTATAACAGGAAGTATGAGTAATTTCCAGACGATGTGCCACGTCAACAATAGTCATTCGTCTGTCTAACAGAACCATGTCACGCGCACGCTCAATGTTGTTATCATTTGTGGTCGTAGATGGTCGTTCGGCTCCTTCCCCATGTGTAACACTTGTGCGATCATTTTTGCATTTTTCAATCCATTCCCAGACACTCTGTTGCACGAAGATATTTTTCCCGTTTTGTGCCGAAAGTCTTTGATGGATTGCGACCCCTGAACACTGCCCGTTGTTCCTCTTTGATGCAAACTTTAGTGGAGCGGCCATAATCTCTCTGCAACAAAAGTAAGACAAATGGAGGAATTAGGATCAAACTTTCATAGTATGACCACAACAGCATAACAATAAAATAAGTTTGGACAGAGGTCAGTATTAACAATGTACGGAAAGTTATATCAAAATTGACGAATAATTTTCGACTTAACCTCGTACATTATTCTCATCTCTTTTGAGGATTATGAGCGGGTGCCGGAGATTTTATTTTTCAGAGTTAGCACCTTTAAAAAAGGTTAGTTTTTCTCTGCTTTTTTTTTTTTTTTTTTTTGAAAAATAAAACTACTCAAAACTGTTTACGCTCGAACATGTGATTTCGTTGCACTCCGTTTGACCTACCGACTGATATATGTATACATTGCCTTTGCACAATATTTTACTTAAACAGAATTCAAAGTTATTTGTTAAGAGAATGTCACCCATTATTTTAATAAGTATCATTTTTATTTTTCTTAATATACTCAAGCACACGCGTTGATAGGGATTTCCTGCTTTGGAAGAAGAAATACGACTGCTTGAGAACAGCTATATGCTGGGAGCTGTGTCGCCCTCGAGCTTTACTTTTCTAATTCTTTCTGCAAGTTTATCACGTTTTAAGTTTTCTTCGACTTGTCATTGCGGAAGTAATAGTTTTGCGGGGAAAAAGGCGTCACCGCTTGTGGATTTGTATGTATTTTTTGTAATCGTACTAGGTATACTTTTCGTACATATACAATGTAACCCCCCAGAAAGTTATTTCCCGTTTTTGACGTTACATTAATCATGCACTCGTAGAGAGAAAACGAAATGACGCACTGCCGGCCAAGCGATTAGGAGTTAGTCTGACCACCATCAACCTTCAGTAATACAGGCACATTCAGCAGTAGCTCGTCTAGTGTTGAACAGAAATCTACTGAGGTATCGAAGCAACATATTCGCGTGTGTTTGTTGTATGACTTAAAAGTAGGCCTATCAGTTGCGGTATTTGCGGAGAATTGCTGTGAAGGAACGCACCGCCAGGCATTGGATCCACAACTTCCGTTTAGGAGATGTGAACCTCGCAGTGGACGACCACATGTTTGGATGACGAGGTCATGAAAGCAGCCATCGAGCAGAACAGTAGTCTGACATGTGATGAACCCAAGGGCGCCGATCCTGGGGGGCCGAGGGGGCCCGGCCCTCCCAAAGCTCATGTGGACCCCCTATTATATTTATGAATATACAATATTTGGCATAATTTGAGTTCAATTTGTCTTAAAATCTTCATAGATATACCTTCTCCATCTGAATGCCTCCCCCCCAAATTTACAGAGAAATCGGCGCCCTTGGATGCACCTGCAGAAAGGTTCCATGTTTCCGCTGAAACAGTTAGACTGGACCTGCATGGGATAGGGAAGTCATACAACTTAAGCAAGTGGGTACCATACACATTGTCGGTAGCCAACAAGGAACAACGAGTGACAACCTCTTTGTTGTTGCTCACTTGGTATCTGAACACATTCATCTTTGATCTCTTGTTCACTGGTAATGAAAAGTGACGTTCCCAACCATACCATACATTCGTTGTCACTAGGTGACCCGGTTCATCATACCTCAAGACCACCTCTGCACCCTCGAAAGGTTATGCTCTCTGTATAGTGGAATTGTCGGCAAGTGGTGCATTACGAGCTCCTTTCACCTGATTACACCATCACTGTTGACCTCTACTCTCAGTAGTTCCAAAGGGTGCACTGTGCATTCCGGCAGAAGGAGCCGGTGGTGAATCACAAGATAGTGCCATTCCTGTACAACAATGCCAACCCACATGTGTCAAAAAGGACCCGAAAGATCCTTCAACAACTTGTCTAGGAGACACTGTGATATGCACCATATTCACCGGACTTTGCTCCAACAGATTACCACATGTTTCATTCACTCGACTACAAGCTCCGTGGGAGATCCTTCGCAAAGGAGGGAGATCTGCGGAACGCATTCACGGATTTCTTTGCATCCACGACCTCCGAGTTTTACCACCAGGGTACTGTGGAACTGCAAGAACCTTGGCAAAGGTGTTGGATGCTGAAGAAGATTACTTCGAAACCTAAACGTGGATACCATCAACATTATTGCTCTTTGCTTATCACTGCTCTACAACAGAATTTTTTTTTTTTGTTTACCTTGTAATTGAGATTTTAATGGAGCATGAGAAAAAACAATTACGTGTTTTTGAATTGTTTTGGAAAAGGTTGAAAGATGTTGCTCGAGGTTATGAGAATAGGAATCTTCTAAAGTAGGCATAATTCCCGTCACCATGAGTGATTTCGTTTCCTTAAAAAAATCTCCATACAGTTGTTACAATTTCAACAACTTCAGGTAAGAAGCTTTTCGGCACACCTACAATAGAAATTAAGGGACTTTTTAATGTTCTTAAGAAAAAAAATACATCAATATATTTGTAGCAAAAGTAACTAAATAGTATACGTTTAAAGTAGAAAGTTATTGCCAGTTATTCTTATATTGATGGAATCCTTGTACCACATGTGGATTTAATTCAGAGTGCGTGTGTTTGGATGTTTTAAGAAATCTGTGCATTTACGGCACAATTTCCACTCCGAAGCGAGGAAGTGCATACTTCAGTGAACTAGATAAAATAAATAAGCTGCATCAATTATTACAGACATAATTTCATAATTCCGTAATTCTCTAGATAAAAATATATTTGAAAAAAAATTCATCAATAATAAATAATCTTTCCATCGGACATGGTGTGTATATACGAGGATATGAGCGGCTCGGGCGAACACACTTTCGATGAAATTGAACTATTAGATAGAATGGGTTGTGATCAAACCACAGAATATTATGTAGGTAGTTTAATTTATAAAAATTCACTGGATATGTGTGTCATTACATTGAATTGTGTTCACCTACTTCGGCAATTTACTCGAAAGGCAGGAAATGTGTGTGATCATTATGTTCACCCAAGTTGCTCATGTATGTAAAGTGGCGTATTTAGGATTTTGTTTTCGGGGAGCTATGCACAACACGTGAATAAGAGCTTACACTCTTTCTTTAAGGTGCCGATTAATTTTAATGAAGTTTGTCATATAACGAATTTATTTCGGCGAGGATTGAGCCCAATAGCCCCTAAATACGCCACTGTGCATATATATATATATATATATATATATATATATATATATATATATATATATATATATATATATTGAACAGTGACTTTTAATAGTTACGGTGCTCACCTTTGACTCTGGCGATGGAACAAAAATAGGTTCACTGGCGTACACGTTGTCTTCACACCAGGTTTTCGTGGTTCCATTTTGTGTATCGACTTTTATCAGCTGAAAAATAAATGTAATTTAGTGATAATTCATTGTATATAAATGACACCAATACCTTCGAGAAAACTCCACAAAATAAGTCAATTCCAGTGATGGATTTAGCGCGGTGCTGGTAGGCCTAGCCCCCTCTCAGTTTTTTTAATCACAAAAATAATTTAAACTTTCATTTATATATTTTTGAAAGTTTATAGCAAATTCGTGATATACTATCATAATCTGGGTTTTGGTTGCCCCGCTCCACTTTTTACTTTCTAAATCCGCCACTAGTCAATTCTTAATATCAATTCAAATACTTTCTTATTGGTAGCAAGAAAACGAAAAAGAGATTCTACAAAATGTTATATAGGACATATTTAACATAGCTAGTAATACCAGTAACAGTGCAAGCTTTTATTTTCGTGGGAGGACAAGTGGAGGGCAGAGGCAGTTTTGGGGTGCAGCTATTTTTGGTGTATCGAAAATAATACTTTTATGTTGCTTTACATACATTACAATACAATTCACATATAGTGCTCATGCCGTTCCTCTTCCATGCGCGTGGGAGCGTGGTGGCTCAGTGGTACAGCGTTCACCTCCGGTGCTTGGGGTCCTTGGTTCGATCCCAGCTCGCGCCGTGTGTACTTTGTGGTGGACAAACACCGTGATCGTAGGTTTTCTCGGGGTTCTCTCGTTTCCTCCCACTTTCTTCATTTCACTCATTTATCATAATCACCCTCTCCTTTAGCCTAACCGGCATAATCGTGGGATGTAAATCTCAAAGATTTCATTTCATTTTTTCTTCCATGCTCCATTCGGGTCACGGTCGCTAGCATTCATACATAGCCAGTGTTAGTAGGTTCCCTTTAAAAAATTTCCCACGACTGACACAAAATTTTCCCTTTTGTTATGAAATTTTCCCTAGTTTATTGCGTATCCAAATTCCTATGACAGAAATAACGTGATAACACTAATTGAGCTATTTTAAAGGAATTTGCCAACCTAATTTCTTTTTTACTACTGTTCGTTTCTCCTTTTTTACAAAAAATAGACACAAATATACCCCGTCAACAATGAGTACAAATTATGCTAATTTTAACACACACCCTATTGTATTGCTTTATTTCTGAAGAACAAAGAAAAATGTGAGCATTTATATTGTTCAATCAATCAGCGTCAGAAATTTCCCTGGATTTTCAGACTTTATTTTCAGACTTCCCTTTTTCACTTTCTGCTAAATTTACCTACAAAATTTAGCTAGATTAGGGAAGTTTCCTTCAAACTATGAACACAGCACATACCATGTCGTTCCATACTGTGCCGCTGCTGTTTTCTACACCATTTTCCAAGATGGATTACAAGGAGAAAAGTTTCGTTCGCTTCGTGTGCTCCGAAGAATGCCCAACGAGCTCTGCCGACGAGCCACGACCGGGCTGATTTCTCTTCAAGGTCGCCTGTCGGGGCACGGCACGTCATGTGGGAATTAAAGAAAGGCAACCGAATGAATTTTCAATGTTCAAGTCTGAAAATAAACTTCAAGGACCACGACACGGCTGGGGAACGGCACACAACCTGTGGTTTAACCTTTTAGCATCGTCACTGAGTGCGATATCCATCCACTGTTTTAATGGACTAAAACGTGAGAATAGCGATCCAATGTTGTCGATTGTGCGTAAGTTCCGGTATTAAGTCGGCGTGCAATGACAGAACGACATTACAAACTATGATACGTGACTCGGAAGGAGTCAGGACCCACTGATCCGGAGAAGCCTGTGACCTCGTATGACACAGAGTGACAATAACAGACTTCGAGAAGATGCAACATCGTCACACACACCAAAAATGTGTTTGAAACTGCTAATATGATTCGAACGAACATAATTCTTTCCTCTCTTTGTCTTTCTCTTCTCAATAAATCTGTAATTTTCTTCTTCTTTTGTTGTGAGCGTATGCACTGAAAGATAACTACAAGGTCTATCACAATGTAAACGCATGAATATCACAGAATGTGTTTTTTCTTATGAAAGATAGTTGAAAATGGCATATCACCGAAAAGCATAATGGCTTTGAAAAAATGTGATCGCAGAACAAAATGGAAAAGGGCTTCGCCTATTTCTAAAGCTGAGAATTCTATTTTCCACTGTTTACAATGAGAATTCGCGCGACAAATTCTTTTCCGAGGTTAAGTCTATAGGCATCCAGTTTTTCGGTGATTATTCCTCAATGGCATGTTCGATCGAGACATGCTACCCCTTATGACACTCAGCGCGCGCTCTTGAAACACCTGTCAAATTTTATTAAAAATGGTTCAGGCGTTTCGGAGGAGTATCCGGATATACAAAGGCCTACTAAGTCGTTTAAAGAGGAGCTTCGCTACAATAATATAGAATTAATGTTTTGGGTGCTCCGGGGTCATTGGTTTTGTACACGTTAAGGGACCAGGTTGGGACTGAGAAGAGAGATGCACATCTGGGTGACTCGGTGACCCAATACCCGTACGATTACTGCTACAGTGACAAATGGCCATAATTACATTACGACTGTAAGAGGTAGAATAGAGTACAGTACCTATCATCCTATCAACAACCATATCAACCATAATAGTCACTAGAATACAGTAAATTGAACATTGTTAATGTAAAAACAGAATTCTCAAACAGGATCGACTACTCCACAGTTTCTTCTTCCAAAAGTCCGTAAAACTGAGTGACGTAGGTCTGGAAATCGTTTGAGGAAATATTATGGAAATGAAGTGAAATTGCGATAAAGTGACCTTCATAAGTCCTCCGAAGGAGCAATTGGCAGTCTATAGTAATTTAGCATAGTTATAACTATTGTGTTTTCATTTCCATAAACGCAATAGGGCTACATAATTTCTGGATTATTCGCTTTCCCAACTATTTTGAGGCTTTAATGTGTTGTAGCCAGTGGCGGCGATTGCAGGTTGAAAGTGGGGGGGCAAGACACGAATATTTGTATATCAATGTTAGTTTTCCTGGTTGTTTCTAACACTTTGTTTGACGAAAGGTTGTATAACTAATAGGATACTGTCTTTTTCAGTTAAAATACCGTATATCGTATTTCATATTTTATTAAGTAAATTAACAAGAGCAACGCAAGTAGATACTAGCCCTTTGTATTCTTCAACAACGAAGGTGCAAGAAGAGATTTGATTCCTTGCTCATGAACATCTTAAAATTCTATCTGGAAAATTGTGTGATAGATTATTTAATAACAAATTGCAAAATAAATAAATAGAAAGGATAATATTAATAATAGTAATGAATAATGAGGCCTGTTTTGCAAAATTATATTTAAACTAGGGACTAATGAACAACTTACATCTTTAATTCCACACATGCTATTAAATGTATATTATTACTCTTAGAAAGACAGTAAATGCTACAAGCATACGCTACGACATTTAAAGAAATATTTTTGCAGCTTCCCGAAACATGTTCGTTGCCATTAGGTGCAGTTTTCACTTTCTTGAAATACATCAAAACTTAACAAAAGTTAGAAAGACTCCACACTCCAGTTTTACAAAATAATCCTAAAACTTAGAATTATGTCGAATTCAATAAATTTAATTGTATATACACTCATACACCCCTAAACACGCAACTTCACTCGTATATTACACTACAAAACAATGGAAAAGGTAGAAGTTGTTTCTTATTACTCTCTTTTTAATCATTTGGCTTGCGATACCTGGGTTCGATTTACGGTGAGAGCTCATGTGGTTTGGAGGTCCCGTTTTATACAGCTTCACTACTACTTAAACTCAAAATCAACTCTTTTTTTAAATCAATATTCCATACTATTAGAAAGAAGAAAAGACATTTTAGGAACTATCGGTTTTTGTGTAATTAAATAATAACTTCTGAAAAACTTTTTTTTTTTTTTTTTTTTTGCGAAATGTTCTCTTTTAATTAGTTTCAAAGAGCCTGATTAACATATCGAATCTTTGTAAGAAGAAATGAAAGTACACTGGAATTGTTGCGTCCAATAGGTTAATTTTTGGACCGTTTTCTGTGGCAATTGAAACGCAATTCCTGTAGCTTTCTTAAGTCCACCGGAAGAACCAATACGAACTCACGCAACGGCAAATATTATATGATTTTTTTTCTATGAACCAGTAATACATACAAAAATTTTACATTTCCAAATGAAACTATATTCATTAGTGAGTCACTTCAAAAAAGTGGGGGGGGGGCAACTGCCCCCCTTTGCCCCCCCTAATCGCCGCCCATGGTTGCAGCATATCACGTGTTACGGATAATATATAATGTAACATTTGTTGTACATCACATATTATGATACGAAACTATTTTACATAGTATATTAAAATGAATGGACTGCAAGAACTAGTACAGATAGGTACCTTTCACTTCTATAGATAGCTATTTAGTAAAAGGACTTTTGTAAACACTAAATTACGTATAAAACAATAAACTACATACAGTAGCTATGGTTTTGGTTCCCAACATAAAAGAAATATGGACTGTTCATCATATATATATTGAACTTCAACTTTCACTGATGTGTGGGTATATTTTAACTCTTATATTTTGTCTCGACTAAAATTTCGAGACGTCTAGTCTCGAATTCGAGTCGAGTCGAGACAGAAACATATTTTTGAGTCGAGACATTTTCTCGAGACAAGTCGAGACAGGCTTAAATCTCGACTCGACTCGTGAGCATCCCTAAAATCAATATACACGAAGAGACTATCTCATAAGCATGCACACTATGTTGTCCCAAATTTGTGGAAAATGTTCCTTGTTTATTGTTACAGCATCATCGACAGTGTGTTAAAAATTGTAGCTTTATGACAGAGTTCACTCCATGTTGTTGGTTCTTACACTATGTCTTATTCCGTAGCTAATTATTTTCAAACAATTCATTAAACCATTATAATTATCCTGCTAATTTCTGGCCAAAATTGTTTATTAAGTTCGTATGATTCAAGTATCAATTCCATGTAATGATGGAAACATATTTTCACGAACATAAATATCCTAAGACGTCATGAGTACCATTAAAACATCACGACATGCCTGAAGAACAGCCTTTTGTTTTATACAGTCCGTAAATTGAACAGACTTGCGTCAAAGTGAACTTGATACTGTTATTCTATATGAACATGAAATAAAATATTTTGAACCATTTTGCGGCAGATAACATTAGCATTACTTTTCGAATGAACGAGTCATATCCACTGTTATACGAAATTTTACGTTGATGATTTAGCAGTAAATAACAAACTCTGTGGCCACTGACGCATGTAGTCATCGAACACGTCAGACGACAAAATGTTCGAGCTATTATGGAAAAAAAAATTTAATAATCGCCAAAGTATTTAATGTTAAAAACTATCGGGAGAGTGAAAAAGCTAAATATATGCGTTCGTTGTTGTTGACATTGCACCCGATATGGAAATGTCCAATCCTCAAAGATTAAGGACTGAGCCAGAAAGATTTTGCATCAGGTTATTACACATGATGTAAAATGGATGTACGAAAGGAAGTAAAAAAATATGGGCACTTTCGACGTATCTCTCTTTAGATTGTGCGCAATGCCTTCTGCCCTAGCATGTTATAAAGTTATGCTATTGTGATAACGTTATGAGAGCATGTACTTAATTGTTGGATTGTTGAATATGTTTGACGTATTGTTGTGTTGTGTGTAATATATAGTACGTTCGTCTAAAGTTACTTACAAAAGTTATTGGTGTGATTTGTTCAGCTTCTGCTTTGAGATTTCCCACCACGAAGGATTTTATTATGCTCTTTAGCCTATTTGTAGTGATGTCACTGATTATGATTAGTACAATTAACAGTAATCATGATTGTATTATTTAACACGTTCTTCTTCTTCTTCTTCTTCTTATTATTATTATTATTATTATTATCATTATTATTATTAGTAGTAGTAGTATTGTTATTATTATTGTTAGTATTAGTATTAGTATTAGTATTTTAATAATTAGTTTATAATATAATTGTATTATTTGTGTGAGATTGTGTCCAGTCAGCTTTTGTACACTTTTGCATTAATATAGGTGAGCAAATGTCTGGTAAGCTTATGTTCAGGCTCCGCATTTCCAGATCCAGACGTTGTTTCCGACTAATAATACCATATTGGAGGACGACAATGCACTCATTCATAATTGCCGGCGCTGTTGAAGGTTGGTTTGAGAAACACCGAAGTGAACTTCTCTCATGGCCCGCACAATCCCCGGATCTAAATATAATTCAACATCTGTGGTTCTTTATAGAGACATTAATGCACTGTACATTACAGTACATGTGGAATTCTGCAATATTCGACTTGCTATCGTTCACGATGTATGAACCAATTCCATGTCGCACCAGAGCTGTTTTGAGGACAAAAGACGATCAAACGCCATATTTATCCGGTAAGTTGCGTTTTTCTTTTTTAGCTGTTTCTGATAAATTGGTAGGCTTTTGCATGCCAGAGATCAACATTATCCAGGTGTAGCTCGTATATGCAATCAGACTGGTTGCTTAGCTTTCCTTCATACACTCATCCGAGTACTTACGACTAAATAACACGAAACGTCTGCTTTACCTAATATAGATTACCATGCTGTACCTAATATATACAGTATAGGGTCTAAGTTATAATATTCGGTATATGAACTAAACCTTTGTTTTCGAAGTTATAAGTAGTACTTACGCCTCCAGGATTCTCTGCATTTATATCCGATGATATAGCATAGAAATAGCGGTACTTTTTGCCGCAATATCTTTCGTAATGAATTCTAGGCAACTCACAGCCAACATCACAAAGCATTTCAGGTCGTACAACCTCTCTCTTTGCCCTTTTGCAAACATCACTAGATCCAGCTGATTGTGACGAAAGGGGTAAGATAAACCTCATTGGCCGATTTCTTGACACTTCTGCGTAGTTTGGATTGCAGCGAGCTGACTGGAACAGAAAATTAGATATTTAGTTTGAGATGCTTCGCAGATAAAAAAAAAAAAAAAAAAAAAAATCATTTGAATATTGCACGTATAACTATTAAAGATAATAAAAGTGTTGAATTACGTCAAGAGCCTACTACTGTTCTGATGAAAAAGTTGTTAATTTGTTTGATAGTACAAGTGAGAAGCAAATAGAAGGAAGGGCTTGAAGTGCTATAAATTAGTAGCTGAGCTATGAACATCCTTAGAAAAGTTTACCTTGATACTCGAAATATTTCAATAAATAAATGGTGATATCAAAGAATAACATAACACGTCTTCTGTCATTATTGACAGGTCGCTTGAGGCAACTGAGAAGCTTCCATGCTCTACAGTCTACCGCTAACCTTTTCGTTTTTACGTACGATTTTTCTGTTTTGATATCGTCTATTTAATTGTAATCTCCTTCGCCCCCTCCCTCTCTCTCCATACCCTCTAGCACGTCGCTCATGATGTAATTCCTTTTTAGCCAATGTTCCAAGCAGTTTCTCTTCCTCTTCTTAATAATATTTAATTTTTCTCTCTCACCATTTCTAACAGACACTCAACTCAGCTAATTCTCTCCATTCTTCTCCATACCCACATTCGAAAGCTTCCAGTCTTTTTTCACAATGTTTGCTTAATGTCTATTTTTCTGACCCATACAGCACAATACTGCACACGAAGCATTTTATAAGATTTTTTCACAACTCTATTCAAGGTCCCAGTAAACCTTATTTTCTTCCTCCTAAAGGCCTCTTTCGCCATTCCTATCCTTGCTTTTATTCTACGTTCACACTTCATATCATTACTAATAATACTACCCAGGTATCGAGAACTAGTCACCTGTTCTATTTTCTCCCCTTCTACTTCTATATTTGACACCGACCTCTTCGTTCCAATCACCATGGCTTTTGTCTTTTTAACATTTTATTTTCATCCCATATTCTTCACAGCCCTTCCTCAAATTTACTAATATTATAATTAGGCTCTCAATATTTAATATATACCCTATGTGGTGGTTATGGAGCTAATACAATTCAAGATTGTGTTTGTAGTATCTCTATTTAATATATGGAGTTACTTGTAATACTATTTGATCAAATTTTATAAGGGAGTTGATTTTGAAAGTGATTTACTGATTACATGTTTGCTGATATAACGTTCAGCATAATTGGCACATAGGGATGCGCACGAGACGAGTCGAGACAGGATTTTCCTGACAAACTTCGAGTCGAGACATGGCTCTTCCAATAGAAAAATATACATTTTTTCGAGTCGAGACATCACTTTTACAGCACATTTTCGAGACGAGACAGCTACAAATTTTGTCTCGTGCGCATCCCTATTGGCACAAGAAGTAGTTGCTAAACTCTTACGTTCCAGAACAGCAATTAACCATGTTTCATGTAAGTATTTTTAATTATTTTGAAGAGGAATTTTATGCAAAATTCAACTCTCACGGTTTATGGACCTTCCTCGTTAGTGTAGTTATTAAGGTTAGGCGATGTTTCTCAATTATAATTGTTTTACATAGAATATTATGGGTATTGAGTTGTGTATATTTGCGACTTTGCTTATCTTCCTTCACCCCTGGAAAGAATCCTGTGGGATTTTGCATGTATGTAACACATGCATACATGATTATATAATGACAAGCTCGTTGTCATTTTTGCTGTAGTGTTTGTACCTCACACCAGAATTAAAAAAAAATGTCTTCAGAGTGAAATATCACTGCAGACCCTAAAACCCTGGAGGTATTTTATGGGGGACTGCAGAGTTGAAAGCAGGCTTCACTGCTACTGATGATGTGATGTCTCTGTTGTGAAACTCTGACGCTGCCACGACTTTTATAGAAATGTTTTAATTAGAAGTGATGAGCAGTACATGTTGTAATATACCACAAGCTTGTGCTAATAAATATCCAACATGTGATTGACTTTATGAATCAGAGCTTCTATTTATGAACAATAATCACGTGAACTTTACGGAGGAGTACTACGCTTTATTACGTTGGAGTACTATAAGTTGCAGATGACGGACGACGGACTTCAGCGACACCTACAATCGCTTGACGACTAGAGAACAGCAGCGCCACCGCCTATATAACGAAGAGGATCCCATGGACAGTCACCAGTCTCTGATTGGTTGCCATTCCTTTAGCTTACCTGGAGCTCTAGAAGATACCCAACCCAAGCAGCTAGTTTGTTTCGGAATTCTAGGCTTTTCCTTTCCTCCCACTTGGCTTGCTTCGGAGCTCTGAGGTCATTCCTAACTTCAGTCACTTAATTTGTTTCGGAGTTCTGTGACATTCAAAATCCCTCTCTGCTTGCTTCGGAGCATTGGGAGTTCCTAATCCACTCCACTTACCTTGCTACGGACCTCTGTTTAAATTCTGTCCTTAGCTGCTCGCATCTTGGGTCACCTTTCTCATTCTTGTATTAGAGAAATTACATTATTTTATTATTCTTGTAGAATACTGTTCATACCACATTTTATAATAAAACTGGTAGTGGGAAAAGATTCCGAACCCATAATTTTACTCTACCAAGCTCTACCTACATCTTCACAGGGAGAATTTTACAATATCATCATGAGTTCTTTTTAAGTAAAACAGTAAGGGTATGATATTATACCACGTTCTACACTTCTTTTCTTTTTACATAAGTATTTCCTAAAAAGTTAATAAACGTTAAATGAAAATATTGGAAACTGCTTCATTGTTACTCACCTTCAACGCATTGACATACATGCAGCTTAACAAACCAGCATCCTTGTAGCAACTGATATCAATAATTACTTTATCGTCTTCTTCGAAGGAATTTATCACATGCATGAAGAAGAATGCTTTCGTCGTAAAGGTCTTCACAAGTTTCCCATCCTTTCTGCTCAACAAATGGAAGCGAGTCTACCAAAGAAACAATACAACAAAAGATTTTAATTTCGTTATTCTAATTTTGTCACTGTAAGGAATAATAATAATAATAATAATAATAATAATAATAATAATAATAATAATAATAATAATAATAATAATAATAATAATAATAATAATAATACATTCTTTCTATTTCAAATCATGCAAACGGATGTCCATCGACCATCACAGATTTTGGTCCGCAAAACATATGTAAATCCATTCATTCATGCACGAATATTCCCAAAATAGTTTGAAAAATTAGGTATTGTAAGGGAAGATAAAAGGAGGGGAAGAGTCAGCTCCTGACGATTATGCAACCACGTATATATATATATATATATATATATATATATATATATATATATATATATATATATATATATATATATATATATATATAGGGTGTTTCAAAACAGCGCCGACAACGTTTGGGAGGTGATTCCTGACACCAAGATAAGACAAAAAGTATAGACCAACCTAGATGCACAAATGCTTCCTTTCGGAGTTATAGAAAAATACATGCTTCAGAATCCTACAGTACTTCCGCAACAAATTTTATAGAGGTATTTGATGAGTACTTCTAATTATATGCCCGCAAATAAATTGCCTATATAAAAATTGTTGCGTGAGTACCTTAGGATTCTGAAAAATGTATTTTTGAATAGAGCACATATTAGTTCCTAAGTAAAGTCCTGACTAGTGATGGGTAAATTCCCGGGAAGATATTTTTCTGGAATATTCCCAAAAATTTGAATTTTCCGGGAATTTATGTACAATCACAAAGGAAATTGCTTTCTATTACTATATTATGATTTCAAAGTTAAATCAAGTTTTTTATATCACAGTGTATTATTACTGTTGTCCCCAGGGGAGTCTTTAGAATGTATATTCTGAACGGTGTTATGTTATTTTATTATATTTAGGGAGTACGCAAAATAGATATTTATTTACAATATGTTTTATGAAAGTAAATATGTTTCAAAATGGTAAGTCCACATACTATTAAACCGCTAAACGGTTTAAATTTACATGTTAGATTTTCTTAACTTCTACTAATATTATAAACATATTCAATTTTTAAATGTTATAAACAAATTAGGTTGGGCAACTGCCAGAACACACATGTCCCACCATTTTGTCAACATTTGCGCATAAATATGTGTGTTCACAATATCTGCAAGATACTTTCCTGTCTTTATAATTTTGCATGTAACATTGCTACACACGACTTTTCTTCCTGCCCATTTCTCTAAATTCCATGCGTTAATTCATATGTAAAAGAAGTTCGAGTACCTCTTCAGAAATTAGAGACAGAGAGAGGAGTCAGACAGACGTATATTACTAACGGTGGTTCAGGGTTTATTAATAGTACTTCATTTATATTTCTACATAATTCTACATAACTTTACAAAATGGTTTCTTTCCATCATTTGTAATTTAGTGCTTTGCTACCTTTGGCGATTGTTTAGCTTTGGCGAGTCAGATTTTGCACCTACTTTTTGGCCAGGGAAAAAACCCGGGAATATTCCCATTTTTAAAATTCCTTCCCACCGGGAATATTCCCACTGCCCATCACTAATCCTGACCCGACTACGGTAGACCCCGTAGTTTTCAAGCTATGGACCTTTAAACTTCATTATTTCATGTTTTCGGCGGTTTGGGTACAAAACCTCGCGGCCAGAACCTCGCGGCGACAACGTCGCGGACCAAAACCTCGCCTGGCCAAAACCTCGCCTCCCAAAACCTCGCGGCCCAAAATCTCGCCGGGCCGAAACCTCGCCTGGCCAAAACCTCGCCGCCCAAAACCTCGCGGGACAAAATCTCGCGGGGCCAAAACCCCGCCTGGCCAAAACCTCGCCGCCCAAAACGTCGTGGGCCAAAATCTCGCGAGGCCAAAACCTCGCCTGGCCAAAACCTCGCCTCCCAAAACCTCGCGGGCCAAAACCTCGCCGGGCCAAAACCTCGCCGGGCCAAAACCTCGCGCCCCAAAACCTCGCGCCCCAAAATATCGCCATGCCCAAAATCTCGCCTGACCAAAACGTCGTTGTAATGACAAGAAAAATTCTAATGCATGCTTTGGAAATGTATATACAATAAAAATTAAATGACTATGTTTGTTACATTATACCTCCTGAGTCATCCTACCAATCTCAATCAAATTTTCAACATAGATGAGGTTCGAGCCTAGGATGTCTTTTATAATTTCACTTTGTCGGCACAACAAAAGGGAGGGGGAGGGATATATATATATATATATATATATATATATATATATATATATATATATATATATATATATACAGAGCCGTAGCTAGAGATTTCGGCGCCTCTACTCTCACCACACCAAGCTCTTCCTTCCTTTTTTCTTTTTACTTATAAGAAAAGCTGCAGATATTGTTATACTACACTGAATCTTTATTAAGCTGCTTGGGCAGACCATTTCAACAGCCAAAAGCTTATGTATTCTTTTACAAATAAGAGCCGTTTTCAAGAGACGTATTTTTCACCTTTTGTTAAACTTGACAAAACTACCTTTGGTTGTACACAAATCCACTTGAAGAATAGTTACGGAAATTTACAATACAACTATTTGTAACTTTTCATACTATCGATAAGAAATGAAATTTCAATACATTAGAAACTATGTAATTTTATTAGTATTGTAACAATTTTTCAATAATATCTATTGAAGGTTACAATTGTTTAATAATAATGTATGAATGCTACAATTTTTTAAAATTATAACGTCAAAATAAAAACTATCGTCCAGGAACTATTATATAGCATTAGAAACTATATGCTTTTTAAATGTTCAAAATGGGTGACAACATTAATTTCCAATATTATTTTAAACTTTTGTAATTTTATCCTGTATGTGACCATTCAAATAGCATTTTAATTTTAATTCTTTTAATATCAGCAATTAAACGGGTTGAACTTGTTAATGATAGACTTTCTTTTATTACTCTTAGGAGTCGGTGGTCTGATACTATCGTTTTAAATGTAAATGTTCCAACAGATGATAAGGATGACGGTATAAAAGACGCTGTTTCAGAAGAAGTATCACGGGTATTTGACCAAGTCCCGCGATACCATATGAAAATTCTATTTCTGTATTAGAGGATTTCAATGTGAAGGTAGGGCGACAGGATGTTTTTAAACTGGTTATAGGGAAAGAAAGTCTGCATAAGGAAAGTAATGACAACTAACGGGGTTAGTTTCGTGAACTTTGGAACACCCAAAAACTTTATCGTGAAGAGTACAAAATTCTCACATCGCGACGTTCATAAACACACATGGACCTCGCCAGATGGTAGAACACACAATCAAATTGATCACATCTTTTTAGTAGATAGGAGAAGACAGTGTAGCATATGTTCGCAAGTTCAGAGGACCCGACTGTGACACTCATCACTATCTGGTAGCAGCGATAACAAGAGAAAAAGATGATCGTTGAATAAAGAAAATATTCAACATCTGAAAACGGAGAGGTTTAGTTTAAAGAAATTAGAGGAGAACCAGTCGAGAAGGGAATACCAGATGAAGTATAATAAATACTCGTTTTTAGAAGGTTTTCAGAGCGCTAGTGTTGAGGATACTAGGGTTCAAATTAAAGATAGTATTAAAATTTCAGCAAAAGAAAAAATGAGGCAGGCGGAAATATGTAGGAATAAACCGTGGTTCGACCAGAAATGCCCCAAATTAGCGGAGAAGGGAAAACAGTCGAAACTGCGTTGGCTGCAAAATCTGAACGATATAATAACAGAAAATTTCGTTGACATCAGACGGAAAATATCCAAAATACTTGGAACAAAAAAAAAAAAAAAACGCGATTTTTTGAAAGCTAATATTAATGAACTTGAAAATAAAAGTAAAAATAACAAAAAAATTCGAGACATCTATAGGGGTATCAAACGAATTCAAGAAAGGTTATCAACATCCTGCGTATATTAAAGAGAGGCGACGGAACAGTTCTCACTGATACATATAGCATTTTGAATAGATGGAAAGATTTATTTGATGAATCGCTTAACACAGGCAAAAACTAATGTTCCTGAATAAAGAGAAATGCACAACAGAACCATAAATTTCAGAACCTAGCCGAACAGAAGTAGAAATTGCTATAAAGAAATTAAATAAACAAAAATCTCCGGGTGTAAACGAAATTCCGGTTGAACCAATTTTAGCTAGAGGAGAAATTGTGGAACAAGATACACAAACTCATTCTCCTTATCTGGAACAAGGAGAAATTACCACAAGAGTGGAAAGAATGAATCGTTGTTCCAATTCACTGTATGAAATATTATTATTATTATTATTATTATTATTATTATTATTATTATTATTATTATTATTATTATTATTATTATTATTATTATTATTATTATTATTATTAATAATAATAATAATAATAATAATAATAATAATAATAATAACAATAACAATAATGTTTTTGTTGACGGCCGAGAGTGCAATAAAAAATTTACAAATCACCATACAAATTTAAATTTGTTTCTCTTTTTGCTATGCAAAAATCAAAATCTAAAAAAAAAAGTACCTGTATATAGGCTATATCAGTAGTTCTCAACCTAATTCCGATTACGACTTACGATAACCGTCTATTTCTATGATAGTAGAATCCATTTCTTGATTTCTTGTATATAGTGGATACAGTGACTTCCCTAAAAGCGAACAGATTAAAACCAAATTTTGTCAGTTCATTCATACTTCAAATATCGAATCCGATCTGTCATACTGTTCAAAATGAATTCCATTGGCCGGAGTAAGTACACTTTTTCGTCCATGGTAAGCATTAAAACAAAGACACGAAATCGTTTGTGAGTTGAAAATGACTTGATAATGTACGTCACAAAGATTGAGCCGGACATCGCCGCACTAGTGAAATCACACTATATTCAGGTATCTCATTATCTTTCAATTTTAATTGTATTTCAATATGTAGGTTTTGTATCATTTGTTTTTTTTTCTGGTATTTCAATATGTAGTTCTCATTAGTTTCATATCGTACCACCCCTAACAGCACAAGATGTGCTAGGCATGTGACATTAAGGTGTCCCATCTATTTTTTACGTACCCGACACTTAGTATATATGGTATTCATGTGCTAAGTATGTGCTTCAGCTACCTAAAGTTTTAGGTGCTTGTTACACCAAATTGATATTTGCGACTATGTACCACAAAAGGTAGCTTTATATACATGGCTCAGTTTCGCACTGTGATAGTCATTTGTTTTTATGTCATCACTTGGAACACACATCTTTCATGTTCGAGGTACTTCCTTTAGTTGCATACTTTTTCAGATACTTATGACACATAGAAAAATAATTGATATCTGCAGCGACACACAAATGACTGTCAGCTGTTTGCATTAGCTCATGCGCAGTAACATGCAACGGTTTCTAGCGCTTTCTGTCCTTCTAATACACAATCGCTTAGAAAAAAAAGCAACAAATGCATCAAATTTTGAAGATAAATTTAGAAGAAAGAAATGACATAACTGATGAATAAAGATTAAGATGAATCTTTCGTACATATGTGAAAAAGTTAATCATTTACGTACGTATAGGGATAAAGAGTTGTATTTTTTAGATGCCAACTGTCGCCGATCATTTGAAAGTGAATATGGAAGAACCATGCAATAAAGTAAAGAGACGTACGTCATTTTGTATAAAATTACATGGCGAGCGGATTTTGTTTGATCCCAAACGGTTATCGTTGAATATACAGGGTTACAAGAGGACTTTGATTAGCCAAATTAAAAAGACCCCAAGGATTTATCCCTCTACAGCGACATTTTTTTTATCGCCTCCTTGGCCGAGTCGGAATAGCACGCCCTTAGCAATCAAAGAGTTGGTGGTTCGCGCCCGCCTTCGGCTACTTTTTTCTTTTACATTTTTTTATAGTGTTTTAGCACTAACCTTAATGTAAGCAAATTAAGCATAAGGACGATTTAAGATATTTTGAGGGAGGAATTTTCGCTTACGGTATGGGGAACAACATACGTAGAACATCCCCAAGTAGCTTACATCTAAGACATGTGCCTGGGGCAGACATAGACTGTGACTATCACTTGCCATCCATGTTATTTCTCTCTCATAGGTACATAAGGCAGATACTGGGCACATTTCCATGTACCTGAGGGAACATGAGAGGCATATGCCTGCTATGTAATTGTGCTGTTCTGGTCTTTCATTTAAATTCATTTTTAAACAACTCTGCGTCTGTTGAAAATATTTAGTAGACCTATTGTTTGTTGTTCTTAACAGCATGTATAAAAATAAAGAATAAACCTATCAGAACAAAATAATATTTAAAAATATTTTCCTGCATTACATTTTAATTGTATTTATCTCTTCCGCTTTCTTCGCGACCCTCGTGAAACCCTCTCGTGACCCCGAGGTTGAGAAACCTTGAAATAGAATATATATATATATATATATATATATATATATATATATATATATATACAAGGGTGGATCCAGGGGGGGCTATACCCCCCCCCTTGACGCTCAGGTTTACACTGGATAAAATGGGCTTCAATTCTGCTTTACACTGGATAAAACGGCAAATTATGGTTTAGCCCCTCCTTTGATCATATCCAGCATCCGCCACTGTATATATATATATATATATATAGAGAGAGAGAGAGAGAGAGAGAGAGTAGATTGATATGGATAGGTTGATAAATACACTCTCTTAGGAAGCAAACCACACAAAGTACACAAAAGCAAGATTTTTATTGGATACCACAAGTGACAAGTACCAACCTACACAACATTCTAATATTACAAGGTAGTGTGACAAAATTGGGTAGCAATGCGAATATCTTGGAAACGAATTATCCAAGATAAATTATTGTCAAAAAGAATTGGAAAGACTTTAATCCAGCCATAGATCAACAATTATTGATAATGGTATGTACCCGTTTCAAATATAAATAACCTTCAGCACTACATTTATGTGATCCCAGTTCTCATTCTTGATACCTGAACCATGGTCTGAATATTTGAGATGAAGAAATAAACGCTTATACCTTGTTCTGAGAGATCGTATGTGTAACCTGAAGCTGTAAGAAAACAAAGACAGTTAAACTAAAGTTTACTGTTCCTGGGTATTACTGGGTAAAACTTATTATGTCTGGGTATAACAAACGGTTCTGCGAACTCGAAATATTTTAACAACCGGTTCTAGGGAATATGTACGAACCGGCTGAATAGCACCACTGCATTTTCTTACAAAATGATGCAGCCATGCATCGTCTTGTTTCTCCAGATATTGAATGAGACAGCCGAAAATAATAAATAAATAATAAATAAAAACAAAAAATAAAAGGAAGACCGCAAATAATTGAAGTTTACTGTAAAACCCTAACAGCACAATTACATAGCAGGCGTATGCCTATCATATTCCCTCAGGTACATGGGAATATGCCCAGTATGTGCCTTATGTACCTATGAGAGAGAAATAACATGGATGGCAAGTGATAGTCACAGTCTATGGGCGCCCCTAGGCACATACCTGACATGTACCTGGGGAACTTACCTAGTATATTCTAGGTATGTTTTTCCCCATACCATAAGCGAAAATTACTCCCTCAAAATATGGTAAATCGCCTTTATGTGTAATTTGCTTACATTAAGGTTAGTGCTAAAAGACTAAAAAAAAGTAAAAGAAAAAGAAGTAGCCGAAGGCGGGCGCGAACCACCAACTCTTTGATTGCTAAGGGCGTGCTATTCCGACTCAGCCAAGGAGGCGATAAAAAAATGTCGCTTGTAGAGGGATAAATCCTTGTTTTTTTTTTTTTTTGTTTTTTTTTTTAATTTGGTTAATCTAAGTCCTCCTGCAACCCTGTATATTCAACGATAACCGTTTGGGATCAAACAAAATCCGCTCGCCATGTAATTTTATAACAAAATGACGTGCGTCTCTTTACTTTATTGCATGGTTCTTCCATATTCACTTTCAAATGATCGGCGACAGTTGGCATCTAAAAAATACAACTCTTTATCCCTATAGTACGTAAATGATTAACTTTTTCACATATGTACGAAAGATTCATCTTAATCTTTATTCATCAGTTATGTCATTTCTTTCTTCTAAATTTATCTTCAAAATTTGATGCATTTGTTGCTTTTTTTTCTAAGCGATTGTGTATTAGAAGGACAGAAAGCGCTAGAAACCGTTGCATGTTACTGCGCATGAGCTAATGCAAACAGCTGACAGTCATTTGTGTGTCGCTGTAGATATCAATTATTTTTCTATGTGTCATAAGTATCTGAAAAAGTATGCAACTAAAGGAAGTATCTCGATCATGAAAGATGTGTGTTCCAAGTGATGACATAAAAACAAATGACTATCACAGTGCGAAACTGAGCCATGTATATAAAGCTACCTTTTGTGGTACATAGTCGCAAATATCAATTTGGTGTAACAAGCAACTAAAACTTTATTTAGCTGAAGTACATACTTAGGACATGAATGCCATATGTACCAAGTGTCAGGAACCTAAAAATAGCTGGAACACCTAAATGACACATGCCTAGTACATCTTGTGCTGTTAGGGAACATACGTAAATAGTGTTCGATTTTGATACCACATACTGTACTTTTCTATAATTTAGAAAGTTTCAATCACATTCATTGCTTTTAGTTGACATCACTTTACCCATTTATTCGTGACAGATAAACGAATAAATTTCACGTACAAATAGTAGTTTCTAAATCCTCTGAACTACAACGTTTGTTTGCATATGATTATTTTCCGGAAAACCTTATGCTCAATCATTTGATTTTGACGCAACATGGTGTATATTTTCTTTGAAATTTTCCGAACATACGCACCTTTTTGAAATTGTAATTGTGTTAAATATAAAATTGTGAAATTTTACCCTTCCCCGATTTAAAAGTGGAGGTTGCATGTTAATTTTACTTTCTTAAAAAAAAAAAAAAAGTGTAGGGCCTAGCTATATGATTTTGTCGAGATATTGCATACATTATATTTTCTGTGAACTTTCCGAATTATATTGATGGCATGAAGTTGAAATCAGTCAAGAGCGACGGGATACATTTACTCCTCCTGATTTTTTTATACGTTCCACCACGTTAACCTTCGTTAACACTTATTCGATTTTGATTTATGAATATATTTTGAAGTTTCTTTTGTTCAGATTCTGCACTTCTAGGGTGTGAGGGGTGAATTTCACTGTAATGAAGTTTAAGTTATATCCTCAACGATTTTTAAAAAAAAATGCTACACAGGGCCGTAGCGGAGATAGAGACCCCCGCAAAATGAGTGGCCTCCTTTAACATGGATATTATATAGTAGACCTATATCGAAATACATAAAAAGAACTGATACCGAATAAAATGCTGGAATAGTTTAAATGATAGCAAAAGGAAATAATAATAATAATAATAATAATAATAATAATAATAATAATAATAATAATAATAATAATAATAATAATAATTATAATTATTATTATTATTATTATTATTATTATTATTATTATTATTATTATTATTATTATTATTATTATTATTATTATTATTATTATTATTATTCCAAATTATGGTATGCATAAGTATTAGAAGTCTTACAGAACGGCTAATGTCCCTTCGTCCGTCTGTCAACAACAGTTATCACATTAAAAACGGTAGGAGGTATCGAGAAGCGGTTCTCTTGCAATTAATTCAGAGTCCCAAGAATAGTTTTCATCTCTTCCAACAATTTATATCTAAACCGCAAGGGGTGTAATTGAGCACTTCCAATTTCAATATTCATGGCCATAAATCAAAAATGATATTAGCTAGTGAGAAACGGTGAGAAAAATACAAGACCTTCAGTCTACAACGATACGTGTATTTTCGCTTGTATTTTATACTTGTAATTTAACATCTTTGGGCAGAATATGCTTGTAATTGATGCACAAGCTGTTTAGAAAAGGAATAAAAAGATATATGTAATTGCTCTTTTTTTAGTGGAGATACGTTGCTATTTTATTATTATTGAAGTAATTCGAGGATGTGAAGTTAGTTATCGTGTCAACGCATGCAAACAAGATATAATGATTCCTCTGTAAGAAGCTACACGTCTACTCTATAAAGGTGTGTATTTATTTAATTGCATGCTACAGTGAAAGGTAAAAGGGGAAAGGTAATATAAAATGATTTTGTGATTTTGTAGCCTAGTTTAAATATAAGATAAGACTGAGGACCTTTCAATAAGTGACATTGTGTAAATATTTGGTGGTCCTTTGCCGTTATAAGTCCATCTCTTTATTAAAGCCAGAAGTGGTAGAAATTTACAACCACTTCGGTTTCAATATTCATTTAAATAGTTAAAGAAACGGGAAGGGGTTTTGAGAAGCGGTTTTTTGGGAATCGATTCAGTATCTCAACAGAAAGTTAAATTCCCTCTGGTTTTAACTGTAATGGCTATAAATGGAAAACAGTAATGGCTAGCTTCAAACGGTTTTAGGGAATCGATTGAGAGTCTCACGTAAATAAATATGTTCATCGTATATCTTTATACTAAAACCGAAAGTTGCAGAAATTCACTTCTACTTCTGGTTTCAATATTGATTTTCATAGAGCAAAAGCTGTATGAGATGTTGGGAAATGGCTTTTTAAAATTGACTTATCGTGCTTAGAATAAGTTTCATCTCTGACCATATCACTTTATTGCAACCGAAAGATTTATATCTACTACTTCCGGTTTTAGTGTTGAATTTTCATAGATAGGAAATCTACAATACTTTCACACCGTGAAACGAAACACATTTATTATTATTATTATTATTATTATTATTATTATTATTATTATTATTAGTAGTAGTAGTAGTAGTAGTAGTAGTAGTAGTATTTTAGATAGATGGAGAACTCGATAATTTTTACTGCGTTGACAAGGAATTATTTCTGCTTAACTGACTTTTTTTGAGTTTTACGTCCCACGATTATGCCGGTTAGGCTGAAGGAGACGGTGATGATGAGCAATGAATGAAATGGTGGAATGAAGAAAGTGGGAGGAAACGGGAGAACCCCGAGGAAACCAACGCACACAATGTTTGTCCACCACAAAGTTCACTTTATGGGAGTAGGGTTTGAACTCAGGACCCCATGCACCAGAGGTGAACGCTCTACCACTGAGCCACCGCGGCCCCTCTTAAGGCTGTTGCTACCTCTTTGTCAAGTCGAGTTTTCCCCTATCTAATAACATTGGAACTTTTTTCGAATTTTTCTCAGTAAGCAATGAACAAATCCCTACAAAAATTTGCATGGAGTCAGGTCAATAATAAAGGATTCCTTGTATGAGCTTATAATTTTACTAAAAGCCTTCAATTAAGTTATTCATTCCCCCCTTTTTTATCATGTGAAGATTCGCAACAACGCATTGACGACACTCGGTTCTCTCTTCTAGCAGGTTGCGGAGGGTTACTTTGAGGTTGAACATTGTCCACAGCTGCGAGGGGACCCTTTTCAAGAATGACATATTTATGGCATTTCAGTGAGGAGGCGTTGAAGTACGTTTTCTTTGCTGAAAGCAGAAAAAAAGAAATAAAAACAATGAGAACAAATCCATTCTTCTTTTACATTAGCTTTTCCCCCGATCATGGATAGACAGTTGTAAGCAATTAGAAGCGAACTGTCTCTATTGAATAAAGATACTTTTAGTGTATACGAAAGCGAATATCACTTCATTATTATTATTATTATTATTATTATTATTATTATTATTATTATTATTATTATTATTATTATTATTATTATTATTATTATTATTATTATTATTATTATAACTTTTTTGAATAAAATGGCATACAAAACCTATAAAAATAATACAAAGGCCATAATATGCGTGGCTTTAAAAATGTGCAGAATTTGTGAAGTTCCCACACGAAAGTCGTAAAAATACATAAACCTTCCATTATTTCCATTTCCTCCCTTTTCTCTGTAACATCAAAACAAGAAACCCTTTTGCCATTTTCGTCTTCAGCACCCTTATCCAATAATGTCTGCTTATGTCTCCGTTACACAATACCGGTACCTACTAAAGTTTGGAGAATAGTGTAATTTTTAGATTCACCCTTTTCTCCGCGACAATTCAAAACAAAAACTAATCTCGCTTTTTCAGTGCTATTTTCGTGTTTAGCACTCTAAAATTGTCCAAAAATGGTTATTCATAACTCCATTAGAAAATCTATATTGAACAACGTTATTTACTAAAGCGTTTCTAGGAGCAGATTTTTATGTATAATCACTATATCTGTATCCGGTAACTGTTCTTTGTCTTTTCTTTCCACCTGAAACAAATTTTAAATGCATTATCATCATATTTCATGCATAATATAAATTACTGCATATGTATAAATTACTGCCTTTGGAGTTATAGTCACAACTTCGTATACTATTTTAAAAGCAAAGCAAAGCAAAGCAAAGCAAAAAAAAAAAAGTTCCGCACTTTTATACTAATTAAACTCCAAGAAACTAAATGGAAACTACCACAGATTTCATATTACAGAAATAAAACTGTTAATTTGCCCACATCTCTAAGTACGTTGGGTAAGGTTACCATACATTAGCATTTTTACAGACATGTCCGCATTTTGAGAGTTAAAATTTCCATCCACATACATTTCCTGACCAAATTGTTTCGTTGTCTTGAACAGCGGTGGACACTTCTAAATGGTACAGCCATATGGAGATTTACGGCTAAGGTGTACCATTTAGAAGTGTCCACCGCTGAACATGGCTAACTCTAGTCACACCGGGACTCTACTTCTTACTATTGTGTTTAGTATAAGCTTTCCGCATATTACCCAGGTAAGGAGGGGAGTACACGTAGAAGTATGCTCACATTTTGACATTTCAGAATATGGTAACCCTAAAATTGGCCATTTGCCCAACTTGGCCTTAGTTTTGTAGAAGTTTCATTTTCTCATTGATCAAGACATGCATTACATGCTACCGTGTGAATTGATTATCTATCTATCTTGGAATTCGGCCGCATTAAGGTAGTCTCATTTTCGGGTGTTCCTTACCTTTGGGCTCCTATTTACGTTTATATTGGGCACACGGTATAATATTTTCTTCATCTCTTAAAAACCTTGTACGAGAAGAACATCTATTACTGTTGTTTTCAAAGGTCAATAAATCAAAGGTAGAAAGAGGGAAAAGCTGCTCATTAAAACTAATTCTCCCAAAAATACGAGAAACGCTAGCAATGTTCCTTGGTTTCTATGTTAACTGTAAGTGATTTTTGAACATAACGTTACCAATATTATACGACATTGCAAATAATTTTGTATTCCAGTTGAAATGGATTTATTGAGCTTTAGATAACCTATTATGTTCTTATTGGAAGACAATTCCATCTGGAAAACTCAGGAAATTTATAACAAATAAGGGCCAGTTCATATTGCAAAACGAAATAAAAAAATTAACAGCATAGCTCCTTGTTGGTTATCTATCAAAAGTTTAAATGTTTCACAGTAGGGATCGCTGCTTTACGTACTTTGCTACTTAGATGGTGTTTCGAATTTTCCTTGAACCAGAGATCTTATTTGCATGTAGCGTTATACGCGGAAGAAATGAAACTCTGAAAAAAGGATGTACCATAGATGTGATTTCTGGGTAATAGCATGTTATATACTTGCCACGTTCAAATCATCCCCAACGGGCTTCCTTGTACTTAAGCAGAAAGTTTACCCTAACTGTATTCGTAAATAACACTCGAAACAAGCTATAAACGGCACTAGCTAGGGATGCGCACGAGTCGAGACATGTCTCGAATCTCGACTCGAATTCGAGTCGAGACACACTTTGTAAAATTCGAGACGAGTCGAGACAAACTTATTTCTCGACTCGAATTTTCGATTCGACACACTAGTCGAGTCGAGACTGCTCGTAAAAATCTCGACTCGACTCTAATGTCTCGAAAATCTTTCTATAATTTGTAATATTATTTTGAAGAAAGTATTCACTCAGAAACAGTTTTGAAACCAATTTCTGGGAGCATTCATGTGTCTAGTGGAGCTCGAGCAAGGCACCACAACGGCCCAGGCGTCACACTGTTTGCAGACTACGTACATCCCTTCATGACGACCATGTTCCCCAGCGGTAGTGGCATTTTTCGACAAGATAATGCACCATGCCACAAGGCCGGGAGTGGGATAGAGTGGTTCGAAGATCACAGGGGCGAGTTCCATGTGATGTGCTAGCCGCCCAACTCGCCGGATCTGAACCCAATCGAACACATCTGAGATGTGATTGAACGTTACGTCAGAGCGCATCGCCCATTCCCCGTAATTTACGGGAATCAGATGACCTGTGTGCATATGTGGTACCAACTCTCTCCAGCGATCTACCAAGGATCATTGCGTCCATACCAAGACGTGTCGCCGTTGTTATCCGTGCCAAAGGTGGACATACTGACAATTAGGTAGATAGTCATAATGTTCTCGCTGATGTGTGTGTATATTTTAACTTGTATATTTTTTGTCTCGACTCGAATTTCATTCATGTGGTAGCTTGATGAAACAGTATTCCATCACATATTTTTATACTCATGCGAAAATGTTTTAGTTGAATAAGTATGACATTGACAAACGGGTATACTTCAATAAAAAGTAAGGCCTGTATTTTAAAATGAAGCATCAAAAGATAATGTATAAAATTAAAATTATTCTGTTAATAATATATGTTGTACTATTTGTATAATACTGTATGTGTTGTAGCCATATATAAAATTTCACTTCCACCGTTTGGAAATAAATATTCCATATGTAGAATGCGTAAGTTTCAAGGTTATTATTATCAGGTTACACTATATCCTGTAACCAAGAAATAAATCCCTATTCATATTTCGAAAAGTTATAATAATAGAAAATGATATTTGCATCTACATTAAAAGTACCTATTTCATTATGTATAGATGTCTTTCTTGTGTAATAAAAGAATCCCTGATACTACAGTTCACTTTCTCCTACAAATGCGCTCTATAAGAAGGGTAATGTGTGGTCAGTTCCTCAATTTCCCAATTGATTCGCGATACTGAATCAATACCGAAAAATTTGTCATCACTAGGAATAGAATTCGACAGCATTCACGCTAAGAACAAATTTGTGTAACAAAAGAAGGTTTATTTCTAAATTTTCTTCGCATGTGGTAAAAAAAAAAAAAGATTACTATTTAGCATAAAAATTCTATAATAGTATTCAAAGTTGTTAAAGCGATACATATTATAATTATAATTATTAGTCCAAAATTCTACCTTAACTGGTTTACCTGTTTCCGTGAGGTTACAAAAGTGAAAGAGCGCTAGTGTATTCAATGTGAAAACCCAGCTGGTGTCGGCACGGAAACAATGAATTGATTTTAACGTCCCTTTCAGCAGCGAGGCTATATGAAACGAGACTACTGATTAACGTGGATTCCGAACCACATGAGCTCCCGCCGGGAATCGAATAAGGATCTCCCACGCTAAAGGCGGCAGGGAAACGAGCATTACCGGCAAGGGAGAACCTATGTGGTGACCTCACATTTTAACTAGGTTACTAGTGTCAAAGCCGCACCGAGATTCCCTGCTCCTTACAGGCTGTTGTTCCACGGATTCCCTATAATAATAATAATAATAATAATAATAATAATAATAATAATAATAATAATAATAATAATAATAATAATAATAATAATAATAATAATAATATTTCACACAGGAGATTGATCTAGAATCACAGCCGTCTGTTAATTTATATTTGTATAACCAATCACTAAATCTAAGACTTTGAAATACACGAGATGCAAGAGGCACCTCGTGCTTGCTAGGTTTGAAAGTAACCACAAAAACTTCCAATAAGACTGAACGAATATACTAAAAGCAATAGGTTCAGCAAAGAAAATAAAGAGAGCCCACTCTTCCTGAGTGCCATAAATCTGTCCTCGAAAAAGGCGACAGGGCTAGAAATATTCATTCCGCAGATGCGTTATGGACAGAGTTTTAAAACCTGTTTTAAAGGGCTAGCCCGAATTTCTTGCACGCTGCTAACACAAACAGGAAGAAAGAGAGATCGCACTGTTGCAAATCTTCACATGAAAAAAAAAAGGGGGGGGGAATGAATAACTTAATTGGAAGCTTTTAGTAAAATTATAAGCTCATATAAGGAATCCTTTATTATTGACCTGACTCCATGCAAATTTTTGTAGGGATTTGTTCATTGCTTACTGAGAAAAATTCGAAAAAAGTTCCAATGTTATTAGATAGGGGAAAACTCGACTTGACAAAGAGGTAGCAACAGCTTACTTTTTGTCTACATTGTGTTTTATGTTGGTACTCTTCTTTTTATTGTTTTCTTACTTGTTATTGTTATTATTAGTATTAGTATTATTATTCCATTGCAATGTAATGCTCTGATACCACGTGCTGTATTTTTGCCAAAAGCTGTTCGCGGCACTAAAATAAAGATTATTATTATTATTTTTATTATTATTATTATTATTATTATTATTATTATTATTATTATTATTATTATTATTATTATTATTATTATTATTATTATTATTATTTTCGAAAACTGTCCTGAAAAGAGAAAGACGGATTCTGTAGTTCTGGTGCCAATAGACAAAATCAAGGCTGCAGTCTAGTCATGTACATCAATATTTCTTTCTGTCCTATCCAGCTTCGTATAAGGAATGCCGCCTATTTGTCGCTTTAGCTGTAACATCAGCCGCCGCCTCGTGGAAAAAACCGCCCCGCTTCAGTGCAAAATGGATTGGCCAGGTCAGATTTTGCCGGCTATTGTGTTTTTACTGCTAGATTCAATTTAGCTTCAACGCCTTAAGATGGGGCAATCATGTGTGAAGGTTTCACGTGAGGGAACAATAACGTGATTAGAACCGCAACATTAATAAATGCCAAAGAGCAAAGAAAAGTATAAAAATGTTTTGTTTGCAGAACTTTACATTTTTGTCTCTCTCCCCTCTTTGTCTTAGTGTGGCGTAGTACTCTACGTACTTAAAATGTGAATTCCTAGAAGCAGAAGCACTGAATATCTTAGTAGGCGTGGTCGAACTGTGAACTATTCTTTGTAATACCCGGTTGTGTTTGTGGCCGTGCCAAGCTTTCAACCAGTTCGTCATATTTGTTCATTCTATAGAGAGCCATCCTTTTGAGAGCATCGGTCTTGCAGATTCTCAGAAGATTTGTTGACGAGGATGCCTCTGTCGTTTGTTAGGAGCCAAAAAGGAAAGCGTTTGCTACATGAACAGGGATACTTATACCAGAAGGAGAAAGTGCTTAATGAGAAGATCATCTGGAAGTGTAGGGAATATGAATTGTACAATTGTCGGGGAAGATGCCACACATTGGATGACGTGGTTGTGAAAGTGACTGAACATAATCATGCTCCTAGTGCATCGAAAGTAAACGTGCTTAGTGTGATAGATAGTTTGAGAGAAAGTGCGCGTCAGTTTCACGATACTCCACAAACTATTATTAGTAATGCGATAGAAGGAGCATCTAATGCAGTTATTGGTCAACTACCTACCTTTAGTGCAATGAAAAAGGTTGTTCGACGTGTCCGTAACATAGCTAATAGAATACCAAATACACCGGCATCATTAGTAGGATTGCATATACCGCATGAGTTTACAGTGACAAATGATGACGAACAGTTTCTGATGCACGACAGTGGACCAGGAGAACAAAGGATTCTAATTTTTTCCACCAGAAGAAACTTACATTTTCTAAAGCATTGCAAACACTGGTATTCTGACGGTACTTTCAAAACCGCTCCTATGCTCTTTCGTCAAATTTATACTATTCACGGTGTGAAAGACAATGTAAATGTACCAACTGTTTTCGCGTTATTACCTAACAAAACGAGGGAGACATATGGCCGCATGTTGGAAGCACTACATACACTTGAACCTACGTTGGCACCAGAGACGGTTATGACAGACTTTGAAGCTGCAGCCATGAACGCATATCGAGCAACTTTTCCAGGAATATCTCTTCGTGGTTGTTTTTTTCACTTTTGTCAGTGTCTCTGGAGAAGAATCCAAGAAGGAGGACTACAAACAAGGTACGGCGAAGACCCCGAATTTGCTTTAGAGATAAGAAAGCTAAGTGCCCTAGCCTATGTACCAGAGATTGATGTCATAGAGTCTTTCGAAGTCCTTACAGATAGCCAATTCTATCAAAGAAATGATGAACATCTTAGGCCTATTATTGATTACTTCGAGGACAATTGGATAGGGCGGATTACGCGAAGAGGAGAAAGACGACCTCCAAAGTATCCCTTGTCTTTGTGGAACTGTTTCCAATCTGTAGTGGATTCTCTTCCCAAAACCAACAATTCTGTTGAGGGATGGAACCGACACTTCAGTTCCCTTATAGGTGCTCATCACCCAAATATTTGGTCATTTCTCAACTTGCTAAAGAAGGAACAGAACCTTGTGAGCGCACGAATCGAACAGTTAGTTGCAGGTCAATATACACAGAAACCACCACGGAGATACAGAGAAACTGCACGAAGGATTATGTCTATTGTACAGGACTACGGAAACCGTCCATTGGAAGATTATTTGCGAGGTATCGCGCATAATGTAGAACTTCAAGTATAAAAGTGAAACGTGAGTGAAATAATCCTGTAAAGTGAGTGAAATAATTTGGAAATTTTACAAACTGCTGTGATGAATGTGGATTTTTGAGTGAGCTTAGAACAGACTGCTGGATATTTTTTGTGTGCGCGCGCGTGTGTGTGTAGAAGGAAACTTATAATAGACAGCTGTGGTTTTTCTTTTCATTTCTTCAATATATATTCGTCGTCGAAGCAAAAAATAACAAAAAAAAAAAAAAAAACACTAATCACGCCAAGGTCGGTCCCAAGCCCGAGTAAAGTGAGAGGGGTGGTTTTAATGAAAGTACATTGACGATACACATGCATATTTCACTTTTAAGCTATCTTCCTCTCTTCAATTTCTAAGAAGTTTGATTTAGCAATTTCAAGAACTACTTGATGGCACCATCAATTTTGAACAGCACGTAGAACCAGGGGCGGATCCAGGACCGACTTCTGGGGGGAGGCGGTGAATTGTCATACTGCTACTTTTAAGGGCTCCAAACTTTGGGATGGGTTTTATTTATATATATAAAATAAGAAAGTTTCCTCTTCTGGGGGGGGCGATCTCCCCCCTGAATCCGCCCCTGTGTAGAACGTCAAAAGTTACGAAGGAGGTTCGTTGATGGGGCTATTATCCAAACTAGAAATGGTAGTTTGGATGTCAATTGTAGTTTGAAAATCAATCATTTCCTATTTTATCGTTTATCATTATACAGCAAATAGGCAATAGATAGGGAGAAACGGTTTTTCTCAATCGTTTAATTATTCCAATCATACATTTTATCTCCATTCTTAACTCTCTACTAAAATTGGAAGTCATGAAAAGTACACCACAACCAGTGCCGGTTAAACTATTGATGTGCACAATGAAAAACACAACAGAATATAGCGAAAAATAGTTTTAGGGAATTAATTTAGCGCTGTTAGAATAGATATAATTTTTATTAACTCTTTATTCAAACCGGAAGTGGCAATATCTGGTTAAACGTTGGTTACCATATTGTAAAAACGGTAATAGAAGGCGAAAAATGGCTTTCTGCAATCTATTAAACGTGCCAAGAATATATACCAGGCCCCTATCCACGGGGGTAAAGGGGGCCGTCCCCTTAATTTTTTACGGTAGGATTGCAAATGAACTATGATATGGTGATAAACTATTATATGGTTGAATCGGCCCCCTACTTTTTTGGGCTGGCAACTGGCCTAATATGATCCATCCATTTAATCTGTCTACTAAAATCGAAACTGGTACAAATGAATTTTGAACAGCATGTAGAACCACCTTTTATGTCTTCAATATTAATTAAGAAAATACCATGCCATTAACATAAATTAAATATAATTTAAATTGTTGAAGGCAGAGGGCAGCAAAGGAACTGAAATTGTTGAGCTGTTAGAGAATTCAATTTTAGTATTTTTTATTCATTGTACCAAATCAAAGTCCTTCGTGTTGTGCACATTTTGATACTGCTACTTGTTACATTACCAATGTCGTAGTAATGTAACACTAACAGTGACCTAGTCAGGAACTCAACAAAGGGGGTTAATTAATCCCATATATATATAATTCATTCCCGCTGTGGCTAATCTTTTCAGACGGAATTTTATGCAAGGAGGAATTTCTTTTAGAGAAATGCGGCACTGAAGTGTGGTTTATAGGGATAGATACATCCGGATATTTTTTATTTGGATATCGAATAGAAATTATCCGGATGACGGATAACAAAACGGATAAATCTGGATAATGGATAATTTACGAATAAAGGATGCACGCAAATGACGGAAAATATCCGGATAACGGATATATTCGAATGACGGATAATATCCGGATAATGGAACATTTGGAAAGCAGATAATATTCGGATGACGGATAAAGGATAATATTCGGATAACTGAAACTGTTTTATGTAGATCATATAGGAGTGAGATATGTCAGTCTATTCTGCTCAGAGTTATCTTTGATCATCCGGGCTGTGATTTTACCTTTGAAAGGTATTTCTTCCTAAAATGTTTTCTAGTAACTCTTAACTTTTATATGTTGTTTCGGAGGGCACGTAGTTCAGTGGTAGAGCGCTTACCTCTGGTAGGTAGGGTCTTTGGTTCGATCACGGTTTAGTACATTTGTGGTAGACAACATCATGTCTGTCGGTTTTATCGGGGTACTCTTGTTTCCTCCCGTTTTTCATTCCACCAATTCTTCCATCACCATTCACTTGCTTTAATTTGCGTCTTCCTTGCCCCAGCGAGCATAATCGTCGCACGTTAAACTCAAAGATTTCATTTCATTTTTTCTTATGTTCTAACAGTTTTACAAAGAGGATGGTAAAGTATCCCGCATCTGGCATGTTCGGAACGAAATGAAATGAAACCTTTGTTTTACGTCCCACGCTTATGCCGGCTAGGTTGAAGCAGACGGTGAAAATGAGAAATGAAGGAAATGGTGGAATGAAGAAAGTGGGAGGAAACAGGAGAACTCCGAGAAAACCCACGTACACGATGTTTGTCCACCACAAAGTTAACTTGTTTCGAGCTGGGATCGAACCATGGACCCCATACAACAGAACACTGAGCCACCGCGACCCCATCTTCCGCACGAGTAGAATTAGATATATTTAAACTTTTATTTTAAGTAAACTTCTAAAACTTTTATCTTTCTACAACATTTGTGTGAGTCCGCTCAACCCCGTAAACCTTATACAATTGTGGTGAAATTTTGTATCTTCCTCCAACCTTCCGTAATAACCTCATTTTTGGGCTTAATTCTCCAGTAGTAAGAATTTTTTTAAAAAGGTAAAATCCACTCCATGTTACAAGGTTACACACACACAAAATTATTCTCCACTATAAAATATGTAAACATTATCCGATTTCGATGAAACATTGTATTTTAGGGTGTCAACATAATTCCCATCGGTTGTGGTTAAAATTGGCCAAAGGAAAGACAGGTGGACGTAATCACCCCCCAAAATTCGAAGCTTCCTCATTTAAGTTATGATAAATATTTCTACAATGATAACTTTCGCCAAATTATTCTAATTATGACAAATAACAAAGGATTCTATTTTGATACAGTATGGCGCATATTTTCTTTGATGCTTACCATCATCCCACTACTTGGGGTTAAAGTCTGTCAAAAAAGTATAGGGCTAAACTCTTAACCCTTTAATGGGCAATCTTGCTCACAAGCAACATCGCAGTCTATTGCGTTATCCGCACAAATTATAACTTCAGTGATAATTTAATTGGTATTATTGCTTTCATACAATATTCATATACATGATTTGAGGATCGCTTTTTTAGATACTTCTAATATTCGTCAACAAGGGACAGTCAAATTTAGTATTCTAGAAGCTTTATCTCCTACCTTCCGCGAAAGTTGTTGTTGTTGTTGTTGTTATTATTATTATTATTATTTGTGATTTCTTGCTCCCTAGGAAAATATTTGACCGAAACTATTGCTAATTACTGAGAGTATTCATATGATATTTTACCATAGTATGGCAACTACTCAGTAGCAACACATAAGACTTATTTTAAGGCAATGTTGCTTTGAAATAAACACCCTGTATTTTGTAACCAAAGTACAGAAATACTTTTAAAAACTACGAAATTATGATCAGGAAGACATGGTTCAACCATAAAAGCAAACTAAATATTTTAATGGTAATGCTATCAATGCTTCCCCATTAAAGGCATAAATTAAAAGGAAAATATGTTTTCCGATAATTTCCGTAAAATAATAATAATAATAATAATAATAAT
>NC_137468.1:3751027-4016445 GCF_964235325.1 Thermobia domestica
ATATAGAGGATGAATATGACATATCCGAACTTCGCCAAGTATGGTAGAGGAAGCTATTTGTTTACTTCTTCTTGGCCAACCGCTAAGAACATTTATAAATCTATATGTGGCTTTGTTATACGCAATAGTACATTCAAATTCACAAACAATGACGAACTAAAGGGTACGAAGGTACAGTTGCAAGTAACAACCGTAGTCATAATAATATAGTTCTACTAAACAACGTTGAAAATAGTGGGTAATTAGGTGGTAAGTAGAAATGACCAAAACTGAACAGTTTACATCGATCATTTCGAAATACAGCTAGAAGATTAAATTTACAAGAAATAACAAAAATCAGTGAAATTTGGAGTTATACTAAGCATAGTTTGAGGGGGAAAGCGAGCATCCCCGGTGGGGATACTTCAGCTGACTTCTTTGGGGGGGAACAAAATGTGATTGAGGGGGAAAATCCCCCTCACCCCCCCGGTAATTCGCACCCTGCATGTAATCTACATAGATATAGGTCATGTTTAATATATTGGAAATCCACCAACATCTCATGTTGTTCCATCCTCAAGTAGCAAAATAAAGGAAGAAAGAAAACAACTCTTTCCCACAGCTGGGTGATCTCAATATAGAAACACTGACCGCCAAAGAAACTGAGTGTAGTGGGGTGTGGACAAAAGCCATTAGCAACTAACATTAACCACTTAGCCATTAGGTGGCACAAATTTCCTTTAACTTCTCCGAAAGAGAACTTAAACAAAGGGGAAAAGGAATGTATAGTTCCATAAATCTATCAACGAAATGCACAAATGTAGAAAATGAATTTGAATACACAGCATAAACATAAATTTTTACGGTTCACAAAAAATAGACCTGTTTAATTTTCAAGAAATTACATTAAATCGATAGAATTTTATCTGTTATTTTATTCTTTTGTTAGATTGTAACCTTGCACTTGTAGTTATAATCAATTTCTGGGGAGAGTATTTGATCATAGTTTTTTTTTTTTTTATTTAGAAAATACAGTATCTTTATGAGATATACATAGCACACTTTTATATGGTAATAAACTGAAAGTGGGGACCATGGTGGAAAGACTACAAGGTGGATGCAATGCAGTGCTACATTCTTGTCGCTCTGGCGCATGACGTCATTTTGGTCGCAGACGTGGCCAGCGAGAGTCAGATGAACTTTTAACAAGCGCTTGCTCGCTAGTATCTTACACGCAAACTTCTCTTCTATTTATAGTGATCTTCAACGAAGTAAAAATTTTAGTAGAAACAATAATTATATAAACTAATGCAATTAATGCTTAAGCTAAGTGAATTCAAAGGAAGATATTTACAATAGCAAAAGAAACAGCAATATCAGTTCATAAATTTATTAAACAACTTTTAAGCTTGAACAAGCCAATATTACTCACTACATTTTCTGCTTTTTCTTTCTTTTCTTTTCTTTCTTTCTTTTTCTTTTTAAACATCTGAAGTAATACACTCGAGTATGTATAGATCTGAATAATCTATAACACAGTGTGTCGTTAATACATTTCATTATTATATATTTATGTATGCAAGTATATTTTCGTAACACATTGATCGGTTTTGATTTACTATTATTATTACTTTGCTTGAAAGAGAATTCTTTACTGATGACCCCATATAAATTTTGAGAATATCTCAAGGGAGAATTCATGGTTTTCGTAAACAGAAATGCACGTACGTATATTTTCGTTATGCTTGGACAGTTTTTTTTTTTTTTTTTTTTTTAAGAGGTTGCTCCCACCTAAGTTTCGTCAGAATCTCAGGGGAGGTTAAAAACTTTATTGAGCAGGGACGCACATATTTAACATTTTAAACATCGTTTTTATTTTTGATTTATATAAAAAAAAATCATCTTATTTGAAGTCGCTGATCACTTATTTATAGAATTTGTATTTAAACAAAAGGTTTGGTGAAACTGACAGTTCTCTGAATATTAGTGTCAAAATTTACGCCATAACAAACTGTATTATTAAACATTTGTACGAAATAAAACGTTACATATACTATTGTGTTCTAAAAATATATAGAAATAAATATGTATATACAAAGCACCTCAAACAAAGAAATTACAACTTGACTATTTCAAGCAAGAAACAAAGTACTAGGCGTAGGTTAAGACGATGTAGGGTATTACAGCTAGACTAGAAAACATATAAACCATAAAATTACATAATTTTCTTGATAAATTTTCTGTTTTCTGTCCCGTGGACTAAAGAAGACAAAAGATAAATGGAAGTGAATGATTATGTGGAATTTGGTGGAATGAGAATGCAGGAGTACCCCGAGAAACTCACGAACACGATGTTGTCCACCACAAACTCACTTGACCGAGAAGCGGACCAGTATCCCTTGCATCAGAGGTGAGCCTTCTGCCACTGAGCGACCGTGCTTCCTTCATTGGTTGAGAATCTACCATATTTTTAAATTTACTGCAGTCATTCTTAATTTTGTAATTCTGGAGGGGCCCCTAAATATGTATATGTAATTATCCAAAGTTATGATTAAAATGAACAAAAATTTCAAAATCTGAGTGTAAAAATGTCCCGACAATGTCGCCCTGATATGGTAGGTGGATACTTTATTCTCTTGATCTAATACATTATTATATATCTTTGTAACCGTTAATCGTTATTACGAACCTACCATTCGTTAGTTAATTTGAAGTGCAATGTCCCGTTTTAGCACCGAGGCTACAGGGAATGCAGACCTCCAGAATGAAATGGGATCTGAACTACTTTAACGTGTTCAATGCTCTCAATGCTCTCCGAGTAGAGCTGATGGCTCACCCCAACCAAGCCGAATCGAGCCGATGGCTCACTTGAGCTGAGCCGAACAAGAGTCGATGGCTCACCCTAACCGAGTCGAACTGCTTTGTCGCGACAAAACGCTGTAACTTTGGCGGAGCAGTTTTAAGAAAAAGAGCCGTAAATTCGCTACAGACCGGCTAATTTCCTACTTGCATCGAAATTCTCTTTGGAATATTTTCAAAAGTATTTGACTCAGCTCAATGCTGGGCCTGGTGAACATAAATATCGGTGGCGGGAAATTCAAAAATGCTTATAGCGACAAAACAATGTAACTCAAGTTACAACGTTTTGTCGTGACACGGCAGCGAACCAAGCTGATGGCTCACCTGAGCCGAGCCGAACGAGCCGATGGCTCATCGAAACCGAACCGGCTCGAGCCGATGGCTCAGTTGAACCGAGCCGAGCCTAGCCAGAGCTCGAGCTGAGCCTATGGCTCAGGGCTCGAGCCGAGCCGGTTGACATCACTACCCCCGACCCCATCTGGCAACGGTTCTGATGCTCCTTCGGAATATAAGCCGGAACCTCGTGAACGATGTCCTTGCATCCTAGCCTTCACGTCTACCGAGGTCGGCAGTCACCTAGTTTTTAGTATCTTTCATGTATATACAGTGTTGTTTATAATAATAATAATAATAATAATAATAATAATAATAATAATAATAATAATAATAATAATAATAATAATAATAATAATAATAATAATAATAAGTTGTAGTAGTAGTAGTATCATTGATGATAATTAAGCACTGTATATTGTTTATATAGGATATTTGAAGAGAATACTTGAAACTACATACAGGATTTGGCTCGACTCGACTCGAAACTCGACTCGAATTTAGATCGAGTTTCGAGTCGAGTTGGAGGAAATTTTTCGAGCCGAGTTCTCGAGTCGAGCTCAAAGCTGTCTGTTTCGAGTCGAGTCGAGTTTCAAAGAAAACTCGCTCGTGCCCATCCCTAACCAAAATATGTATGATTATGCCAAATTTTATACATTTTTCATTCCCTTTAACTTTCTTTAAAAAGTCTCGATTGCATAAAATCTTATAAAATTCTACATATGATACGTCTTTCATATTGTACAAAACCAGTAGTAATAATTTGACAGACGTTCATCTTGTTTCTGTCATCTGTCCACTCGTGATTGAGATTGACACAGAGATGTAGCGGTTTACGCTGAATATAACAACACTTTATCAACAAAGTCGTCTTAGATATTTCTCCAATCCAAAAAACCGGTGGTTTTTCGTGATTAAGAGATGATTAAGCGGGGGACGAATATAATACCTGAAAATTTGATGGTATCCGCTAAAATCAGGTAATATGGCAACCCTATGTCAGGAATCACCTTCCAAACGTTGGCGGTGTTGTTTTGAAACACACTGTATAAAATAATGCACCTCGTTATTCTGAATTGATGCAAAACTCTTACGTTCTTAAAGCCTACATTATTCGTCCAGGAAGCAATCTGCCTCCACCAAACGACTCTTCTAGATCCGCTAGTGTGTGGACTCATCATAATGTACAAACCGACTGTATAGAACATATGCTATACTGTATATTCACAGTCGAGAAAATAGATTTATTTCCGTTTTTCATCTTCATTAAACTTAGTGATGATTTCAAGGTTTCCCCCGGGTAGGCTTACCATACGTCCTAGATTCAAGCCCCGTTCGGAAAATTGTCTGGGATTAACTAATGCCCGAAATTTTTGCGAAAATGGAAGGCTGGGAAATTTCGCTGTGTTTGGTCAAGTTTGGCTTGCAATTCTGTCTTATGCTGATATTTATGAAAAAATCAATACAGTTCAACCTCTCAAATCCGAACTAATTGGGGCTGAAGCCTGTTCGGATTTCGGGGGGATCGGATTACCCGGGAAATAATATTACGTACTTATTTCGTCACTGAATTGGCGGTAAAACAACGACTGAGGTTAGACAGGGTGGCCCAGTGGTCGAAAGGGCAGTGACCTTGACTGGCGGGTGTACACTCATGTCTAAAATGATTGTTGCATATCTATAACTCTCTTCTTGTAAGAATATAATTAAATAATGATTTTGAATAAGCATTAAGTCTAAAAGTGTTAAAACCTTAAAAAAAAAAAAAAACTAAATTTGTGTGATTAAATCATTTTTTTTTTCATTTTCCAGCTGTAGTTATTTTTTTCTCCTGAGAACGTGTTCGGATTTGCCGGGTTTTCGGATTTCCGGGTTTTCGGATTTCCGGGGTTCGGATTTGAGGGGTTGTACTGTAGCGATAAGTGTTCTTCGCAAGAATACTTTACTCAGGAAAAAGACAATAATATAAAACTATATTTTAATTATAGCAAATGAGCATAAGCATTTTTGGAACTTAAGATTAGACTTTTCCTTAACTTCTCAATAAACACACACCATTCTTTAAAATATCCAGAAATTACGGTAATCCTACCCCAAGGCATTTTGAATACACGGAGAGTGAAAGTAGCAAAAATACTGGTAAGCCACGGTGAACATGATCAGAGATATGTGTGTGGGGAAATATTTCTCCTAAACAACCCCCTGAAATCACCACTGATTTGACTAATATTTATTTTACTGAAAGGCTAAAGGAGGAGTTTGCGCCCAAAGCATCATCATATTTGATTGCGTCAATGTGTGAACTAGTGGCTATTAAGAGAAAGCAAACACAACAGAAGATAACACATTTGGCTTTAAAATAAAATTTTGCTGCATTTTAGCAACACCGTATGTGATTAATATGGTTGAGGTTTTGGACGTATACTATATCGTATGAAGAGCAAATTATCCTATTTGTACGTTTAAGACCTTAAGACCTATGCCTAGCGGTGTCCCGACAAAACGTACCAGCGACAAAACGTACCACTTGAATTTTCGCGACAAAACGTACCACTTTTGATGACCTGTCATAAATGACAACCTGTCATGGATTAATTAAAGCATTTCTGATATGTATTCCACGACAAAACGTACCACTTATATAAATTACAACCTGTCATGGACTAATTAAAACATTTCAGATATTTAATCCGCGACAAAACGTACCACTTCAAGGAAAAAGTTGACCTTGAGTGAGTGCAGGCTGGAAAGGAATAAAACCCCGTGTACACCATAAAAGATCTTGTACAGCGGGGGACACTTCTAAATGGTACAGCCATATTGAGATTTACGGCTAAGGTGTACCATTTAGAAGTGTCCCCCGCTGTACAAGATCTTGTAGCTGTCATAAAAAAAAATCTTGAAACCCTACCATATTTCCCCGTGTACACACAGTCTTGAAAGGGTCATAAAACATTTTTTCCATCTTGCAAGAAGTTCAACAGTGTCCAACTTTTTGGGCCGTCTTGCTTGCCTCCCGCTAACATAAAAGAAAATCCAGTTGCGCCGCTTCCGAAACAACGGTTTCTTTTGGGCTGGAGGGGGAAGAGCCAAAATACACATTTTTACGACTGCCAGGGAAAACAAGTGTCTCCTTTTGTTAACAGCTCGGTTCCATAAATGTAGGCATCGAAATAATTTAGCTTCCTCACAGATATCAAAATAGCATACTGAATTCAGGATGGTACTGCAAGCTAAATTCTGTAATCATAGCAGCTTTAATCGAAGTTATTATCTTTCACAATTACTAATTTTTATAATAATAATAATAATAATAATAATAATAATAATAATAATAATAATAATAATAATAATAATAATAATAATAATAATAATAATAATGTTTTTTCCGATAAACTGATTGTCACCAAATAATAATAATAATATATATATATATATATATATATATATATATATATATATATGATGGATTAAATGGAAATTTGAACCCATGTACATAGTTTTCAGGGTTGTACTTGAGCAGAAATCCTTAGGTTTTGCAATTTATTCTAATTATGCCTATATTTATTTTGATTGTAGATAGAAACTGCGGTGGCTCAGTGGTAGAGCGTTCACCTCCGTTTCTTGGGGTATCTGGTTCGATCCCAGCTCGCGCCGTGTGGACTTTGTGGTGGACAAACACCAGGCTCCTGTGTTTTCTCGGGGTTCTCCCGTTTCCTCCCACTTTTTTCATTCCACCATTTCATTCATATCTCATCACCGTCTCCTTTAGAATAACCGGCATAAGCGTGGGACGTAAAACTTAAAGATTTCATTTCATTTTTTCGCAATAATTCTGTAAGAAGAATAACTCTTTCTTTTAGTTTTATCATAAATTTTAGATGTTATTCTACTTGTTCTTCTTGGAAAAATAACTAGATACTATTCTCTTATTAGCAGCGTTATTCACATCTATATCAGTAAAAATGAATGTGATTAAAGAAAAAGAAAAAAGAAAGATAGCTAACTGCATATAAATTGAAAATTGACTGACTCAGTTGCAAGTAAACCGTTTGACATTATAGCTGAAACAAAGATAAAACAAACTTACTTCGGTCTAGTATCAAGTCATTTCAATTGTATTGTTTTCCAGTAGTTCACCTCCAACATGCTAAAGCTCGCAGTCAGGGGCGGTTTTAGGATTTTAATTTTGGGTAGGTCCGCTCCTCGCGTATGGATACATATGCACATTCGATTGATTAATGACAATAGGAAATTACTTTTACAGTAGTTGTTGATGCTGTTTATTAAATAATTATTTACCATTAATAGAAAAAGGGAAAATATATTTACTTTTTACTATATCTTTTAGTGTTTATATAGGCCTATTTTCAGTTTTATATATTTTTGGGTAACCCCGTGTCTACCCGCTAAAACCGCCACTGCTCGCAGTACGTAAAAGGTTCCACAGTTCACAGCCTCAAGACATGTTTGGCCATATATTAAGCAAACAATGCAAAAGGATGCGTAAGACGGCCCTGATCCCCCATTATCTGACACTATGATTTGATTGAAACTACAAAAAAACACAGGTATTTTGATATTGATATTGATATTTTGTATTGTTGCTATTTACATTGACAATATAAATATGAAAATCAAAGTATATATGATACTATTGCATATAGTATAGAATTATGTGTACACTGAGAAAAATCCGTTATTCGGACAGCGGTATGTTGTACAAATATATGGAATCCTTACGATTAGTACGGAAATCTGTACGAAGCATACGTTATCCATATACTACATAGTTACTGCCTTTTTCCCATTTAGACATTATATCATGTCGCTGCAGGGTGTCTGACATCTAACAAACTTCCGTATACTACACATGTATACGTATATTATATACGTCAGCTATATATTTCATACATCCATCTGTATGTGCAGTGGCGTAGCACACTTTTGCGGGCCCCCCCGCAAAGTATAGAGAAGGGGCCCTAGTTGTAAAGCCAACAGAAGTAAGGTTGACGTTCTACTTCTTTAAATCTTTATTCATCGCAAGACTTCGGGGCCCCTTATACCTCGGGCCCCCCCTCACTGCGGGGGTTGCGGGGGCAGCTGCTACGCCACTGTGTATGTGAGATTCTGACCGCCTATGGACAGTTGTTTCTTTCATCATGAGTGACGTCATTGAACAAAGAACAACTTTCGTCAGTCATTCGTAAGTAGTTGAAATAAGAATGACTGTCATTGATCCTCAACTCTGGTAAAAGAGTGGAGTGAATACCATGGTCATAACGACGTCTTATCCAATCCCTCACCCATAGTCGCTTCCTACCATTCCTAGCAGCAGCATAATTACATGCTACAAGTACGGTAGGTATAAGAACAAAAAAAAAACAAATTGCTTTTCCACTCCAAGTGTACTAGCAGCGTGCTCCATGTTACACGTACAATAAACTGCACTGTACTGAAACTGGGAATTGAAGAAACAAAGACCCTACGCGGTAGGAAAGAAGCATGGAAACATCCTTTCTTTTCCTTCGGGACAGATGGCCTAAATCTACACAAAGGTTGCTCTTTTATATATTCCGATGCACATTTCTGAGGATCCATTTCGCTACAGATGAAAGAAAGTATGCAGACATGAATGAGTGAAAAAAATTGTTCTAGCCAAAAGAAAAAGGCCAAGGATACAAAATCTTGACACTGACTTCACAAACAATAAAATATAAATATACAGCAATTAATAGGGTCTATAAATAAAATGAAAGCTATATGCACAAACACATCATTTTGATCATTCGTGAAGTTAATGATGTGATAAATTAACAACTTACGTCAGGAATTTTATGACACTTTTGGTTTCCTCTTGCGAGAGACGTGGCCATATGAATATGTGTGTCAAAAGAATATAATTTCTGCTGTCATCGAAATAGCATATTAAATTCATCACGGTACTTCAAGCTAAATTCTGTAATCACAATAAATTTTAATCGAAGTTATCATTTCTCATAAGTCATTGTTCAACATTCATCAAAATAGGAAATAAGTAGCAAATAGGAAGTTCAGCTGATAGTATTTCAAAACTAATAATAATAATAATAATAATAATAATAATAATAATAATAATAATAATAATAATAATAATAATAATAATAATAATAATAATAATAATAATATAATAATAATAATAATAATAATAATAATAATAATAATAATAATAATAATAATAATAATAATAATAATGGGCTTCTAAGAATGGAGTCAACAGATTTTGGTGAATTGGCCTCCGAACCTATATGGTCAATAATAATAGTAATAATATAATAGTTGTAGTAGTAGTAGTTCATATTTCTAAATCTTATATTTCATCTACAAGTGTTTTTCTTATTAGGTATATTGTACGTATAACGAATAACCTATCTCCTTTTGCTTTCCTGGTGGGAATTGACCCCTTTTCATTTTCTGTTGCGAATTATCCGTGACCCGGTTATATATATATATTGCCCACTAGCCCGGTCAATGAAGGGAAAATGTCAGAACAAATTTGTAGCAAGATGAATTATCTACCAATCGTTAGCACATATGTAAAGGTATAATTTCTCAAATTCTCCTAAATTCTCCCCGATGCTTATCCCGCTATTCCCCTAAACCCCCCTGTGAAGCGTTTATGGCATCTCTCATATCTTCGTTACTATATACCCTAGCGCGTTCACTCTTTTTTTCCCCCTAAGATTACGTAGTACAAATACGATTCAGTACAATTTATAGCTGGAAGTAACTGGTTAGGGTATATTTGTAAAAATCGAGACCCCCTCCCTCTGGAAGCGTTTACGGTATCACTCATATTTTCGTTATCGTACAGTCTGGCTTGTTTGTTCATTTTTCATTTTATTTCTAAGACTACTTCTACAAAGAAGGTTCACTAAGATTTTTAACAGGGAGTAACGGTTTGGGAGATATTTGTAAGATGAATCGTGAAAACACCTGCCCGCATCGTGAAACACGGGCCAACAGAGCTGGCATGGCGTAACAACTGACTCGTTATCCCATCCTCCTTCTCTGATATTACACTTGTCTCACTTTTAGATGTGATTTAATTAATGGATAGAATAGAAACCCGCGCGTTAAAGACGTCATTATTTGTTTGAGGGAAGAAGCCGAGAGATCACACTGTGCATTTTTGAGGTAAGAGTTAAACATTCGAAGCTCCAAGAGGAAGAAGAAGAACATAAAGTATGATGAACGCCTTGAAAGAACAGTGAAGCGCCACTATGAAGAAAATGGTAGTCTAAGATCTTGCTTAAAGGCAATAGCTTACATACAGAAACTGGAATAAACTACAAGAATCTTCTAAAATGACAAGAGACCAAAATATTCTTGCTGCTGATGTAAATAAAATGAAAAGCAAAAATATAAAATACGTACCAAAAAAAAAGAAAGAAAGAAAAGAAAAGAAAAAAAGAAAAAGGAAAAAATGTTGACGATAGCTTAACCACAGCTGATTTTAAACACGCCAAAGTAGTTATATTTATACATTATATAGTTATTTTGCCAGTCCAAAGCCTGGATAAAGTGTGATGGAAATCAGCAAATATTCTAATATTGCATATGCAAGATTCTTGCTGGTCTTGGTCTGGTGATAATCTTGCAGGTATGGTCTTCGCGTTGCGAGAATCTTGCAGGCATGGTCTTGGTCTTGCATCGGTACTTTTCTCACAACCAATCTGTTCAACTTTTAACCTTATTTTATCCGGTATATATATATATACTTATATACTGTCCTATCAAGTGGTACGTTTTGTCGCCTGTCATTATTTGATGGCTGATTGGAAGACTCTTCGCAAGTAGCCCTCCAGGCAAGTGGTACGTTTTGTCGCTTGTCATTATTTAAAGTGTTTTTAGAAAACCCTTCACAAGCAGCCCTCAGGGTAAGTGGTACGTTTTGTCGGTGGTACGTTTTGTCGCTAGTACGTTTTGTCGCGTATTCATGCCTAGCAACACTGATACAATAGCTGTCAGCAAATAACAAACAAGAGATAAAATTCAGGAAGAAATTGAACTTCCTTTGTGTGTGCGTGTGTGTGTGTGTGTGTGTGTGTGTGTGTGTGTGTGCAATTCCTTTCTGTGCGCTTTCCTTTCTCCTCACAAACACAACTTTGCAATAACTTATTAGATGAAAAAAAAAGTTGTTTGACTGCAAGAAGGAATCATTGGAGAGGTAAAGGAACCGAACTGTCCATCACTATTTTTGATAATACCCGAAACTTCCATAATATTCGAACTTTCGATAGTACCCGAAACTTCAAGAATACTCGAAATGTCGATAATACCCGAAACTTCGATAATACTCAAAATTTCGATAATATCCGAAACTTCGAATATACTCGAACTTTCGATAATGCCCAAAACTTCGATAATTTCAAATACTCGAACGGTTTCGAGTAACCGATGACAACTCGATAAATTTTCACTCCCGAAGTTCGATAGGTCTTCAGCCTTATCAAACACCCCTAGTCCTAGGCCGAACGTGTGTCAGCTCCAATGGCAGGATCTCGGGTTCAACCGACCTCGAGTCCCCAGTTATTGAAAACAACTAAAAAGAAGCGCCATATTGCGTCAATATGTAATACTATTTATTTAAATGAAAATTACTGTATATTTGAAGTTTTTTAAATCGGGGAAAAGGGGGATTAATTCCAGGGGTGGATAACTTAACGTAACTGTAACGTAACGAAAATAGCTCTCTGTAACAAAATTATTGGTTATTTAATGTAGGTAGGTACAAGGTATACCACCAATTTTTGTTACGACACCGTAACGTTATTCGAGCATGTAACGTTATTGTACCGTAACTAATTGAAGGAACAAATCTGTTTCTGGTATGCTTTATAACTCCTCTGGGCAAAAAATCCAGCTTTCGTACCACCAGAATGAGATTCTTTCCTATGCGGGTATCTAATGGAACGAAAATGTGCGGAACAGAAGCTATTTCGTTACAAAGACTATTTGCCACATGAGTAACACAGTTGATCAGATAGGTTTGGTAAAGGTATTGTGTTCATCAGTTACAGATCTTATCAGATCTTTGGAGAGTTCCTTGGCCATGGTTTCAATTGTATTGTTCTTCAGAGGGTCACATTGAACTTCGTTCTTCAGGTGGTGAAGCAGAAAGAAATTTTACTTTCATATGTTGTTATTGCAAATCTAAAGCAGTAAGGAGAAAAAGGAACTTGATCGATTTCTGTGAATATCACAGGGGAAAGTCAGTCACAAGGCAGGTGGAACTGTGGAAGGGGCAGCAGGGTCAGGGGGAAGCATAGAGTGAGCCAAAAGTGGCAAAGGGGAGGGAAAAATAGACAATGTCTTTCATTCTTCATCTTGCTTTGTTTTCATAGCGCTCTTCGCTGTCCACAAGAGTAGGATTATTTGATGTGAAACCTGCTCCATGAATGGGGGCGCAAGCCTGTGAAAATCATATTATTATTATTATTATTACTAAAACAAAACTTTACAGTTCTATACAACCCACAAAATAGCTAGAAAATTGTGTGATGCATGGCCACGGGGTATTTCAGCGGAGTTTGCTGATTCTTAATCCCGGCAGATCCCCAATTGGTTCACTATATTGAGTAAATATATTATTATTATTATTATTATTATTATTATTATTATTATTATTATTATTATTATTATTATTATTATTATTATTATTATTATTATTTCTAACGAGCGTAGGCTAGTGGTTAGCGTTCTTCCTTCGCAAAAGGGAGATCCTAGATGCAAAGCTTGTGGCTTGCTACCCTGACTAGTTACACCAGTTTTTTCGCGGTTCCACAAGGTGAATGTCGGGATGTTATCTTTAAGCATAAATCCTGCCTGATTTTCTTCTTTCCTTTTTCCACTATTGATGTTAAAATATTCTGTTGTAAATTGGCCTTAGAGGCTGTATTTGAAATATTGTTACATAATTAAATGAATGTTTAGAGCACACCAGGCACGCGTCCAATTATTATTATTATTATTATTATTATTATTATTATTATTATTATTATTATTATTATTATTATTATTATTATTATTATTATTATTATTTTCTGGATCTAAAGATTTTTGGGGGGTCTTATATGTATATTGTAGTATTTAACCTGTGTTATTCAACATCTGAAAAGACTAAGTAATTGTCAATTAGTGTCTCCTATTTCTCAGAAAAAATGATAGTGCTAGAGATATAAAATACAATTTTTAGGCCATATCATTCATTTCTATATGAAACAAATATACTTGTGTTAAGAAAGTTCACGAACATTCGTCGACCTACGAAGTTTAGTGAGGGCGGGGAATCTGAATTCAGTAGACCTCACGTAGCTCCTGGTTTCAATTCTCAGTAGGAGCTAAAGTGTTACCCAGCATCTTGAGACAATGGGAAAACTTCCTAAGTTAAGACTACGGTAGACTAGCGGAATCTGGTTACGTGCTATGTGTCTTCCTTTCACTTGCAGCAATAATGCTATTGTTTAGAGTTAAAATTCATAAAGTATACTGCGGGGGGAAGGGGGAGTAAATTCAATCCCATGTTGCAAGTTTACACATGTACATGGAAAACAATATTTCAATTTAAACTATGTAAAATATTTTTATGACAAAAGTTGGTATATACTATATTTTCTTTATGACATCTTGTATATCCCTCAATTTTAGGTTAAAATCTGCCAAGAATAAAAGTTTAAGTTCACCTTTCTCCATAAATTTTTTAAAAAATGTATGTATGGTCAACGATAATTTTCGTTAGAAAGTATTCGATTTTGGGGTAATTTGGCGTACTTTTATTTGAGGCTTCCCGATTTTTATTCCCTCTGCTCTGAGTTAAAAGCAATAAGAATTAAATTAGTGGGTTTACCCTCCTAGCCCCCGTGCATTTCTTTTAGAGTTCAATGGTAAATTTTCTATAATTCATTCGATACAATATAATTTTTTTTTTTTTTTTTTTTTTTTTTTTTACTCTTTCCATAATCCCCAGTGCTTGGAATTAAAATCACTCAAGAATGAGCGGTGAATTCAACCCTCTTCCCCCTGAACTTAAAAAACATTTTTCTCGATAATTGTCAAACAGTAATATATTATACAATTGTGTCTTAGAGGAACACTGAACTACAAACATAACACACACATTTTGGACATCAACTTTTTGGGTAACAAAAATCTGCATAATACCTAAATACCAAAATATATGAATATTACATTTATAAAAAATATACAAAAGTACTTGAGATTGGAGGAAAGTCTTCATCAAGTACTGGGATTCCGTAATCAAAAGTGAAGGTTAGTGGTTCTCTTTCTTTTGAGGGAAACGTTCACTTCGTCACGGATTAACCTCCAAATATAATCACCCATCATTGCACAGTCCCACCTTCCTTGGTATTTGCTTTCCATTACTTGAATGTCCTTATGGAAACGTTCCCCTGCTCTTCGCTAGCATCTCCTTAATTCTCCCTAAAGAAATCCAAGTGTGAATGAAGCATATGTAATTTTAAAGACATTCTACATCCCATTGCTCGATATTGATCAATGAGTGTCTTAACTTGGTGATCAAACGCTTCACTTCGGTTATGCACCAGAAATCCCGTCACCAATTTATGAAAGGCCTCCCATGCGTTTCTTTCCAACTCCATCATTTTTTGTTTAAGTGTAGCACTATTAAGCATGACATGAATCTGAGGCCCTGTGAAAATGCCAGCCAGAACTTTTGCCTCTGCTAAAGTTGGAAACATTTGTTTGATTCATTGTAGGGCAGGCCCAGAGCTTTCACAAATTGTTTTGCCAATCCCAACTTAATATGTAATGTTCGCATGAGAATCTTCTCCCTGGGCAGTAATGCTTCATTTATCACATTATGTGTTCCTGGAATAAGCTCCATTCTTTCAGGCCACACGGTTTGATCATAATGCTGGTTAGTTGTCCGACTGTCACACAGACATAGAAAGCAGGAATATTTAATATAACCACTTTGCAACCCAAGAAGAAAACCAATAATTTTGAAACCCCCACACACGTTCCTTCGATGTTCCTCATATTTAGTTTTCTCCAACATCAGCTTCACACTTGAATAACTCTATTTAATCAATTTACAATACTGCTATGTATCTTTAGAATCTATAGTCTCTGTTTCCTACTCCGAACAATTATCTTTAAAACAAATGCGATACCACTAGCGAGTATCGAAATAAAAGCACGCAAATTGCTATGCATAAATCAGTATAGGAGAAAAATAAAACATGCTTATATCACTGAAAATATTGACACTACATAAAAATAAGTGCCAGATTCGTGTTCAGGGAGTCAAAATACATAAAAATTCATCAAGAAATAATAATAAGCAAAATTTTGTATACCAGTGTTATCATATCAGCTCCTTCTGTAGGTGGGTGGTGGTATTGGAAAATATGTTCCTGAAGTGATCACGATCCAACTACTGTCCTGACCGTTTTCGATTGTTGTCTAAAGTCCTGATTGTTTACAATTGCAGATCTATTTTTCACAATCTAATGCAGGAAAACTTCTTGGTTATTCCATACACTCAAAGAATGGCATACGTTTCAACGGCGATATTAGCCGATGTAACTTATGTAGCAATTAATCCAACTTTTTCTACTTGCTGATTGTGTGGAACCTCAAACAAAAGTGTCATGATATGTATCAAATTCGTTTACAATTTTAGGAATACTTTTCCGAAGATCTGCTTTCACAGTCATCCTAAGGAGCTCATCAGAACATGTTGTTAGTCGGTGGACGCGGGGTTTAGTTTTCAATGTTTTCACTGGCACGAAAGTTTACAAACCAATACCATACAGTGTGTTCATTCACCACTTCTGGAGCAAATGCACTTTGTATTTCCCGGCTAGATGTGAAGAATATTTTAACTTGAACTCTTGAACAAAATACCAATCGCATTTATGCGTTCTCCATTATGTATTTTCACACGATCCTGTCCAACGATAAAGGACCGCGTGGCTCAGTAATACAGCATTCACTTTTGGGCGTGGGCGAAGGTAACATGAAATTATACAAGAATGACAACGCATTTTGGGAGTATTTGGGAACTGCGTCGGACATCTTAGCTCTTGTAGACTGGGCTCCTTTGTTGCTAATCGCCTATTTCAGCGTTCTTTATAACTGGCACACAGTGACACACTAACGGGGTCCAACAGGTCTGGCCCCCTCAAAACATCCTAACTCTATATATATTTGTACACTTTCTCAATAAAACTGTATTTGTTCGACATGGAAATGATTGATATAGCACAAAAATTTGATTTTACACTTCATCTGTACTCTTTCTCTTATAAGAGGCCGCGGTGGTTCAGTTGCAGAGCGTTCACTTCTAGTGCATGGGGTCTGTGGTTCGATTTTCGCTCACGCCAAGTGAACTTTGTGGTGGAGAAACACCGTGTACGTGGGTCTTCTCGGGGTTCTCCCGTTTCCTCCCACTTCTTCATTCCACCATTTCATTCATTTCTCACCATCATCATCGTCTCCTTTAGCCTAACCAGTATAATCGTGTGAGGTAAAACTGAAAAATTTCATTTCATTTCTTTTTCTTCTTCCTCTTTTTATTATTATTATTATTATTATTATTATTATTATTATTATTATTATTATTATTATTATTATTATTATTATTATTATTATTTGCTTGTTTGTTCGAAAGCAGTGTTCCCAGAGCTACACTGACATCCTTCCGGTGTAGCACTGAGGCTACAGGAGATGCAGACCAACAGTCTAAGGTAGGATCAAAACCATCATAATGCCTTCAACCTTTTCCACCAAGAATCGTCCCGGGACCACGTCCATCAAAGGAGCGGGCTCTAGGTTTTTAGACCAGCAGGAAGAGCATAGGCGTTACTAAAGAGAAACTACTCCCGACTAGCAACTGCTCATTACTCCAAAGAAGAAGAGCTATTATTATTATTATTATTATTATTATTATTATTATTATTATTATTATTATTATTATTATTATTATTATTATTATTAATAATAATAATAATAATATACAGGTGTCATAAAGGTTAGTGGTAGCCCAAGCCATGAAACCAGTATACGGCACTGTTATATATTAGTTTCCCTAATTCATAATCCTTTGTTCAGACGCGCTACTCCGTTTGACTTAGTCAAGCTTAGACAGTACTGAATGAGCAGAGTGGTAAATAATTTGTGCTCTACTGGTAAATCATTTGTAAAACTAGTTTACGTATGACCTCGAGTTTGACTTATTTCATTTTTTTTTTTTAAAAATACACGTTAGGGCTACTCAACAAAGTAAAAAAAAAAAAAAAAAAGTTCATAAAACAAAGTAGGTTTCTGTAGTGCAATATTTTTATTTTCACAATTAATATTGAAACCCCAAAAGGTAGTAGATTTCTACCACTTCCGATTTTAGTAGAGAGATTAGAATACAGACGAAATGTATATTTTTTGGACGCTTAACTGATTGCAGAAAACAGCTTCTTGTTATCTATTATAGATTTATTCTATAACTCTCAACGTTAAAACAAGAAGTTTCTGAATTTCGACCACTTCCGGTTTGAATAGAGGCCCAAGACAGAAGATGGCAGCTATTTTTAGAACGCTGAATAGAATGCAGAAAACCGCTTCTTACTGTTACAATTCCTGTTCTATGGATATGACTATTGAAACCGAAAGTGGTTCATTCCTACGACTTCCCGTTTCAATTGAAGATCAATAGAGGACATGAAAGGTATTCTTGCAGTTGCGTAGCGAGAAACTCATCTAGGGGGCGTTCACACACAAGCATTTCATATATATATATATATATATATATATATATACAGGCATGGGCGCCGATCCTGGGGGACCAAGGTGACCCGGGACCCCCCAAAGCACTGGGCCCCCTTATTGTAATTAAGAAGATATAATATTTGGAATAATTTGAATGCAATTTGTTTTAAAATCCTCATATATTCCTTCTGCATCTGTATGAGGCCCCTCCCCCTCATTTTACAGAGAAATCGGCGCCCTTGTATACAGGCGCGGATCCGAGGGAAGGCTATAGGAGCTAGTCCCCCGCCGGATTTAGGGACTGCAAAGGTGCACTTCCCCCGTTTGTTGTAAATATACACTATCTAAAATGAGAAGCGAGCAGTGAAAATAGCAACACATTCCGAAACTTTTTGCCATCATGTTTCTGTTTGGGGCTTAAAAGAAAGCAGAGCTTTGCAAAAGCATGATTTTCTGAAGGTTGAAGGAAAAGAATTCACCAAGCAAAATAATATAACTTTTGTCAAGTAAGTAAGAAAACATAAGGCAAGAGGAGAGAAGGATATTTTTGTCCTGCATTCCGCTTGCGTCCCTGTTTAAAATATTTCGGCAGTAGTTACTGAAAAGAAGATACAACGTACAAGACAAGTAGAGTCGAGACTGTCGGCGACCGAGCCCAGACATAATATATAATGATCTTTATTCTTTAAGCGATACTTGGAAACCAAATTCGATTTAAATCTGACCAATAGTTACCGAGAAATAAAGTACCACATACAAACAGAGCCGAACCGAGCCTGTCCTTTGCCGAGTCGGCCACCAAGTATAGAGATGTTTATTCTTTGGATAATGGGCTATCTGCACACCAAATTTCGATTATATTTGGCCAGTAGTTAGGAGAAATAAAATAGAACATACAAGGCAAGCCGAGCCGAGCCTATAGCCGACCAAGCTCGGTCATCACATGTAGTGATCTTTATTCCTTAGATGATTGGGTACTTGTGCATCTAATTTGGTTTAAATTTAGCTGTAGTTACCGAGGAATAAAGTACTACATACACACATACTTAATTACATCTGGAGTAAAACTACAAGCCCCCTTATGCTTACTAAGGAAACTAAAAGGAAAAGTTCTAACATTACAAATGGAACATACTTCATGTAAGCAGAATCCACTTTCAACATTACAACACTAATGGGGAGAGCTTGAGGCGGGTGAGCCCCCCTGACTACGCCACTGCACTTTTGAGACACTTGAGAGCTATCCGAATGGAGAAAACTGCTTTCATCTACCGCTCTTGCTCTATGTAGACCAATGTTTATTGAAACGAGAAATTATAGTTGAATGAACCACTTCCGGTTTTAGTAGAGAGTTAATAATAGAGATTAAATATGTTCTTACGAAACAGAAACCCGAATCTTAATACGTATTACGTTTTTCGATCTATGATGATCAATGATCAAACCGGAAATGGTTTATTTAAACCACTTTCGGTTTGAGAAGACTATTTAATAACAAACTCACTTCCTAATTCTTGACTCTTTGTATTTTTACCAAATTTGGTGATGATCCATGAAATACTTTATTTATTTATTTACTTTTGTCACACACGGATACACGCGAATATGGTAAATATATAATGGAGTTTTGATAAACCAAACTCTAGTTATTCAAAAAAAAAAAAAAAACGAAAACTTGATTTTTGCCATCCCTGCACACAATTAATCCGTTCTAACCACAGAAACATAGTACTGTGTGCGTTTTTGTGATAATATATAAAATGAAAAGAAATCTATCCTTCCAGAAAACAAAAGAAATAGGCAAATATATAAGAAACATTTAGACTTTTTTTGGTTGTACATTTGTGAGTGGAAGAGATTAAAGCTACTGCTTCGAAGGAGAATCATCCGTTTCAACCAACAAAAGATGTAGAAAAGTAATCTGGAAAGACATTCCGTACTGAGGTTTCAAAGATCATTATCTTTGTTCTACGAAGTATTTGTTGGCACGTGAATCATACCAACTTACGCCGAAGAAGCACATTCAGATAGTTGCGTCGTAAAGTTGTGGGAAATCAGTAGGAAGTGGGAGTGGGAAGGGAGACTGCTCAAGGCATAAATGATTATGAAACTGGAGGGGTAGACACGGTTTCACTTTTCAAATTATCATAGTACATCCCTCCTCAGCATTTGTTCTTCAAAGAATGTCATCCATAGTAATTCATGAGGTTTGCAAGTGGTCTTTTGACTCTTTACCTGCAGTAACTCAATACGGAAGAATGCATTACAATTAATCTAAGTAATTAGGTGCAAAATTGTGACAGCCATCTGAATTGTATTACTCTTTGGCAACAAAATTACCAGTTCCTAAATGCAGTATTTTCTAAGATATTTATGAATTAAATTTTACATGTTATCTTATGAAGATTCTGAAGCCTCTGATGATGGGAAGACATCCCCTTAAGCTGTAGGTCATGTCTGACAGTGGCGTAGTCAGGGAGGATCACCCGGCTCAAGCCCCCCCCCCCCATTAGTATTGCGATGTTGAAAGTGGATTCCGCTTACATATAGTATGTTCTAATTGTGATCCTGGTGTTAGAACTTTTCTTTTTAGTTCCCGGCGTAAGCTGACCGGATGTTGTACTTTTACTCCAGATGTACTGTAATTATGTGTGTGTGTATGTACTACTTTATTCCTCGGTAACTATCAGCTAAATTTAACCAAACTTGATGCGAAAATACCCAATCATCTAAGAAATAAAGATCACTACATGTGATGGCCGAGCTCGGCCGGCGATAGGCTCGGCTCGGCTTGCCTTATATGTTCTATTTTATTTCTCCGTAACTACTGGCTGAATATAATCGAAATATGGTGCGCAGATAGCCCATTGTCCAAAGAATAAAGATCGCTATATTTTACAAAGCGACAGGGCAAAGGACAGGTTCGCCTTTACAACAACAAAAGAACTACGAATATATTTTGTTTGACGGAAGGTGAAGGGGCTGAAATATAATTTTGGGTGTGAGAATGTGTTCATTTGGCCCTGTACATTGTCAGTTATTCGCTTCAAACGCCATATTTCTTACCTTTTCATGCCGGCATATGTAATGACTTCTATATATTGATTTGCTATATATTACAGGCACGCCACGAAACCTCAAGTCTGAATCCAGCAACAAGATCATATAGTTTTTTTTTTTTTTTTTTTTTTTTTTTTTGCAAGATATAATTTATGCAAATGTCTATCGCCAAACTGAAATATTCAGTCATCATTGGCGATCGAAAATTCCAACCTGGCGACCAATTTGGTACATGGTTTTGTTTTATATTACTTAAGCACCAGACAAGAGTTGGAAAAATAGTTTTATTTTTTAAAAAAAAGAACAAAACATGTGTTTAAACATAAAAAAAGATGTTCAAAACGTTTTAAACATGATTTAAAACACAGACGAAAAAAACACATGTTTTAAACATTTTTAACAGCTTAAAACACGATTTTAACATGTTCAAAATCATGTAATAACTTATTTCTTAGGACTTTTTGCTCTTTACTAGCAACCAACCTTTTCATTTATTTTATCCTGATTTATAACACTGTGCTGGGTACAGAATATTTCAGTATAGATTAGTAATTCTCAACTTATTTCATATTCCAACCCCTTTTATTACACCCTCTTGCCAGTGATTCTCATAAGTACTTTCTTGGTTGTAATTAGTTTTTTAGGTAGATTTTAAAATCTACCTACTGTGGAGATTTCACACAATCTATCAATATGCATGGTGAAACAAAAGTCCTCACCACCTTTGTGCGTTGAGAACGGATTGAGGGAGAAAGGTGAAACTTTTAAGTGGTCTGACACATCAGATAGTGCTATCAAGCATCATGGCTGCCATCTTTGATTGAATTCAAAATTTCAAATACAAATGGAGTCATGTTACGTGTTTTAAGGCTACAACTTTACCAGAAATACGCTTGTGCGGTTACTTTAGGCTTAAAACAAGTCTTTCGGAGTTACTGCTTCTGAAAATTTCCTAATTATGCTCTTAGGGGCTAAGATCGCTTTTCATGGAGGCGGGTGTTAATTTTAATTGCAAAAATTTGATTACTATTTCAGAACACTCATGCTAATAAAATTATCTTAAAATAATAAATTTTCGAAAAGTAATGATAGTTTGAAGCACACTTCATGTTGTGCTAACTTTAGAATATTTTCTGCAAGCCTATGTAATTGGTTGTTTTTTAAGTCAATAATTCATTGAAGAAAAGTAATATTTGAGGCGTTCAGAGCACTATGGATCCAAGTCCATTTTCAATAAGGTTCCGGTTTGCTCAGCAAATGAATTTTATTTCCAAACGTAATATTTTCGCAGTCAAGAGTCCGCAATAAGTATAACTGAAACCACGTTAAAGGCCGTGGATAGTTTCATATGACAGCCGCTAGATAGCGGCGTCAATGGAGCAGGAGGGCATCCGCCCCCACCCCACCCTGAATTTCAGACTTTGGGGCAGTAAGGCAGTTTTAAAAGCCTTTCGATAAGCAAGATCCAACAAAATAAGTTTGAGGTCCTTACACCGAATAAATAAGGAGGAAATACAGATGATCGAAACTGGAAAGTTGTTCCAAATGATGTCGTTTTTTCTTCCCGTAAAACTAATGTTAAGCGATTCCAAGTTGTACGGAGACTGACAAGGTACATTCGCGAAGTGTCCCTCGGGATTCGTGTAACATTGATTCAAATGCAAAGTTCTCCGTGGCCCAATGTGTATTGTACTAATTTAAGTGGCCCATACCGGTAATTTCCATATTTATGGGCCTTCATATATCCAGAATTCAATCATACACTACTATAACACTCGGACACAAAGTTGATTTTAGTTTCTTTAGATTTCACTGGACATGAATATGGGCATATGCAGAACAAATTGAATCAAGTACTCCTTCTCTGACATATGTTACCCACCTTGGCCGCCATCTTGATTTAACTTTCGGTTTTTCAAATGGCAATAGGTTCAAATGATACATCAAATTAATGTAAACTTTTCTCGGAATTTCATTGGTGTACTGAGTTTTATCGTAGCTTGTAATTGTCAAGCACTTCATATTGAACCAAATAGAAAGTTGTGCAGGGCCCCGTGTGTATATGCAATCTTTTATGTGTTGTCGTTGATGAATATTCTCTGAACTTATATACATGCAGACACACAGATGTCAATACGGAAATGGTAGGTCTTTACCCAAATTTGGCCGTATCTGGATCTACATTAGGCATTTTGACAGTAATACAATACTTCCTTATTATAGTATAACATGGAAGTAATAACAATCACTCATGGAAATGTAATAAGATTGTTTAAGGAGTTTACCAGTTAGAAATTGTTTTGATTTGTCAACATCAAAAACGTAAGCGTAACTAATATTAACCTGCAATGTCTATTCGCAAAGTGGCTGGAGGGAATGAACATGTAATACCTTCCAAATGGTACAAGCTACGGTAAAATATATTACACCAGTGAATGTAAACGTAAATGTCCGGTGTAACACTTGCACCTATTTCCATTGAAAAACCAAAAGTAAAATCTAATATGGCGGATCTAAGATGGCGGCCGGGATGGGTAACATGTGTCAGAAGCATACTTGATCCAATTTGTTTTTCATATGCCCATATTCAGGTCCAGTGAGTAACATCTAAAGAAACTAAAATAAATTTTGTGTCCGAGCGTTATGGTAGTGTATGATAGAATTCCGGATATATGAAGGCCCATAAATATGCCAATTACCGGCATGGGCAGCTAAATTTAGTACAATACACATTAGACAGCAGAGAACTTTGTATTTAAATCAATTTTACACGAATCTCGACTCGAGGGGACACTTCACGAATGTACCTGGTGAGAACCATGTTGGCTACTATATCAACAAATGCCTGCGATATATTAATTTCAGAACCGCAATTTAGAACCGCAAGAACCCTATGTTTGTTTTCTGAATACAACATGGAAAATTTGTTTCCATGATAATTCTTTTATTTACTTTTTAATATCAGTTCTACAAGTAGTACAACCTTCGACTATGACACTTTCTTGCAAGTTAACTTATAAGCATTTAAACAATAAATTGAACATTAAAAATCAAAGGGAGAAAATGAGACAAAATAAACTGTAGATTACCACATTGCCACGAGAAGTCAAAACATTCACATGAGAAGAAAATAGTCTTCTGAATGGGTAGCACTTTTTGACAATTTTCTTTCTCTGGCAGATTTTTTTTTTTTTTTTTTTTTTTTTTACAAAAATAAGATAAAATAGAAATATGTTTAAAGGTGCAAAGGTGCACGTGCACCCCCTCCCTTGTAAATATACACTACCTAAAGTGAGAAGCTAGAAGTGAAAATAGCAACACTTTCCGAAATTTTCCTCTGTCATGTTTCGATTTGGGCTTAAATCAAAGGGAAGTTTTGCAAAATCGATAGTTTAAGTCAATTTTCTAAACGTTCAACAAAAGGATTCACCGAGAACAGATACTTAGGATTTCCAGGGCATTTCCTCATTCACACCACAGGTGCTAAAGGCATATAAAAAAATTCAATTCAATTCAAATGTAGGCCTACTGGTAGTTATTGGTGCACCCCCTCAGAAGATCCTTTCTACCAAATCTTGTGTGTTGGTCCTCCTTGATGAGTTTCTCGCTACGCCACTGATGTCTGATATGTATTTGATTTATAAACTAAATTGCTTGCAAGCAAATGAAATGGCCTTCCTGCTTCCCTGGGGGCCAGTATATGTGTAACTTTGGTGTATGTAGCTCCGGGTTCGATCCTTGTTGGGAAGTGAGCTCGAGCTTCAACCAGGAAGTGAGCTCGAGCTTCAACCACATTGGTCAGTGCAAGACTGTTGTAAAATAAACATATATGGTGACTACCGGCAGTGAGCTCCTTCATGCCTAAGCGCTTAGCGTACGCGCCTTTCGCCTGGAAGAAACGGGTTCGATTCCCGGCGTGAGCACATGTGGTTTCGATTCCATGTTAATCAGTAGGTCCCGTCTCATAAAGCCTCGCTGCCGAAAAGCACGTTAAACTCCAAATCAACTCAACTATCGGCAGTGTCATCACAAGAAGTAAAAATCTTATCAATAAGCTTACATTAAAAACTTCACTCTTTGATCATTTCTCTTTTTCTTCTTTTTAAATACAGAGCAATCAAAGTAATGCTATTCTCAAAGGACATGTGCCTGGGGGGCCTAAGGTGTTTACTGAATCTTAAGTATGAGGAAAAAGAAATCAGACTGAAAAACGTGGAATTTATTTACTAGTATAATGGAGATTATTTTAAAGCCAACCTTAGACTCCCTGTCGCCAAGGATGTTTAAACGTTACTCAAGCGTAACTCCAAGACCATCAGAATTGAAGAAGATGAAATACAGGTACAAAAGGTAACCGATAAAGAAAAGAGAAACATAGAAATGGTACTCATCATAACAAAAATATGTCTACTTACACAAAAATGTTCTGCAGAATTTCAATACGTTTCATATCGCTAAAATCAAGGAACAAAACCCATTGGGTTCGAGAGAGAACTGGTATTCAGTGGAACCAGTTTTATCTTAACAATCTCAAGCAGGTACGACCTACGTGGGTATTTCGAGTAACGCTAATCCCTTGGTGACCGTAACTACAATACCAAAATGCAGAATGTTCCATTGAGTAACGTTACTCAGCGTAACATAATTCAGAGCGTACCATTTTAAAAGTTACACTGACTAATAACGTTATTAACTAGGTGCAGAAATGGGTTACAAAATAGTAACCGTAACAGATAACAAAATGTAAATATTGCACATTTCGTTAAGTTATCCACCCTTGATTAATTCGCCCTTAGTTGGAGGCTAAATTCATCGTTTATTCCTGACTGATTTTAATCAAAGCTGTGAAAACTGTGCCAACCTTCAAATAATATATACTTAAAATTTTAACAAAAATCTAATAATATTTATGAAAGTATGAAATAATATATGAGTTTTTACGACGTCCCTTGATTATGTCCTGTAGGTTAAAGGAGACGTAGATGACCAGGATGAAGGAAATGATCGAATAAAGAAAGTGTGAGGAAACGGGAATAACCCGAGAAAGCCCACGCACACGATGTTTTGTATCTTCTTCTTCTTCTTCTTCTTCTTCTTCTTCTTCTTCTTCTTCTTATTATTATTATTATTATTATTATTATTATTATTATTATTATTATTATTATTATTATTATTATTATTATTATTATTATTTGTAATGTGGAATTGCATATTAACTGATTGGGTAAATTTTAAAGAAAAGTTTCATTCGCGGCGAGGTTTTGGCCACGCGATGTTTTGGGTGGCGAGGTTTTGGCTCGGCGAGATTTTGGGCGGCGAGGTTTTGGCAACGCGAGGTTTTGGCCCGGCGAGATTTTGTCCCGCGAGGTTTTGGGCGGCGAGGTTTTGGCCACGCGAGGTTTTGGGCGGCGAGGTTTTGGCCACGCGAGGTTTTGGTCCGGCGAGATTTTGTCCCGCGAGGTTTTGGGCGGCGAGGTTTTGGCCACGCGAGGTTTTGGGCGGCGAGGTTTTGGCCACGCGAGGTTTTGGCCCGGCGAGATTTTGTCCCGCGAGGTTTTGGCCGGCGAGATTTTGGGCGGCGATGTTTCGGCCGCGAGATTTTGTCCGTATCCCCGCATTTGTGCACCCAGGTTGGTCTATACCTTTTGTCTTATCTTGGTGTCAGGAATCACCTCCGAAACGTTGTCGGTATTATTTTGAAACACCCTGTATATATATTCATTGATATAAAGAACAATAGCAGAAACACAAAAGTGGAATAAGTTCTGGTGGTAAAAAATCTTATGGTCATGCATATTTTGGAGAATTCTTTGATTATCTATATTAAAAGGATAAGTATATATCTAAGGTTTTTAAAAATAAAACACAATCAATATTTTGAAAATTTAATGCAGCAAAATCCGTTTTATTTATGTCCAAATTTCAGCATACGTATTTTAAAAGGTCTTTTTAAATATATGTATAAAAATTATTAGTATTTTGGTTACTTTGTTTTGGTAGCATTTGAAATTATGCTATTAACGTTAATTTTGACCTAAGGAACCATTGTGGAGTAATTAATACATTCTACTATTTGTAATGCCGTTAAAAAAATAAATAAATGTAAAAAAAATTTGTTGAAAACAAAATAGGTTTTCCAAAATGCCTGTCACTACTTCATAATTAACACCTTTCGTTTTAATCAGGGGTAAAAGTGGATTTGTAGAGGTAGAGAGACCGTAGGTAGCAGCATGACGTTACATCATCCCCCTGCCTATCTTTGCACATTGTAAGTTTTTTTTTTTTTTAAGAAATACTGCGGGGACGCTGTACATATTTTTTAGAAGTTGGGGACGGCGTCCCCACGCACTTTTACCCCTGGTTTTAATTATAAGAAACTTGAAGGAGCAAATGTAAATGATGCAACGAAAGGATACTACGGTAATTAAATTGCTACAATAATTTATTGAATATACAGTAAAAACTCGTTAATCCTGGCACGGCACTCCGGAAGAACTTCAGTATCCGTACTGCACATACGTACTGTACTTTTACATTTTCATGTCACAACAATGTAACCGTAAACAAATGTAAACAGAGTTGTCGGGATTAGTCAGGATGATCTTATATATATATATATATATATATATATATATATATATATATATATATATATATATATATGTATATATGTGTGTGTGTGTGTGTGTGTGTGTGTGTGTGTGTACGTATTTTAAGCTTGTTCCGGGCGTTTTTTTAGCATTCCCTAGTAATCCGAACTGTTTGATAATTCGAATATCTCGAGCAAACAAATATTGGGATTAACGAGGTTAACCTGTATGTAAAACTCAATATGAAATGTTAATTAAATGAAAATACTTGATTTGGACACTTCATTACAAAAGTGAGATCCAAATGGAGACATTTCCAATTTCCATGTTAACAATCTCAAATTGTTCATATCGAAAAATCTTAAATAGACATTTATCCATATTCTAGGAGAAGGATTGTATTGATTAAGAAGAGATTGAGGAAGATATGTATTGTTGAGTGGTGACTGTAGGATGAAGTTTCCTCTAACACATCATCACTAACAGCGCTGTGCTGTGGTCGCTGCATGGCCATTGTCAACCCAGAGATCTCACGTGTTTTCAGCTCCAGGTGTTTCTATTACTTTTCTAACCATTTGTATATGGATCAAACAATCTGTATAATTTTATTTAACTATTGAGATCTGCCCTTGTGAAAGATTGAAAAATTTCACTCAACACAAATTTATAACTGTAGTAATTGAAAAGTGAAGGAATGGTATATTTTTCTAGATTCTCTCAACCCTAAGCTGTGAAAAACTTAATTATAACATACGAAGTTTCAATTCATCTAAACTAACACGACAACAAAGTTTCTAAATATTGAGATTATTGTAACAACATTTTAGAGCCCTTAAGAGTCACATACGTATTTTAAAATATCATTCAAGTGTATGGATGTGATTCGCCGAGCAAGTATAAACTTGTTATTAACACTTCTGCTTGGCAATCAGATGATCCCAATTTGGAACCCGGTAGCCAAGGCATCTTCACTGAAGTTTTTCGAAAGTTTTCCTCAACTTCACCAGGCGAATGCGGGGAAGGTATCTTTAAGTATAGCACCCATGTTGAATAATTGATAGTTCTTAATTCATGCTTAATTGACCTCAGGCTTTATTTATTTATTTATTTATTTATTTATTTTATAAGACAACGCAACAGGCTTATTATAGGTCGTATACATAATTATTTAACACGCATTATTATACAGGGTGGCTCAAAAGTAGGTATAGCATTGATCATTGATCAAGTATTACATTCTAGCTTATCAGTTTATTTGCTTCGCTTGTTCCGAACTTAAGATATAAGTAAAAATACATTAAGAACAAATAATAAAGAAACTAAGTCTACCTGATAGATAACAATAATAAATTATATAAAAAGCAATGAGTTGATCAGTACAGGACTGTATACTTAGTTTCGGACCACCCTATACATACATACGTTATTATACATACACAATATAACAGACTATACAATAAAAACAATAGTTTAGTTAGACTTTCAACAATACTCAATACTCCTTGAGGGACAATTTTATACTATAAAAATAGTTAGCCAGTTCTTTACGCATTTGTTTGACATAACCTTCTCGATTACTTTAGAGCCTGATACACTATAAACAATACAAAATTTACCATTTTTCTTTTGCTTGTTTATTTATAAGTGAAAGGAGATAAAGAAATGCAACTTACCACAATCATAGATAATATTATTCTACAACAGAGTCTGAAGAATTTTCAGTGGTGCTATCCATAGAAATTACGGTGTTACCAGAATAACATTTGCCCCAAAATCTAAGTTAAGGCAGCGACTAGAGGAACGAACTCAACTGCGCTTGATTTCGTATCATGATCTATCAGTTTGCAATAAACAAAATAGTTTTAACATATAGTTATTTAAATTAAATAATAATGTAATTTAAGAAGTAGTAACAGGGTATCAAAATACCGTGCTCGTAGGTTTTCTCGGGGTTCTCCCGTTTCCTCCCACTTTCTTCATTCCACCATTTCACTCATCTCCTTTAGCCTAACCGGCATAATCGTAGGACATAAAATTTAAAAGGATATCAAAATAACATGATACATAATCAAATGCAGTTAAATTCGTTCCTCTAGTCGCTGCCTTAACTTAGATTTTTGGAGAAATGTTATTCTGGCAACACTGAAAATTCTTCAGGTTCATATTTTCTGTTGTAGAATAACATTATCTATGATTGTGATAAGTTGCAATTCATTATCTCCTTTCACTTATGAATAAACAAGCCAAAGAAAAATGGTAAATTTTGTATTACTGTTTTCAGTATGTCAGGCTTTAAAATGTCAGAAAGTTCAAATACGTAAGTAGGAATAGATTGTAAAGGCAATATATTTTTAAAATAACAAATTCACTTACCTCACGGTCACCATGCCATTTTAAACACGTGATCAAAGGTTTAGAGAGAAGTTTATTTTTGACCATTGTAGGAACTGAAACGCACAGAGGCTGCTCAATAATCACAAAATAGTTGTCAGTAATTCCGAAACTATGCATATAAGAAGGTTGCATTCGCCACCGTGCCGGAATCGAACCGACGATTCTTGCTCCTTGGAAACTGGACTTTTGTTTTTTATAGCATTCTAAAGCAAGTAAAAGAAAAAATAAAATAATATTAATTATTTGTTAATTATAGATAGGATTGTTTAGATACTGTAGAAAGAGTATTTAGTGTAGATTAGAACAGCGCACAGTCTGTAAGCACAATAAATGGAAGTACAATCAGTGCCTTAACTTAGAACTCTTTTTCCGGAGGGTGAGTATTAATATTTGGGCCCCTGTAGTAAAGTAAAACCATAAAAGGGAATGGTGACGTAAAAATAATTGAAAATGTCCGATTTTAATGACGAATTCATAATTTTTGGGCCCGTAAGTTGTTTGGTGACAGTTTTGGTGACCTTTATGTTCAAAATGAAACGTATTCCCCGTGTGAAGAACGGACATTCTGCTAGTATGAAATAAAAAATTGAGGCCCTAGAAAAATATAATTTGGTTTACCAATTAAAATTTATCGGTTTACCAGGATTTAAAATTTAATAAACATGATTACAACTTCTAGAGCATGAGTTTGCGTTTTACTTTTCTTTTTTAAAAAAATAGGACTCAGACCTCATTCCGTAACGAAATTTGCAAAATTTGTACATTACAAAGCAACGGAAATACTTTCAAAAGTAGTTATTGTTGCAACGGCGATTATTGCAAAGTAGCTCTATAATGCAAATTTTGCTTGGATTGATGCAATTTGGTGTGGAATGAGGCCCCAGATCACATTTATCTTCACCTATTGTTGAGAATGATGATGGGGGAACAGAAATATCTTAAATTACTTTTTAGTTCTTTTGGAAATGTTGTTTTCGGTCCATTTTTGGAGGCCTGAATAGTAGGCAATTTACAGAAATGGGCCCAAATCACAGTTTCGTTTTTTTTTTTTTTTTTTAAACGTTGATCTATTCGATGATTCATTTATACATTTATGTTTGTATTGCATCATTTGGGATAAAAAAAAAAGTTTTATCTGAAGCGTGCCCTGTTATAACGTCGGGGAGCTTAAATGCGAGAGCAGTCCGCCCAGGGCTAGATTAATCCTTTTAGAGGTCCGGGGCTATATAAAAAAAACATGTAGCCCCTGCTGACTTCGCCTAATACTTTTCTGTGGAAGTACAGGAGAAAAGTTAAGGGAATATGTTTTATATTTTTGGTCATATTTTGTTTTATGATGATGATTGTATCTTCATGATTCTTTTTAGATAGCCATTTGAGATTTTGATCATAGTGGTGACCCCTCTCTACCTGGAGGCCCGGGGCTGTAGCTCCCGTAAGCCCCCCTTAATCCGGCTCTGAGTCCATCTGTCCCCCACAAGCTATGAATCTGCGTACAATTAATGTGAACACACGCTTGAATGGAAACAGATGATTAATGAACCAAGACGTCAAAATCAGTTCCCAGATACTTTGAAAATAGCATGGCTGTTCTGTCGTTTCTGGTAGAACTTCCTTTTACTGGCTGATAGTAAGTCTCCGCACCATCTGCCGGCACGAGAATGAACTACGTGTTTGTTTCAGAAACCTCAAAAATCTTTGTATTCAGTCTTCTTCTTCTAGTAATTTGAGAAACTGTATTATCTAATGTTTTATTTCCAAGCTGGCTAGATTCAATGGCGTTATACTAGAAACGTTATGCCATTGAATAATATGCACCCATGAAAATTGCTGACGTCAGCTTTAATATCTTGGGGGCAAGCAGAGGGACAGAGGCATTTGTGGGGAGACAGCTATTTTTTTTTTTAGTACCGAATTTTTATATTACTGAATCTACATTGCAATACATGTCTGGGAGCGGACGATGCCATTAAAACGTGTCTGCTCCCTTGCCCCCTCTAGCGTCGTCAATGACCTTGAAATAAAATGAAATCTTTGATTGATTTTGAGTTTAACGTCCCGTTCAGCAGCGAGGCTATATGAGACGTGGACCTACTGATTAACGTGCAATCCGTACCACATGAGCTCCCGCCGGGAATCGAACCCGGGTCTCCCAAGTCAAAGGCGCGTATGCTAACCGCTTAGCCACGAAGGAGCTCAAAATGAAACCTTTGTTTTACGTCCCACGTATATGTCAGCTAGGCTAAAGGGAACGGTAATGATCAGGAATAAATTAAATGGTGGAATGAAGAAAATGGGAGGAAACGGGAGAACTGCAAGAAAACCCACGTACACGGTGTTTGTTCACCACAAAGCTCACTTGGCGCCAGGTGAAGGCTCAACCAATGGCCCAGCCCTTGAGCAAGAATCCTTCGACCACCTACCAATAACTGGAGAGATCGTGATGCCTCGTTGATTCAAATTTCGATGACAGAAAATATTTAAAGATGGCTGTGTTAGCTGTGAGATGCAGGGAATACAAGGCGTACCAGTTTCAACATTAAAGGAAGAAATAATCACTAACATACCAGTTTTAACATTAACGGAAGAAATAACCACTAACATACCAGTTTTTACATTAACGGAAGAAATAATCACTAACATACCAGTTTTAACATTAACGGAAAAAATAATCACTAACATACCAGTTTTAACATTAACGAAAGAAATAATCAGTAACATACCAGGCTTAATATTAACGGAAGAAGTAATCACTAACACAGCTCTTAGTATTTACCTCAGCTCTAAATTTCACTGTTCGATGGTGAAAACAGTCGAGAGCTCAGATAGATTTGGCATAATCATAGGCACAAACGGTCCTCCACAGTAAGGTATACTCCCAGTTGTCTCATGAGATGCGTATGACTTCTGTGCATAGAAACTGCATCTACCTCAACCAACGTTCGTAGGTTTCCTTAAGAAAATTTCCCTCGACTCAGGGATAAAAGTGAGGGGGAACGCGGAAGACGCCATCCCCCACCTCGAAAAAATATGCACGGTGTCCCCTCAGTTTCTAAAAAAATACAATGGGGCAAAGATAGGCAGGGGGAACGGCGTGACTTCACTTTTTAACAAAGAAATACACACACAAAAACACTCAAAAAGCAATGGGTGCAAATTATGCTACTTTGAACAGATACACATTAATGCACAAACTATTCTATTGACTTATGCTATTCTATGCTATTTTATTGATTTATTCTGAAGAACCAAGAAAAAATTAAGTATCTATATTAGTCACCCAGTTAGAGCGAAAATTTCCCTGGCTTTTCACGTTTTATCGAAAAATTCCCTTTTTTCCCGTTTTGCTTAATTTGGCTAAGAAATTTACCTAGATTATGTAAATCACCCCCTAACTACGAACATTGTTGACAACACATCTAACTTATAGCAAAGATCTTACTTGCTGTGATTATTTTTAGTATACTTTGGTAGAATTGTCAGGTCTCCGAATGCCCCCGCAGTGTCCAGGTTTGAAATCGTAACGGTAAGTCCTAAACAACTTAAGTCCCAAAAATGTTTGCGAAAGTTCTAAATTTTAGTTCTTCTACACATTAGGATTTGCACAGTTAAATTATTTTTAGGACTTGTACAAGGGCACCCATGTTGTGGTTTTCAAGGGGGGCAAGTGTAAATGACGTTTCAAAAATAGTTTCAAATTTTGCTGAAACTAATGTAAAAATTCTATTGGATTTTCGATATTCTGAAGTACAATTTCCTCTAGGGGGGCGAGCGTCCCACCTTGCCCTCCCTGATGGGCGTCCTTGGACTTGTACCGAATGAGACTTGTACTTGTTCCTTCACTTGCTTTAGTTTTGAAATTCGCCACTGTGCAGTAGTGTCGTGGCTGTGCAGTAGTTGCCACAATACTGTTACGAACATAGTTAATTCAACGGTAACAGCGTAATACTAAAATTAATATTACTATTATCAAGTATGTATGCAGGAATTTATTTCGGGAGGGTCCAAATTCAATATGAGGATATATTAAATTAAAGTTTATTCAAGGGACGTTCAGTAAGTACCTCATGCAAACAAATACACGTGGTGATTGTTTGATTTTATTGGTTAAAGAGCCTTAGAACACCCATGCTGCAGAAGAAAATAGTCCTTGCTTATAAGGCTCATTACCAGAATTCCTTAGAATTAGACAACAGAAACAACACTTTATCTAAGAACTAAATTGAATTAATGCAATAAAAGAGAATACGCATGCATTGAAAGTGGTTTTGACCCAACTTTAGCGCGAATTACAGTTAACAATATGGTCACATGCGGGGAATAAGTAAAACATCGACAGGGTACAAGCACGTGCGTCTCGAAAGAAGCGCTGACCGATAGCCAATCATCCGATGACTGACGGAGTAATACAATTCTGCAATGTTTACATCAGGATCAGAAGGATCGTTGAATGAACTTTAATTTCATTGAAGTTACAGAAAAATCGGGATTTCGGGGGAAGGCTTCTGTCTCCTCAGGACCCACCCCTGCATACGTCCTTGATTATTATTATTTATTTATTCAACAGTCATATACCTTAATTATATACAATAATTTACTGCATTCTACGAATAAATAAGTTTAAATAGCGTACAAATTATTTAAAAAAATATAAATTCCGTGAATAAAATAAAAACTGACTTTGTAAGGATTTCGACAAAGCGTCAACAAGACGGGATAGAGGGGGGCCCGCTGGCTCAGTGTTACAGCGTTCACCTCCGGTGCTTGGGGTTCCTGATTTGGTCCCAGTTCGTGCCGTGTGGATTTTGTGGTGGACAAACACCGTGTGCGTGGGTTTCCTCGGGGTTCTCCCATTTCCTCCCACTTTGTTCATTCCACCATTTCATTCACTTCTCATCATCACTGTCTCCTCTAGCCTAATCGGCATTACCGTGGGACGTAAAACTTAAAAATTTCATTTCATTTCAAGACGGGTTAGATCTTCACAAGGACTATTTTATTAGAATTGAGCATTTCTTCCACAGAAACTGAAAAGGATATTAACCTCGACCTATGATCAATCAAAGTATAACATTTGTATTTTAACTATTTGTGGACGGAAGGTTAAAATAGAATTAATTAATAAAGACATACACTTACTTAAAAGAGTAATTACTAAAGTATTTGTCACATTAACGATATTAATTATGTTAACCATATTTATCACTCAAATACCAAAAATGAGCATGCGTTTATAAACTTTACCTGAATTTATACTGCTTTTGGGAGGGAACATAGCGATGCAATAGGAAATTCCAGACGAAGTAACAGTTTGACCGATGTTATACATTGTTCCATCGGATGTCACGTGAGGATGAGAAGAATGATTTACTATCGACACGTGTCGTGATACATCAACCTGCAGACACACAAATGAAATTAATCCCTAAGAACTCAAGCTTTCAAATTTTCTTTTTTGCTACAAATTAAAGTAATAAATTAGTAATAATACAAGGGTAATTAAAAAACACTGCCGTTTGGTTATCAATGACAAACACTCGCAGATACAAAACTTTTAATACACACATTAGAAAAGTACAACATTACATTATTTTCCAACATATTCAGAATTCAAATTAAGGTACTTGTCATCAGTGTTGCCAGAATGGACTGCAAGTAGCAAATTGGGAGATTTTTCAAGTGCCTGGCTACAAAAATTACAAGTTAGGCTACATGCTACTTTTTCGGCTACTTTTAATTATTTGCGGGCTATAAATCTTTAAAATACGCTAGTAGTTTATTTTTATATATTAAATCACAAAACATTGTTAGGTTTCTGTAACACAAAAAAGTTATTTGTTGAATAAAGCTTTAATTAGTTGGTTAGATAAAATGAACGTAGGTTAAGCTTATTCTTGAACTCTCAGCGGTGCATGTGATCTTTATTCGAGAAAACTAATCGTCCGGTCATTACATTGAAATTTTATACTAATACACAATAACACACTGAGAAACGCTATGTGATAATATGTAAAAAAAAAAAAAAAAAAAAACTCTATCACGTAACAGTTTCAACACAATAGCTGTGTCTTCATCAGACTTTCACTCCTCTTCTGATGAAGACACAGTTATTGTGTTGAAACTGTTACGTGAAAGTGTTCTTTACATATTATCACATAGACTTGCTCAGTGTGTTATTGTGTATTAATACAAAATGGAAACAAGATAGAATAGTTATTGAAATTTTATGTTGATTGAAAATTACTTGCGAAACATAGACATACATATTATATAAGTATATATGTAATTCGAGCTATTTGTATCTATTTTCTCCTTCTCGTCAAAACAAGTTATTCTTAACTACCTAGTTTTTCTTTTGTATTAATTTTCGTAGTTTTGCTGCAGCATGAAGGATTGAATACTCAGAAATATTTTTTTTTCGCTGGACGACTTTCCTTTAATTATGGATCCATTTTTTCCCTACCTTACCTAGTAAAAGTTATATATATTCTTCTTGTTTACCTCAACCATTGGTTGGTGGTCAACATGGACATTTTAAAACTTTTCTCTCTCTTGGGAGAACTGTTTTATACTTTGATAAGGCATCTTCGTAACTGCAGCTAGATATTCTATCCTTGTTCTTCCTCTTCCTTGTTTTCCTTCTGATTTTCCCTCTATCACCACAGTACCACAGTGATCCAATCGGAGTGTCGAGTAAGTGGTCAAGTATGTGTTCTTCTTTTTCCTATTATCTTCATGATCTGTCGTCCTTCATTAGCTCCCTTTAGTACGTCTTCATTCCTTTTCCTTTCGGTCCATGATATGCGCAGTAATCTGCGCCAACACCACATTTCAAATGCTTCCAGCTTGGATATTTCAGCTTTTCTCAATGTCCAGGTTTCTGATCCGTACAACGCCACGCTCCGTACTAATGTCTTAATAAATCTTTTACGAACGTCCAGTGACATATTTCTTGATGTTAGTAGTTCTCTTTTCGTATTGAATGTTTGTTTAAGCCTTTGCTATTCTGGAACTTAATTCTTTTTCACTTCTTCCGTCCGGGGATATTAGACTTCCCAAATAGGGGAACTCCTTAACGTCTTCGATTTTCTCTCCATCTAGCCATACGTTTGCCCCTTCCTGTCCTGCTCTTGTGCACTTTATCACTTTAGTTTACTTCTTATTTATCTTCATTTTGTACGTTTTTTCCAGTTGGTCGTTCAAGTTTGAAAGTGCTTCCTGCATGTCCTCATCGTTCTTTGCTATCAATACTATGTCATCTGCAAACTTTATTGTGCTGAAAACCTGACCATTTACTTTTACGCCTTTCTCGTTTTTATTGAAGAATTCTTTCATAGCCTCTTCTATATAGACGTTGAACAAAAGAGTTGAAAGTTCACATCCTTGCCTCACTTCTTTACTTATTCCTGCTTGCTTCTGATCTCTTCCTATAACAGCTGTCTGGTTCCTATAAAGTTGGTATATTATCCTTCTGTCTCTGTAATCTACTTTCAGATTCTTCAACAGTCTGAACATGATATTCCAATCTACGTTGTCAAAAGCTTTCTCTAAATCTACAAATGCTATCACAATTGGTTTGTTTATTCTGATGTGCTGTTCCATGATCAACCGTAGACTCAGTATTGCTTCCCTTGTTCCTCTTTTCCTCCTGAATCCAAACTGGCCCTCTGATAACCATTCTTCGATCTTAACTTCTATTCGTTGTGCAATAATTTTGCACAGTATTTTTGATGCATGGGAAAGCAAACTTAACGTTTTGTGTTCTTCGCATTTTTGTGCGCCTTTTCTCTTCGGGATAGGTACCAATATGCTTTTCTCGAAGTCTCTTGGTATTTTTCCCGAGATGTATGTACATTTCATTAATAAGATTAAATAGTTTCTGCTTTTTTGGTGTTTCGAGATTCTTAACCACTTCCGTTGGTATTTGATATATTCCTGGGGCTTTACAATGTTGCATTTTCTCCAAAGCATTGTCAAATTCGCACTGTCAAATTGATGGTCCTAATTCATTTTCATCGGCGTCTTCTTCCTTCTTTATCTCTTCTTCGTTCACTCTGTCTCCTTTGTAGAGTTCATTGTATTTCTTCCATCTTGTTATCTGCTCCTCTTCTATTAGCGTTGTTTCGTCCTTCTCTATGATAATGTCTGTGCGTTTCTTTTTCTCACCTAACTGTTTTCTAACCTTTCTATATGCCGTTTTTGTATTGCCTTTGACTTTATTTTCCTCAATTTCTTTTCATAAATTTTTTATATAGTTTTCTCTGGCCTTCTTTACTTCTTTGTTGATGTGATTTCTGCACCTCTTTGTTTGTTCTGTATTCCTCTTCTTTGTTTGTTATCTTGAACTGTTTTCTTTGCTTCATCATTTCCAGTATTTCTGCCATTATCCAGGGTTTATATTGGGTTCTCGTTTCTCTTCCTATGTGCTCGTCGGCAGCTTTTGTAATCCCTGCTTTCATGGCTTCCCATTTCGAGTCGATGTCATCACCTGCTAAAGCTACCGTAGACGTCTGTTTGCCTGTCGCATTTGTAAATTCCCTTTTCATGTTTTCATCTCTTCTTAGCTTGATTGTGTTCCATCTTCTGTTTGGTGCTATCATTCTTTTCCTCTTTAGTCAGAGTTCACTCTTCATCAAAACTAAATTATGATCTGAGTCAACGTCTGCACCTGGGTAAATCTTACTGTTCTCCACTTTATTTCTAAATACTTGTCGGACCAGTATATAGTCTATTTGATATCTTTCTTTGTCTACTGGTCTTATTCATGTGTATCTTCTTCTTAGTGGCTGTTCGAAGAGAGCGTTCGTTACAGTTAGATTGTGGCTTTTGCAGAACTCAATTAATCGTGTATCTCTCTCAGATATACTCAATTAATACATATATATATATATATATATATATATATATATATATATATATATATATATATATATATGAACCTTAGAGGTGAACTATGCAAAGTCACTTTTTGTTCGAAATTGAGTTTAAAATACCTTTTAAATAGATTATGTTCTTTCTAGTGGTGTAATAATGTAAGTTTAAAAGCATCCAACTACTTTGTAACTACTTAATATAGTTTGAAAAACAGGGCTATAGCTCTTACTTAAGGAACCGGTTTTTCGCTTGTCCCTTAAAATTACGAAAGTGTGATTTTGTTTAGTTTACTTCTAAGGTCAAGATACGCTGAACGGGACGTTAAACTTAAAAACCGAATCAAATCAAATCAAATACCTTCAAATCATCCAGTGGTACCTTCGAATCAAATCAAATACCTCGTGGTATCCAGTCTAGAATTGTTTTCGTCCATCGATCATAATTTCTTCTTGCAATATGTCCAGTACATTTTCCAGCTCATGTTAAATATTATTTTCATTAGTACCAGTCATTTGTTGCCAAATAATTCATTTCTATATATTTGGGCTACAAATAGTTCAAATCCGCTCTCTTGGAGCACAGACATGCTACTTTTTGATCTTCGAATGAGGCAACACTGCTTGTAATACCGTTTTACAAGATTTGAAATTGCTTCTGAAAAAAAGAAAGAGAAGAAAAGAAAAATGAAAAGAAAAGAAATCTCCTGCCTAAGAGCTGAGTTGAGTTATTTTGAGTTTAACGTGCCTTTCAGCAGCGAGGCTATTTTGACGTGGACTTACTTGTTAACGTGGAATCCGAACCACATGAGCTCCCGGCAGGAATCGAATTTCCTGTCTAGGAGTGAAGTGATCCGCTAACAGCATTCTGAAACGCATTATTATTGTCGAAGCTGTGTGGTTCGAATTACACGTTAATCGGTAGTTCCACGTCTCATATTGCCTCACTGCTGAAATGGACGTTAAATTCAAAATCAATTAATCAATCTTCTCTATAAAACCTTGTCCTGAAGTCCTTTCCCTGTTACACATATCTCCATGAAGTCGTTCTTAATCATGTCCATAATTTCCTTCTTGGTCTTAGTCTATCTCTGTTCTCATCCACGTCCATTGCCAGGGACGTATGCAGGGGGTGGGTTCTGGGGGTCCCTCCCAAATGGTGTAAATTTAGCCTAATTTTAGGGGCAATTTTAGGAACTTTAATATAAAATACCTTCATGTTGAGTTTGGTACGAAATAGATTCCTGCGCACGCTACTGTTCATTGCCATGAATCTTCTGTGGCCCTGCGTAGCGTAGTTGCTAACGTTATCGCCTTTGGTGAGAGTGTTCCGGGGTTCGATTCCAGGTGGGGACATTCGATCGAAGAGGTATAAGAGGTTTTTCAGACCAGCCATTCTGAGTGAGGTTTTTCCTCTTTCACGCGAGATAATACCCAGTAAGGAGTTTAAATAAATAATTAAAATGTCATCACTCTTCTGATTCTATAATCGTTGGTTCTCATTAGATAGTCATATCATTGTAGTCTTCTTTTTAGATTTTCCTAGATAGATGTATAACCTTAGTTTTGTCTTCTCATTCGTCACTCCGTCTCTTCTTGTTATTCCACACATCCAGCGCAGCGTTCTTATTTCGGTAACATTCAAATCTTTTTTCCTATGCTTTCTTTGTTGGTCATGTTTCTGCTTCGTATATCATTGCTGGGCTAACCATTGAGTTGCATTGATTTTGAGTTTAACGTTTTTTTTTTTTTTTTTTAGCAGCGACACTATATGAGACGGGACCTTCTGATTGGGATGGAATCCGAACCACATGAACTCCCGAAGGAATCGAACCCGGTTCTCCCATGCCAAAGTCACGTACGTTAACTGTTTAGCCTCGAAGGAGCTTGAGTGAGATAACCATTGTTTTTTTTAAATCATCCCTTTATTATTTTCCGACATTCTGCAACCATACAAAATTCCACATACTTCCATGAAATTTTGCCATCTCTTACTTTCTGTGTGTTATTTCCCCGTTCAAACCATCATTCTTGGTAACAGATGAGCCTAAAATATTTTAAAGCTTTTGACTTGATTCAATTGTTCTAATTCTTTTAGCTTTATTACCCATTTTGTTCTTCATAGACCTCGAGATATTTCGCTTTCTTTCTACTACTTGTTAAGTGCCTCTATCTTCCAAGGTCTTCTTCCTCCTTTCCCTCTTTTCCTTTCAACTTCTTCCCAATTTGCACTGCATAGTAAAGTAGACCGAAAAAGATGTAAAATTGTTTTTTCCAAGTCGTAATACAGTGGAAAAGTTGCTAATTGGGGAAACTAGAAAGGAGTAAAGAAAAATATAATCGTTTTACGTATGTGCTCTATAGTTTGCCGAGTTTGGGAAAATTCACATTTCTACGATAATTTTTGCCTTACTTAGCTTGTCAGTATTTAAATGTAATACCTCTAGTCGAGTCTTACTGAAACCGATCATGATTTAGAACAGTAGTTCTCAAAGTGGGGTCCGCAACGCCTAAAAATTGAATTGTATTGTAATAAAATGAAACTCGCGGCTGTTACGCAAGAAGTATTTTTTTTTAGTTACTAAAAAGAAAGTAATTAGAAATTATACCTACGTTTGTAAATATACCTACCTACGTGTACCTACGACGCCTCGAAATTGCATGGATTTCATCTCAAGTGACGGAAAGCTTCCACCACTACCACCCATTTCAGATTTCTTTTTTCTTTTTCTTTTAAGAAATAAATGTTAGTCACTCTTGTGTTTATGAACATCAAGTCCCCCCCCCCCGATTTATGAACATCAAGCCTTAAAACTGAGATTTCTAAAAAAAGAATGAGAAACCCTTCCCAAAATATATTTCTAGATCCGCCACTGCGATAACTCTTGACTCAAATTGTTCTGCGTGTGCGCTGTGAGTATGAAGAGTTGTCTAAAAAAGCATTGCAACATTTGATGCCTTTCCCTACCAGTTACGAATGTGAGTTTCAGTCCTTAAAAGTATTAAAACCTTGAAGCGAAATCGTCTTAATATGGAATCGGACCTAAGATTGATGGTGACAAAAATTATTCCAGATTTGAATGCAATTATGGTAAAACAAAGAATTTCATTTCTCACATTAGTGACCCCACATCTGGAAACGTTGTTTATCAACTGAATTTCCTTTAAAAAAAAAAAAAAAAAAAGGTCTTGAAAGTTACGATAGTTTCGATTAAAATTTCGTTTACTAGGAAACAATAATGTATCTTTAAAATAAATTACTTATTGCATTATTTTTCTGATCTTTTTCTTGTCAGTGGTAATTCTAATTAGTCTATTTTTTAATACCATGTGAAATTTACGATAGTATTGCAAAGGGGTCCGCAAATCACTTTCCGAATGAACACGGGGAAGTTTGGGAAAGTTTGAGAACCGCTGATTTAGAAGAAAGAGTTGTTCCAATCAGACAACGGGCGTCTGAATTTCTTAGAATTGACAGCCATTCCGCAAGTGGAATATCTAGATCGATTTTAACAATTACTTTTGCAAAATCATTATCGGTTCGAGTCAGATTCGACTAGAGGTATTACATTTAAATACTGACAAGGTAAGTAAGATAAAAAGCAGTGGAGGATCTAGGAGGTAAAAACTGGGGGCAACCAGAACCCAAATCATGATAGGTATATCATGAGCTTACTATAAACTTTCAAAAAAATATATCCTTAAATTATATTTGTTACTCAAAAAACTTAGGGGTTTAGGCCCCCGGCCCCGAGCTAGATCTGCCACTTATATAAAGTATCGTAGAAATGTGAATTTTCGCAGATTCGGCAAACGTTAGAGCACACACGTGACCGGAAGATATAAACCGATGTTATTTCTTTTTTTCAGTCTTTATTTAGTTTTCCTAATTCGTAACTTATCGGCGATACAATAAAAAATAATAATTTTGTATTTTCGACCCATCCTACTACATAGTATAATATAATCGGCAAAAATCATACACGAATGCAGTGGTTCTCACGCAATCCACTATGATATGTCGCAAAATTTTAGAATTTAAAAATCATGAAGAATTTAATAATCTATATATTAAAATGCTAGGTTTATATATTTATCTCCAAAGAAAAGTTTATATGTGTGTGTTCAATCCTTTCAACAATGACGTCTCGAGAACCACAAGTGCTAGAAACGTGGCATTTTCACCAGTCGATTCCAAATTTTGTGTAGGTTGTCCAGTTCTAATTGAATACTTAAAAAACGTGGCCGGTATTTCTTTATTACATTGTTTAGGGGTACACTGGAAAGTGTTGAAATTTGTTAAAAGTAAAGCATCATATCATATGAGTTATACATTCCAACACAACATTGTTGTATACAGGGTTTGTATATCTCTCAGGAGTCTGTTTCGTGGCCAAGTGATAAGGAAAAACGAAGGATAACCATTACTCCAGTCTAAGATGAATCTTTATTGTTTGGAGTGTTTTGTCCAATGAACAGGCACTATAATTAATTGTGTGTGTAATTTATTCGCCTATTTCATACTGCATATTATTCTCTTTAATAAAAAAAAATAACTATATACTGACTTAATTAAATCTGTGCATCTATTCCTGTATGAAAAATGAAACAAATGCATACATAACATGAGTTTTTGTATCAAACAAACAGTTTAAGAGGCTTCATCACGGCGAAATTTTAATAATTTTACAGTAATTATGCGATATCTTCAAATAGATAAAAGATAATCGAAAAGTGGAACAAGAGCTCGCTAGACAATATTATTTTACATGAGATACCGTTATCACGACTCACTTATCTGCTTTCGATTTCCAGTCATTTAGAAAATCGGCATTTATTTTCGCGTTTCTAAATGACTGCAAACGGAAAGCTACTAGGTAACTCGTGATAACGGTTACATAACATATGAAAATAAACAGTCGTTTTACCCGTTCTAGAGTTTCCAGTGTTCCAGGATTTATCTTGTGTATATAAGGAGCTTCTGTGAAAGTGTAGAATTCGTCGTCTATTGGATAGATGGTTAACGTGGGTTCCTGTCACCACGGCATGGCGCGTCCTCAGGTTGCGGATCGAGGAGAAGGCCTCTAGATATAGAGGTTAGCTGCGAATATACTGAATAAGCAGTCGCGGACAGACGACTAGGAGTGGTCCTCCAGCTTGGGGGTTTGGGTAAGGCTAACACCCTCATCCTGTAAAAAAAAGGTACTTGTTCAGAAACATTCACAAAAGCCTCGGACAAGGACTGATAACTTGGCACGACATCAGCAAAAGAAAATGGACATGAGATTTGGAACATGGAATATTAGAAGTCTTTATAGGGCAGGCGCGTTAAAATCTGTAACGAGTGAGTTAGAGAAATACAGGATGGACTTAGTAGGAGTTCAGGAAGTTAGGTGGGAAGGAAATGGATCTGAGAATTCCGGAAATTTTACGTTCTTTTACGGGGAAGGAAATAAAAATCACCAGTTAGGAACAGGGTTTTTCGTTCACAAACGAATATTACCAGCAATTAAACGGGTTGAATTTGTTACTGACAGACTTTCTTTTATTACTCTTAAGGGACGGTGGTGTGATATTATTGTTTTAAATGTACATGCTCCAACTGAAGATAAGGATGACGATATAAAAGACAGTTTTTACGAAGAAGTGGAACGGATATTTGACCAACTCCCGCGATACCATATGAAGATTCTATTAGGGGATTTCAATGCGAAGGTAGGACGAGAGGATATTTTCAAACCGATTATAGGGAACGAAAGTTTGCATAAGGAAAGTAATGACAACGGTGTTAGACTCGTGAACTTTGCAACATCCAAAAACCTAATCGTGAAGAGTACAAAATTCCCACATCGCGACGTTCATAAATACACTTGGACATCACCAGACGGAAAAACACATAATCAAATTGATCACGTTTTAGTAGATAGAAGAAGACAATCTAGCATAATTGACGTCCGGTCGTTTAGAGGGGCTGATTGTGACACTGATCACTACCTGGTAGCAGCGATAATACGGGAGAGATTATCGTTGAATAAAGGTAATACTCAATGTCCGAAAACGGAGAGATTTAATTTAAAGAAATTAGAAGAGAGCCAGGTAAGAGAGGAATACCAGATTGAAGTTTCGAATAGATTCTCGGTTTTAGAAGACTCGGAGTGCACTAGTGTTGAGGATACTTGGATTGAAATTAGAGATAGCATTAAAAGTTCAGCAATAGAAAAATTGGGACACGCGGAAATACGTAGGAACAAACCATGGTTCGACCAAGAATGCATTAAACTAGCAGAGAAGAGAAAACAGGCAAAATTACGGTGGCTACAAAATCCGAATGAAATAACTACACAAAATTTCGCAGATATCAGGCGGGAAACTTCCAAAACTTTTAGAACAAAGAAACGGGATTTTTTGAAAGCTAAAATTAAGGAACTTGAAGATAATAGTAAAAATAAAAATATTCGGGACATGTATAAGGGGATAAGCGAATTTAAGAAAGGCTATCAACCTCGTGCTTATATATTAAAGAAATCTGACGGAACAGTTCTCACTGATACGGATAGCCTCTTAAATAGATGGAAAGATTTCTTTAACGATTTGCTGAACACGCAGCCAAAAACTAATGTGCGTGGAGAAAGGGAGATACACACCGCAGAACCATATATTCCAGAACCCAATCGAATAGAAGTGGAAGCCGCTATAAAGAAATTAAAGAAACACAAATCTCCGGGTGTTGATGAAATTCCGGCTGAGTTAATTTTAGCTGGAGGCGAAAAATTGTGGAACAAGATACACAAACTCATTCTCCTTATCTGGAATAAGGAAGAATTGCCACAAGAGTGGAAAGAGTCAATCATTGTTCCAATTCACAAGAAAGGCGACAAAACTGACTGTAATAATTATCGAGGCATTTCTCTTCTGTCAACATCCTATAAAATCCTTTCAAATATTCTGTTAGCAAGATTGACCCCATACGCAGATGAAATTATTGGAGATTATCAGTGCGGATTTAGACGAAATCGATCAACTATCGACCAAATATTTACCATTCGCCAAATACTCGAAAAGAAGTGGGAATATAATACCCCGGTACATCAACTATTTATTGATTTCAGAAAGGCTTACGACTCGGTTAGAAGAGAAACATTATACAACGTTCTTACAGAGCTTGGAATACCGAGAAAGCTAATTAGATTAATTAAGATATGTTTAAGTGAATCCCAAAGTAAAGTCCGGGTAGGAAAATTTTTGTCCACGAGCTTCCACGTCGAAAATGGCCTGAAACAAGGAGATGCGTTGTCGCCATTATTATTTAACTTTGTGCTGGAATACGCCATAAGGAAAATCAAAGATAGCAACCGGGGCCTAGAGTTGAACGGCATTCACCAGGTTATGGCATATGCTGATGATGTAAATTTAATAGGGGATGATAGGAGAACAGTAGAAATAAATGCAGAGATCTTATTAAACGCTTGCAGGGACATGGGTTTAGAAGTAAATGCTGAGAAAACTAAATACATGGAAGTGCGTCGGGACCGTAATACGGCAAATTGTGGAGGCGTTAAAATATTAAATAATACTTTTGATAAAGTTGATACTTTCAAATATTTAGGATCAATATTAAGAGACGAAAATCATATTCACGAAGAAATTAAATGTCGACTAAAAGCAGGGAATTCGTGTTACTATTCGGTTCAAAATCTCTTGTCGTCGCGAATTCTGTCGAGGAATTTGAAGCTTAAAATATATAAAACGATAATCATGCCTGTTGTTCTGTATGGTTGCGAAACATGGTCGCTTACTCTGAGGGAAGAACATAGACTGAAAGTATTTGAGAACAGGATCCTGAGAAGAATATTCGGACCCAAGAGGAACGAGAATGGGGAATGGCGGAAGCTTCATAACGAGGAACTACATAGTCTATACGGTTTACCCAACATTGTTAGGGTCGTCAAGTCTAGGAGGCTTAGGTGGGCAGGTCATGTAGCTAGAATGGAAGAAAGTAGAAACGCTTTCAAAGTCTTGACTGGTAGACCCATAGGAAAACGACCATTAGGAAGACCTAGGCGCAGATGGGAGGATAATATTAAGATGGATCTCGCAGAGATAGGAATACAAAGTAGAAACTGGATCCAATTAGCTAAGGATAGAAGTCAGTGGAGAGCTTTTGTGAACGCGGCACTGAACCTCCGGGTTCCATAGGCCATAGAGTTAGTTAGTTAGTTATTGGATAGATGGAGATCATTGCGTTATCTGACAATTCTTCAGGTTGAAACGTAGAGGAGATTCTGAAAAATACGTATGTTGGAATGAAATTAAAAACTTATTAAAACTTAATAGAAAGTGTTTTCGATGTACCAATATCAATATATAACTTTTTTTTTAGTTTATATTGTGTGTCTTACTTGCAAATAATAATAATACACAAAGAAAAGTTATTGACAACCATAATTATAGTATATAAAAGAGCATAAAAAATATAGAAATATATATATACACAAGGTGCATTCAATAAATAACAGGAAAATTTGTACTATAAAAATACACAACCTCGACAAAGTGTGTGCTTCTTTGTTATTTTTGGGATGCTGAAAATCAGTGAAACAAGATGGAGGTACCCTTGAAGGTTTGCACCAACATGGAGCAGCGGAGTTGAGTTGATTTTGAGTTTAACGCCCCGTTCAGCAGCGAGGCTATATGAGACGTGGACCTACTGATTAACGTGGAATTCGAACTACATGAGATCCCGCCGGGAATCGAACCCGTCTGGAGCAGCGGAGTGCAGGGGCGGCGATTAAGGGGCAAGGGGGGCAGTTGACCCCCTAGTTTTTGGAAGTAACCACTTAATGTATATAGTTTCATTTGGAAATGTAAAGTTTTTGTATGTATTACTGGTTCACAGATAAAAATGGTGCCATATAGTATTTGTCGTTGCGTGTGCACGTATTGGTTATTTGTGTTCCCGTAGAGTTAAGAAAGTTACAGTTATAGTTAAAAGAATTACGTACGTTTTAATTGCAATTTAAAGGAATTAATATTGCAATTGCGTATTTCGTTAAATGTTGTAACATATGCTTGTAGTATTTCATTTTCTAAGAGTAATAACATACATTTAATGGCACGCGTGGAATTAAAAATATAAGTTGTTCATTAATCCACAGTTTCAATATAACTTCTACAACACGTCTCATTATCCTTTGTATTTATTTGTTTCGCAAATTTGTTATTAAATAATATAATTACACAATTTTCCAGACAGAATTTTATTATGTTCATGAGAAAGGAATCAAATCTCTTCTTACGCTTTCGTTGTTTAAGAATACAAAGGGCTAGTATCTACTTGCGTTGCTCTTGTCAATTTACTTAATAAAATATGAAATACGATATGTGCTTATTTAACTGAAAAAGGTATCCTATTAGTTATACAACCTTTCGTTAAACAAACTCCTAGAAACAACCAGAAAAACTAACATTGATATACGAATATTCAGATCATGTCTTGGCCCTCCACCCACCCACTTTTAACGTCCAATCGCTGCCACTGGCGGAGTGTCAATAGATTTCTATTAGCTGAAGGTTTGAAACCAATAGAAATTCACCGTCAGGTGACAGTGCCATATGATGAAAATTGTGTAAGTCGAATGCAAGTGTACGATCAGCGCCTGGTTTCCGATATCAAGTCATCAACTTTCGCAATGTACAGAGCGTTCTGGGCGTGGCCAATCTTCAAAACTTGTTACACCCAGTTTGAACTTATCTGTTGACGTGTACATATAATTATTAGGTATCTTCTATAATATCTTCCTAAATGCCTCTCTCTCTTCAAAAAAAAAAAAAAAAAAAAAAGGGCGAAATAAAAACAAAATTGACTAATGTTAAACGCAAAACTAAAACTTATTTACCTCACTGAGAAAACACCTTTTTCTTCTAAAGCCTGTGACAAACATCTTGGCATTTCAGCTAAACGAATAAAACGTAAGCTCTGTCGCGGCGTTGCCGAGTGCTAAGGGGTGTAGCTAAGGCTAAGCAGACGAACTACAGCGCCATCAGGTGACAGAAGATAGACGTGGATGTGTACAAAATAAACGTGGCAATACCGCTGGCCTCTCATTTGCTAGCAGCATTTAAAGGGAACTTGGAGTGCCGCCTTCAAATGCCAAGATGTTTGTCACGCCGTTTAGTCCGTACACAAATTCTCTACAATACAATTTTTTATATATGTGAAGTTCTGACTGAGTGATCAACGCTCAGATCAAACCACTTAAGCTAGAAATCTGAAATTTGAACAGGGCATAGGATTTGTCATATAAGGTCCCACTAAGGAAGGATTTTTTGGAAATTGGGCGGGGTACAGGGAGGAAAACGGGTGGTAATTATTATCTTAAAATGTCCATATCTCGGAATCTCTAAAGATTAGAGACATTAAATTCGGTGTCTGAATTTCTTATTTGAAATAATTAGACATGTATTTCACAGTGTTTTATATTTGTACTAGGAGAAATGAAAAAGGTGTGGGTTACAATTTTTATAGTTGGTTGGCGATATCTTCAAATTTGTTAAGGTTAGACATTAAAATTGGAATTTAGTTTTTGATTTAAAATAAAATAAGACGTATTTCAGTAGTTGTTGATATTTCACCTATGAGGGAAGGAAAAGATGGGTAGGGGAAAAAAGAGTGGGGTTGCAATTGTTAAAATAAGATAGCCATATCTCGAAATCCTTTCAGGTTAGATCCGTGAACGTTCATATTTAGGCTTTTAATTAAAAATAAATTAAAGACGAATTTCAGCGTTCTTAAATGTTTCTTTTAGAAGGAAGGAGAAACAACGGAAAGAAAAAAGGAAGCGGGTTAAAATCCTTCAAATATGGTCATATCTGGAAATCTCTTAAGATTAGAGATAAGAAAAGTGTGAGGCCGTAGCCTGAGGAAATGTGGGGGTCTGGGGACGAAGCTCTCTTCTAGCTGAAGGCTGCATTGAAAAATAATAATAATAATAATAATAATAATAATAATAATAATAATAATAATAATAATAATAATAATAATAATAATAATAATAATAATAATAATAATAATAATAATAATAAAGACAGCATTTAAACACTTTTATAGTACAGGCATTTAGGGGGGGGGAATATTAAGTGTGTGCTTCGAGTGACCAAAAGCGTTCATTGTCCGAAAACATTATCTAGTATGACATATTTAAAATACTTCTCGGCAAACAGTTTAAAAACAAACATACATTTTGCACATTTTGTCCATACGTCTGGGACATACTTGGACAAATCAGTATCTAAAAAGGATCAATATGTGTAATTTGAAGGTGTTCAAAGAGTGTCGGTAATATGTACAGTGTCCTACTGTGTCTAAAAATGCTTAGGTACTAGTTTCTTTACTTTTTGCAGTGTAGTATATATATATATTGGACCCACGGGTTATGAACTTAATTCTTGCCGTAACTCTGTTTGTAAACAGAAATTAATGTAGGAGAAACAAGATACTCTATGTTTCTTAAAACAGAAAACTGTTTCTTGTGATCAAAAATGAAAACGACGTTATCCTTTCCAGAGACAAACGAGTAACACTAAATTAAATGAAACTGTATGAGGGCTAAAAGTCGCAAAAAAAATGCAAGAAAGAAGAAAAGTAGTTTTTGATAGTAGCACTTTGACAAATAATGTTAACGGTAAACGCGCAAAGAGGCTATTATGAGGGTGCAATAATGGATACATGCGTATGTGTCAGTGATGGAATGAGTTCTGACCCACCATGTAACTTGGGTCACGGCTTCTATTTGGGTCATCCGAGTCTGGGTTTCGGTTTTCAGATCCGATCTGACTTGGACAGATCCGAAGATACAAACAGACCCGATGACTCAGACAAACCCGGCGACCCTGAAGCAGCCGAAATATCAGCTTTGCAGTATTGATGCAGAATATATTGTTGATTAATGGTTCATTTGTTTGATTTCTAGTTTGACATTTATTAATCAACATACTATATATAATTCATTCAAATATAATTTCATTTTATTTTCTCTTCCCATACTAAAAAATAATACAGTGATTTTTGATCACAGACTATACACAAAGATTTAACATAATATTTTTTTAGGGCTTTATGGTATCTATTATATACTTAATGACAAATTTTATATGTCCGTTCGACTAAACTTCGACGATACTTCACAAGAAAAACATGTAGCTTTCTTTTCCGATTCTTACGAGTTTATATTCTGATAAACCTTGTAGCTATTCTCCAGTGCAATTCTTTGTTACGAACGCAAGCAAAAAAGAAAATTATATATTTAATGATAACACAGAGAGATATAATAAGGTGGTGTTTGTCACATTCGCAGCCTCAACTTTATATTTCTAATTTGTATGACGATGTTTTGCCGTATCAGGTCACTGTGGGTCATGGGTCTGTCCGGATCAGACCATGTCTGGTGGTTCATGAGTCGAATAGTCTTTGGATCTTCCGGTTTACAAATTTTGTGACCTGTTTTATGACTGGTGTGGGAGCGCTCGTATTCCGAAATATTGTTCGTAAGCTCGAGAAGTTCTCACAAAACTTGTTCATACATGTGAATCGAGTTCTTTCTAAAATGGAATCCACTGTATACCGAAATTTGCTATGAATTAGTAGCTAATACTGAACATTCGTGCACACTATGGCTGTTTCATGTTTGGTGTTGGCAGGGCCGGCGCGAGGGGGGGGGAGGTCGAGCCGTGCCACAGCCCAGGGCGGCAAGTCTAATGGGCAGCAAAATTTGAAAAAAAAAATACTATCAAAATATAATGCTTCCATAATAGGCCCACATGGAAAAATAAAATTGTGTTCACCTGAGAATGTAATTAAACTTAATTCACTTACATTCAGGAAAATATTCACTCAGGAAATTCAGAGTATTCCCCTTCATTTTCAGTTATCCAACTACTAGCCGCAGATATCTCGTTCAGTATTTTCCTTGCCTTGCAGCGGCATAGACGAGATTTTCAGTTAGGATGGATAAGATTATCAAGATGTCTTTTATATTTTTTCTATTCAGCAAGTAAAATATCTTTCACAGTTGATGACTATAACAATTGGCGCCACAGTTCTGAAGCTTTGGCTAGTCATGGTAGGTCTCCTATTCACCTTGAATCGCAAAGAAGGTGGATGCAACTTTCGATAAGACTGAAGAGTGGTCTTATAATTGACGCAGAACACCAGAAAATGTTAAATGCGGAAGCACAACATTGAAAGAACGTAATAGAACTACTAATTGCAATAATACAGTTTTTAGGTGAATAATGTCTACCGTTACGCGGAACATCAGATTAAACTTTATACAAATAATAATGGTAATTTTCTGAAACTGGTAGAATTCTTTGCAAATTTTGACAGCGTCATGGTCGAACACATTAAAAGAACCATGAGAAGACATAATAAATACCACCGTTACTTAGGAAAAGGTGTCCAAAATTAAATTATTCAAATTCTTAGTGAACAAATTAAAATTAAATTACTGTATTTTTTGAGAGCTGCAAAATATTACAGTATAACACTAGACTGTATGCCAGATATTTCTGGTACAGAGCAAATGACAATAATCGTTCGTTTTGTACAAATTGCATACGGTAATGGAGAAAGCCTTGTAAAATTTGCGAACACTTTCTTGGTTTCGTACCGGTAACAGACACTACTGGTCTAGGACTGACAGAAGTAATAATTAAACAGCTAAAGGAAATGAACATTCCTTTCGCAGACATGAGGGGCCAAGGATATGACAAAGGTTCCAATATGTAAGGCAAACATTCAGGTATTCAGAAGAGAATTTCGGAAATAAATTCCCGAGCCTTTTATGTTTCTTGCAATATTCATTCACTAAACCTTGTCGTTAACGATGCAGCCAGAGCATCTCAGTACACCGTTTCATCTTTTTTGTATATTAAAAATGTTTATGACTTTTTTTTTTCTGCGTCAGTTCAACGTTGTACCATACTAAAGGAACATATTAGCAGTTTCACTTTAAAACTATTCAGCACCACAATGTGGGAGAGCCGAACTCATGCTCTGACTCCACTTAGATATCAAATAAGGGAAGTTTGTGATACCTTACTTCAAATAAGTAACGACAATAGAACAGACAGAATGGTCACCCACGATGTTCTGTGTATGGCAAACCAGCTGCGTGACTTTACTTTTTCTCATTTGTTATGTGGTATGACTCCATAAAAACATAGTATAGTAAGCAAAAGTCTCCAAAGTATTGATTCTCATATGTCGGATGCAGTCGGGTTTCTTGGAAATACCTGAGTACTTTGAGAGGAGCAGAAATGATGCAAAGTTTCAATCTTACTTAGTTGATGCGATGGAGTTGGCATCAACATTAGATATGGATGATGCACGGATAGGTAATACACAGTGTAAGCTCGAAGTCGAAAGAAGAGGAGACAGTGGCAGTACGAGGCAGAGGGTGAAGATATTGAAGATCCACAAACAAAATCGATTTTATTTTTTTCTTTTTTTACAAAGTTCTAGACGTGATTGTGTTAGTTTTAAGAGAAATGTTTGAGCAACTTAAGCATCAAAGCGAGTATTTATTTACAATATAAGTAATCTTAATGAAATGCCACTGTACTTTGGTCTGAAAAGTGTACTAAACTTGCCAGCATTTTAACACACGAAGAATTGAAATATATTAACTCTAGTGATTTGAAAGTGTTATCCGCTATAAATTAAGCTTATAATTAATTAAGGAACATGACTTTGCTCCCAATGTCAGTGTTGATTTAGGATTTTGTTAACCTTCCCAGTAACAGTGGGAAGTGGAGAAAGAAGTTTTTTGAACCTTAAGCTTATTAAAAGTTATCTACGTGTTTCTATATCTGAAACACGTTTGAGTGGTCTAGCGATGATATCAAGAGAACACGAATAGGCTGAAACTTTGGACTACGCGAATGTTATAAAGGAATTTGCCCATATCAAAGTAATAAAAGTTTCTTTCAATTAAGGTACGTTAAATTTATGTATCTCTATTGTGTTTTAGCACATTATAAGGCTTAGGCTAATCACTTAATTTTGCCGTAATATCTGATTCATTATATTATCTTCATGCTCCATACTCTATTGTAATCACCTTTTGATATAAAATAAGCTTAAAAATTAAAATTCATAGTCGTTACTAAGCATATATATATACAGGGGTAGACAAAAAATCTAAAAACACTTCATACAGGACACGTAAGTTTGGCCCTCCACTGTACAACACGTGTTGCGGTTGCCAATCTTTTTTTGTTTTCAATGTGTCATGTGGACCTTCCTCTTCCGTCAGCAATAACCAGTTCACCTGTGAATGCCGTGGTGTGAAAGTGGTGCGGTAAAATGGGCGACCTGACAGACTTCCAAAGAGGCATGATCGTTGGTGCTCGTCTGGTTGGAGCTTCAGTGGCAACAGTGGCAAACATTGTGGGGGTTTCGAAAGGCACTGTGTCCAATGTCACGAGCGCATACACAATTCATGGGCAAACGACGTCCGCAAAGCACAACAGTGGTCGAAAGACAATCCTGTCAGATAGGGACCGGAGGGCATTAAAACGGATTGTAGCAGCTAAAAAAAAGACTACTGCAATGAAAATTACGTCTGAACTCAATTCTGGCCTACAAAACCCGATTTCATCGAAAACAGTGCGACGGGAACTTCATAAAATGAAAATTCATGGTAGGGCCGCTATCGCCAAACCCCTGGTCACAGCAGTAAATGCGAAGAGGCGTATCCAGTGGTGCAAGGATTACAAGGCGTGGACTAATGAGCAGTCGAAACACGTAATATGGTCCGATGAATCGACCTTCACCTTGTTTCCAACAACCGGTCATGTTTACGTATGGAGAACACTGTCGCAGACCTATGATACAGACTGTCTGCTCCCAAAAGTAAAGCATGGGGGTGGTTATGTTACAGTATGGGCAGTGATATCGTAGTTTTCTGCAGGTCCCATCATAGCCCTGCATAGAATGATCAATGCTAAGGCGTATGAGGCCATTTGGGGGAACCAGGTTCTACTCATGGCCCAAATATTGTTCCCTGATGGTGATGGCATCTACCAAAATGATTTGGCACCCAGTTACGCAGCAAAAACGATGAAAGCATTTTTTTGAGGAGTATGACCAGGAGTATCACACCTTCCGTGGGTCCCAAAATCACCAGATCTGAAAACCATTGAGCCATTGTGGTCTGAGTTAGAAAGGCGTGTTTATTATTGAGGGAGTGAAGAGTAATGGCGCCAAACAACTTTCAAATTGCCTCCTGTTTGGCACACCGGTTCGATAAGCTAATAAAATGTATTTGCTACCCCTATTCAACTTTATTATCATTCAAATATCACTTTCCTGTGTGGCCACCTTCAAACTGAACAATGGCATTTGTCTCCGAAACCAGACGTGCGAAAATCAATGGTATTCATAATTAAGCTTGTGATAATCTATATTGTGATGTTCTTTCCCTTCTGTAGGTAGGAGTGAGACCTATTTTTTCTTAAAAGGCCCTGTTGCCAATGTGTTGTTATGCACAGATCAGCTTCCAAGAAAAACTTTCCACTGAGGCGCATAATATAATATCATATGTGGAAAACAAAAATCAGTTTATTGTTAAAATGAAGTTAATTCAAATAAATTATCCACCATATTCTGGCACTGACAGTGAATACAAACATCAGTTTACACCACCGGCATTTCATTTGTAGTCAGTTGCGCGGAATTGGTGCTTCAAACCAGCACCGTAACTTAGATTTTTTTTTCTGGAGGGACAAACATTAATATTTGGGCCCTCTAGAAAAAGTTGTTTTGAGCCCTCCCTTCTTCTCATCTTTCTCTTACTCTTTGTGACCTTTCGGAGTCTGTGAGCCTTCCCGCACGCCCCTGGACCCATGCCATAAATGACATTAATTAAAGGAACAATATTGACAAATCTCAAAGCCATACGAATAAATATTATTTCTAGGACCCCTAATAGTAGACATTTTTTACTGAAAAGGGTCCACGACTCAGTTTTGTTTTATTTCTCTTTTGTGTGTTGTTTTGTTTATGTAATATAGTAAACCTGTTATATGCTTCATTTATAATTTTATGGAGTAAGAAAGTTTTGTATTAAAGTGGGCTCCTCTCGAACGGCGGAGAGCTTCTCTGGAAGGGGGGGGGGATAGTTGGTCCCTTCTCCCTACAATTTACGGCCATGCTTCAAACTAATCGTGCTGCGCCTGAGCAGTCGGCTGTGGAACTATCCTGAGCGGTACTCCGAACCCTTGTCAGGATATGTTTATGCATTGCTGAAGACGGTATTTTAATACATCATCAACTGTCATGTTTTTTTTTTTTTTTTTTTTTTTAATTTTCAGTGATTTTGAAATGCCGATTATGGCAGAACATTGGTCAAACTCCAGGGAATATTTGAAGAAATGCAGCGACAAAATAGGCGAAAAATTAAGAAAGAAAATGATCTGCGGGAATATCCCTCAAAACTGCGAAAAAGGTGGTTTATATTCTGGAGAAAACTGATGTTTGCATACATTGTCGCAAGCCGATTTTTTTTTTTTTTATCACATTTATCGCCGATTTATCGTAAAATATTCCCTGAAATTTGGTCACTATTTTCCAACAATCGCCATGAAAATCCTTTGACAAATTATTTTTAAAAAATGCTAACGATGAGATATTGAAACCAGAGCCCTGCAAACCCAGGCCCGAAGACGGTCCGGCCCGACCCGAATGGATCTGAATTCTGTGCCCGGCTCGACCCGGCCCGGCCCGGTCTCGAGCCGGGCTCTAACCGGGCCTAAACGAGCCGGGCACAAATCGGGCCGAGCCGGGCCTGCCCGACTCGGCCCGAACACTGTGAAAGACGGATTGGAAACTAATGTTGGCAGCCTGTGTTAATCGTAATGTGTTTGGCATGGGCGGCGATTAGGGGGGCAAAGGGGGCAGTTGCCCCCGCACTTTTTTGAAGTAACCAATTAATGTATATAGTTTCATTTGGAAATGTAACGATTTTGTATGTGTTACTGATTAATAGGAAAAAATGCTGCCATATAATATTTGCTGTTGCGTGAATACGTATTGGTTGTCTTCCCGTGGAGTAAAGAAAGCTACAGTAATTGCGTTTTAATCGCCACAGAAAATAACCCCAAAAAATAACCTATTGGAGCACAATTTCAGCATACTTTCATTTCTTCTTACAAGGGCTCGATATGTTAGTGAGCCGCTTTGAAGCTAATCGAGAGAACATTATGCAAAAAAGTAGGGCCTATTTCACAAGTTATTCTTTAATTGCACAAAAATTGACAGTTCCTAAAATGTCTTTTCTTCTTTCTAAAGTAAGGAATATCGATTAAAAAGAGCGTGATAAGAAACAACTTCTACCTTTTCCATTGTTTTGTAGTGTAATATACGAGTGAAGTGTTGTGTTTAAGGATGTACGAGTGTATATACAATAAAATTTAGTAAATTGAACATAATTCTAGGTTTTAAGTTTATTTTGTATAACTGAAGTGTGGATTGATTCTAAGTATTGTTGTGTTTTGATGTGTTCCAAGAAAGTGAAAACTGCACCTAATGGCAACGAACATATTTCAAGAAGTTGCAAAACCAAATATTTCTTTAAATGTCGTAGGATATGCTTGTAGTATTTACTGCCTTTCATTTTCTAAGAGTAATAACATACATTTAATAGCATGTGTGGAATTAAATATTAAGTTTTTCATTAATCCTCAGTTTCAATATAACTTTAGCAAAACAAGCATCATTATTCATTACTATGATTAATATTATCCTTTCTATTTATTTGTTTTGCAAATTTATTAAATAATCTGATCACACAATTTTCCAGACAGAATTTTAAGATGTTCATGAGCAAGGAATAAAAATCTCTTCTTACACTTTCGTTGTTTAAGAGTACAAAGGGCTAGTATCTACTTGCTTTGTTCTTCTCAATTTACTTAATAAACTATTATATACGATATACGGTATTTTAACTGAAAATATAGTATCCTATTAGTTATACAACATTTCGTCAAACAAAATGTTAGAAACAACCAGGAAAACTAACATTTATATACAAATATTCAGATCATGTCTTGCCCCCTCACTTTTAACGTCCAACCGCCGCCACTGGTGTTTGGGAAATTAACTCTTTATTCAAGACTGTAAAGTACTGTACTTCTACTACTCTTATTACTACTACTACTGCTACTGCTATTATTATTATTATTATTATTATTATTATTATTATTATTATTATTATTATTATTATTATTATTATTATTATTATTACTTCTACTACTACAACTGCTACGAGCGTCAGAGTTGACATGTCTGGTGGTACATACTTTACAATCTAAGTACAGAAAAAATCGAAGAAATACTAGTTATTATGGCCAGTCTGCGTAGTCTGGCCAGTAGAATGCATTCACATCTGGTGCTAGAGGTCGTCGGATCGATCCCTCCTCGTGTTATGTGAGCTTTGTGGTGGACAAACATCGTGAGCGTGGGAGTTTTTGGATTAGCCCGTTTTCGTCCACTGTCTTCATTCCACCAATTCATCCATCATCATCCATACGTCTTGAGCCTTAATTGCCTAAAGAACATATGAGAAAGTCAAGTCCTTGACCTACTAATTAAAATTTGTTCCGCTACCATTAGACCACGGAGACCGAAACCATGAACTGGCGTGTTCATAAGATTAGCGCAATTTGTAGTAATGTTCAATTAGCACGGCAGATTCCAAATCATATTACATGTTCCTGTATTCTTTATAATTCGATGCTACAATAATAATAACAAAAAAACAATGATCAAATAAATCACCCAGACCCCAGGATCGATGAAATGTTCCTGGAACGGTGCGTAACAAGTAAATAACAGAGCTATATGACGGAATGCGAGGCAGTAAATCAAAACAAAATCCACACATATCATTGTTGATCAAAAAATACCTCAAAAGTCCCCTGAATGAAAAATGTATAGATATCAGCTATCAAAAATGCCTCTTAACATCACATATAATAGAAGGGATAGTTGATATTAAGAAAATGAAAATATAAGGTTTCCTAAGAAACCAATAGTGCAAAATGAACATCGCTTTACTGTATGTCCTTTTACGCATCGAATAGCACGGAAACAGAGTCAGTTTCAGGCTTTAGAGCATTTCTCCGTTCCTGAGTACTAAAAGCTCTTTCAGTAGACGCACTAGAAGCAGGGATAACGAGATACTGACGCGTTAATTTACACAATTTTGGTAATGTTTGTTCTTGTTGCTTCCCCCACTGCAGTATATCTAGTGATCTTACACATGATGACATGTTGAGGTAGATGTCTACTTCATCATCAAATTCACCAGAGACTGAATGTCTATCTTCCCAATCCATTAGTTTATTCTTCTTGGTAGGTGGTTCCAAGTTATGCCAACTAGCCTAAAGGAGACGATGGTGAGATATAAATGAAATAGTGGAGTAAATAAAGTGGAAGGAAACAGGAGAACGCCGCGAACCCCCCACACGGTGTTTGTCCACCACAAAGTTCACTTGGCGAGAGCTCGGATCAAACCAGGGACCCCATACACCAGAGGTGAACGCTCAACCACTGAGCCACCGTTCCCGGAACACCTAATCTACCCTGGCGACTTGGTGATTTATTTGATCATTTATATTTTGTTATATTTGTAGCATCATACTATAAACAATACATGAACATGTAACACCATTCGATATTTGCCTTGCTAATTGAACATTACTATAAATTGCACTGATCTTATGAGCACGCCAGTTTATGGTTTTGCCCTCCGTGGTCCAATGGTAGCGTACCAAATGCTACTTACTAGGTTAAGTACTTGACTTTATCATACGTTCTTTAGGTAACTACGGCTCAGGCTGAATGGATGATGATGGGATGAATTGGTGGAAAGAAAACAGTGGGAGGAAGCGGGACCACCCCAGAAACTCCCATGCACACGATGTTTGTCCACAACAAAGCTTACATAGCATGAGCAGGGATTGATCCGACGACCTCTAGCACCAGATGTGAGTGTTTTTTCTATTGAGCCACTATTCTCCCTCGTAGATCAAGCATCGGTTCACATTCTACGCACACCGGCCATAATAACTAGCATTTCTCAATTTTATTCTGTACTTAGAAGGTAAATTCGGTACCACCAGACATGTCAACTCTGACGCGAAGTCGTAGCACTTGTAGTAGTATCAGCAGTGGTCGTAGTAGTAATAGTAGAAGTAGTAATAGTAGTAGTAGAAGTAGTAATAGTAATAGTATTACCAGTACATCGCAGTCTTGAATAAAGAGTCAGTTTCCCAAACACATTACGATTAACATAGGCTGACAGTAAGACCGTACAAACACGGCAAAAATAGAGGTAGTGGAGGACATTAAAAAAAACAAATAGGCTGACAACATTAGTTTCCGAACCGTCTTTCAGAGTATCCGGGCCGAGCCGGGCCGGCCCGGTTCGGCTCATATGTGCTCGGCCCGGTTAGGGCCCGGTCCAGTTTGATATTACTTGTAACGGGTCGGGCCGGGCCAAACCGGGCGCGCCCGGCCCGTGCAGGGCTCTGATTGAAACACCGTCTTTGAAAGAGGCCAGCTGGGTTCAGAGTCTTGGTCACGTTAGTTCCGCGCCAAGCGTTTCGCAGACAAATGTAGTTGTTCAATTTGAAGGTGGCCACGCAGGAAAGTGCCATTTGAATGACAATACAGTCGAATAGGGTTGGCAAATACATTTTATCAGCCTATCGACCCGGGCCAAACAGAAGGCATTTTGCAAGTTGCAACATACCATTACCCTTCACCCCCTCCATAATAAGTGTCCTTATCTTGCAAAATGCGTATGTTTTGACCTCACCACTGTGTTGGGTACTCAAGAATATTCCCCGACACCAAAAATGAATCACGTATCTCAAAAAATAGTCGCTTCAAACCTTTTGAAAATTTTGTTCAATTTTGAACTTTGAACGCTCGTGATTCGAACACACTTTCAATCGAGGATTTCTCGGTTCGCATAATTATTTCGTATGTAGAAATGAGTCGATTGAGCATAGTATCGATATGAAATCAGAGTAACATCTCGCGACCTTCCCTAGTAAGACAGGGAAGCAGAGATCATTTTTGAGTGCTAACAAGAGACATCACCCAATTGTCCGGCTCCGATTTCAATTAAATTTTTATTGCTGATACAGGACATGTATTCATTACTTGTGATGACAGAAATTCTTGCCATGGTGCATGTTTTCTATTTTTTAATAATTTTTAAAAGTTGTGATGTGGTTAATGCAGATTACTGCAGAAGTCTCTTATTACCCTTTGTAAACGGAGTGTTAATGAAAGAACAACCATGTAGATACGTATAGGGCCTAGGAGGAAGTCGTATGGTACGTATGACCTTGACGGCAGCCATCTTGAAATCCGCCATTTTGAATTAAGGTCAATTTTTTTAAATGGGAATAGGGATATATGATACATAATTTCGGGCTAGAATTTAATTTAATCAGGAAGACAATGGTGAAGTTAGTTTTAAGATGCGCCCATTTGGTGAAAAGTTACAGGCATATTAATTGTTTATACTTACTATGTGCGTAAGACCCTTACCTCCGCTTCTAACCTGCGTATTAATTAATGATAATAAGTGGATAAAGGTTTCGGTAATACATGTTATGCCTAGAGGGAAGTGATACGATAAGGGTATCATTGACGGCAGCCATCTTGAAATCCGCCATTTTGAATTAAAGTGAAGTTTTTTTGAAAACTGAAAACCATAGCATGTGGCACCAGATTTTAATAGTAAATTTTCCCCAAAAGCCAATGGTATGCTTATTTTAGTTCTATAGTTAACCAGTATGAATTTATGACTCTTCTAATGTGCACGAAACGTCCATTATTCGATCTTTTAAACTGGCAACAGTCCTAATTTTCATTGCATGTTTTAAGATTTCAACTGGTACTTTGCAATTGTTTCCATGGCTCATGTTTTCTAAATTTATTACATTCTTTTAAGAGTTGCGATTTGTCAGTTCATGAATAGTGTTGGGATAAGCATCCAGCAATCTTTCTGAATTTTGAAGACTTGCCGTGTAATTATTGATTTCATAGGCAGTGTAATTATTTATTTCCTATGCCTGGTTTTTGGGGAAAATTTACTATTAAAATCTGGTGCCACATGCTATGGTTTTCAGTTTTCAAAACTTCACTTTAATTCAAAATGGCGAATTTCAAGATGGCTGCCGTCAATGATACCCTTATCGTATCACTTCCCTCGAGGCATAATATGTATTACCGAAACCTTTATCCACTTATTATCATTAATACGCGGGTTAGAAGCGGAGGTAAGGGACTTACGCACATAGTAAGTATAAACAATTAATATGCCTGTAACTTTTCACCAAATGGGCGCGTCTTAAAACTAACTTCACCACTGTCTTCCTGATTAAATTCTAGCCCGAAATTATGTATCATATATCCCTATTCCCATTTAAAAAAATTGACCTTAATTCAAAATGGCGGATTTCAAGATGGCTGCCGTCAAGGTCATACGTACCATACGACTTCCTCCTAGGCCCTATACGTATCTACATGGTTGTTCTTTCATTAACACTCCGTTTACAAAGGGTAATAAGAGACTTCTGCAGTAATCTGCATTAACCACATCACAACTTTTAAAAATTATTAAAAAATAGAAAACATGCACCATGGCAAGAATTTCTGTCATCACAAGTAATGAATACATGTCCTGTATCAGCAATAAAAATTTAATTGAAATCGGAGCCGGACAATTGGGTGATGTCTCTTGTTAGCACTCAAAAATGATCTCTGCTTCCCTGTCTTACTAGGGAAGGTCGCGAGATGTTACTCTGATTTCATATCGATACTATGCTCAATCGACTCATTTCTACATACGAAATAATTATGCGAACCGAGAAATCCTCGATTGAAAGTGTGTTCGAATCACGAGCGTTCAAAGTTCAAAATTGAACAAAATTTCCAAAAGGTTTGAAGCGACTATTTTTTGAGATACGTGATTCATTTTTGGTGTCGGGGAATATTCTTGAGTACCCAACACAGTGGTGAGTTCAAAACATACGCATTTTGCAAGATAAGGACACTTATTATGGAGGGGGTGAAGGGTAATGGTATGTTGCAACTTGCAAAATGCCTTCTGTTTGGCCCGGGTCGATAGGCTGATAAAATGTATTTGCCAACCCTATTCGACTGTATTGTCATTCAAATGGCACTTTCCTGCGTGGCCACCTTCAAATTGAACAACTACATTTGTCTGCGAAACGCTTGGCGCGGAACTAACGTGACCAAGACTCTGAACCCAGCTGGCCTCTTTCAAAGACGGTGTTTCAATCAGAGCCCTGCACGGGCCGGGCGCGCCCGGTTCGGCCCGGCCCGACCCGTTACAAGTAATATCAAACTGGACCGGGCCCTAACCGGGCCGAGCACATATGAGCCGAACCGGGCCGGCCCGGCTCGGCCCGGATACTCTGAAAGACGGTTCGGAAACTAATGTTGTCAGCCTATTTGTTTTTTTTAATGTCCTCCACTACCTCTATTTTTGCCGTGTTTGTACGGTCTTACTGTCAGCCTATGTTAATCGTAATGTGTTTGGGAAACTGACTCTTTATTCAAGACTGCGATGTACTGGTAATACTATTACTATTACTACTTCTACTACTACTATTACTACTTCTACTATTACTACTACGACCACTGCTGATACTACTACAAGTGCTACGACTTCGCGTCAGAGTTGACATGTCTGGTGGTACCGAATTTACCTTCTAAGTACAGAATAAAATTGAGAAATGCTAGTTATTATGGCCGGTGTGCGTAGAATGTGAACCGATGCTTGATCTACGAGGGAGAATAGTGGCTCAATAGAAAAAACACTCACATCTGGTGCTAGAGGTCGTCGGATCAATCCCTGCTCATGCTATGTAAGCTTTGTTGTGGACAAACATCGTGTGCATGGGAGTTTCTGGGGTGGTCCCGCTTCCTCCCACTGTTTTCTTTCCACCAATTCATCCCATCATCATCCATTCAGCCTGAGCCGTAGTTACCTAAAGAACGTATGATAAAGTCAAGTACTTAACCTAGTAAGTAGCATTTGGTACGCTACCATTGGACCACGGAGGGCAAAACCATAAACTGGCGTGCTCATAAGATCAGTGCAATTTATAGTAATGTTCAATTAGCAAGGCAAATATCGAATGGTGTTACATGTTCATGTATTGTTTATAGTATGATGCTACAAATATAACAAAATATAAATGATCAAATAAATCACCAAGTCGCCAGGGTAGATTAGGTGTTCCGGGAACGGTGGCTCAGTGGTTGAGCGTTCACCTCTGGTGTATGGGGTCCCTGGTTTGATCCGAGCTCTCGCCAAGTGAACTTTGTGGTGGACAAACACCGTGTGGGGGGTTCGCGGCGTTCTCCTGTTTCCTTCCACTTTATTTACTCCACTATTTCATTTATATCTCACCATCGTCTCCTTTAGGCTAGTTGGCATAACTTGGAACCACCTACCAAGAAGAATAAACTAATGGATTGGGAAGATAGACATTCAGTCTCTGGTGAATTTGATGATGAAGTAGACATCTACCTCAACATGTCATCATGTGTAAGATCACTAGATATACTGCAGTGGGGGAAGCAGCAAGAACAAACATTACCAAAATTGTGTAAATTAACGCGTCAGTATCTCGTTATCCCTGCTTCTAATGCGTCTACTGAAAGAGCTTTTAGTACTCAGGAACGGAGAAATGCTCTAAAGCCTGAAACTGACTCTGTTTCCGTGCTATTCGATGCGTAAAAGGACATACAGTAAAGCGATGTTCATTTTGCACTATTGGTTTCTTAGGAAACCTTATATTTTCATTTTCTTAATATCAACTATCCCTTCTATTATATGTGATGTTAAAAGGCATTTTTGATAGCTGATATCTATACATTTTTCATTCAGGGGACTTTTGAGGTATTTTTTGATCAACAATGATATGTGTGGATTTTGTTTTGATTTACTGCCTCGCATTCCGTCATATACATGTCCTCTATCAGCAACAAAAATTTCATTGAAATCGGCCCCGGACAATTGGGTGATGTCCCTTGTAAGATCATTTTTTGGGGGAGTGACTTGAATTTACCTTACATTCATATATACCAACAAACAAGGGCGCCGATCCCGGGGGACCGAGGGGACCCCCCAAAGGTTATATTTGCCCCGCATTGTATTTATAAATATAGAATATTTTGCATAATTTTAGTGCAATTTGTCTTAAAAACCTCATATATATGCCTTCTGCATCTGAATGCCCCCCCCCCACAAATTTACAGAGAAATCGGCGCCATTGTCAACAAACGACTGAAAGTTTCAGGAGAGTCTCAAGGTGGTGACAGGGAGAGAACCTGAGCTCCCTGACTGTTCCTTTCTGTTGGTAACATTAAATACGAACTGCCGATGGTTCGAGGAGATTTATAAGGTCTCATGAATAACCCTTCTCGTTGTTTCCAACAGAAGGCAGTTTTTTGTACGACCGACCGTAGCTCGAAGAGGCGTATACACCGTACTATCTTTTTATACCGTCAGGGTTGCCAACGAGACAGAATTGACGTACAGTACAGACTTAAATAACGAACGTAATTCGTATGCCAAGAACTTAACCAATAACAATAAAACGATTGTATTCGCATGCAGTGAACTCCCTAAAATACAGGTTAATAATAATAATAATAATAATAATAATAATAATAATAATAATAATAATAATAATAATAATAATAGATTGTGGTTTCGCGATTATACACTCGTACTAAGGATAGAACAAACAAAACAACCTTAGGAAACTAATATCCCGGCTAGAAATGTGTTTTAAAGAAAGAAAAACAAAACTATCTACGTACCTTTGAAAAATTGTTTGACATGGTTCTGGAACTGCACTGGTCCCAAAATCTGTTACAACAATACGCTTAGCAGCCATGTTGCGTTTGAAAGTTTTGTACTGAAGGAAACGATTTTGGTAAGTCACTTTTCCATTCTGGAAGGAAAACCTGAAACAAAGATTCATTAGACAGAAATATTATCTTCAAGTGTTGTTAGTAATTTGAAGATAAATTATTTTATCTTGAATTACTAAACGTTTTAAACAAATGAGTGAACGAGTGCATTTATTACCAAGCATGCCGGAAAATAATAATGTATTTCATTGTACAAAAGGATGGGTGTAATCTAATCTAATATAAATAAAATAAAGAGTTTGTGTGTTTGTCTGTCTGTCTGTGTGCGGCCTGGGGACCAGACGAGTGTACCGAGAATTACCAAATTTTGGTTAGGGGTACCTTGGCCCACGCCCCAGATCAAGACGAAGCACTTTTTTCAAATTTCGAACCAGAGGGTTTCAGGGGGATGTTTACCGGAACCGGCTTGGGAACCAGACAAATTGACCGACAGTTACCAAATTTTAGTCACGAATACCTTGGTCCAGGCTCCAGACCAGAGTTAAACGTTTTTGTCAAAATTCGAACCAGGGGGGTCTCAGGGGAAGGGGGCGTTTACCAGGACATGTAAAAGTAGAAGAAAATGACCGATATTAGTGTCGAATTCATAGTTTTCGCAGTCGCTGAAATCAATGGTGAAACTCCGATCGCATTAACTTCCAAATTCACGCTATTCGGTTCCGGACCGGGGGTCACCGGGGCGGGTGTGAGATACCGAGAAATATAAAAGTAATCCAAAATGACCGATATTAGTGTCAAATCCATAGTTTTCGCGGTCGCTGAAATCAATGGTGATACTCCCACAGGCGTTGGCTTCCAAATACAGCCCCCGTGCGAAGCATGGGTATATTCAACTAGTCTACAATAGACTCACAAATCGGAAGAGTAATATAGGAAGTCCACTATGATGTCCCTGTTTTGTTTCAATAATATTTTGTCAGTAACAATATAACATTAGTAATATTATTCCTTTATTATGCTCTGTTGTATATCATTAATTAATTGTTATCTAACTGCTGTCTGTTGCAGGTTTAATCGCAAAGAAGTAAAGATGATGCCTAGAGGAGGCGTCTCTAACAGTGCTCGGACTGCTGATAGAATAGAAATATGGCATTCGCCGACAATGGTGCAGAGAAGGTGGTAACGGGTGCGGGAACTTCTTGCGACTCTGAATGTGAACACAATAAAGGGACGACATGCATATTTGATGCGTACGGATTGAGTTACTCAACAAAAGGTTACTGGGTCCCCAAAGAAAATTGTCTCTAACGAGGCTAAAGTTAATTAACACTGTTGCGGCGTTTGCACAAGGTCGCGTGAAGTTCTGGAGGTAATATCAAAGGTACTTGAATTTACTATATGGTTCAATTCAACAGATAGTGAAGGAGATAAAATGGCGGCCATGCAATATCACCGGAAGACTGTAACGTTAGGATGGAATTTGATGGGTTGGTAACGTTTTTCCAGGCCGTGTTATCGGATGTTTCGGAAACGTTGGCTGGCCAGTGTGAAACATAGACTTTACCCATTGGATTTCTTTCTTTGCGGGTATTTGAACGATAAAGTGTACGCTAGAAAACTGAGTGATTTGGGCACTTTGAAAGCGATGATTAGATGGAAGTTTGCGTCCGTCCCGAGCGATATATTGCAAAAGTCAAAAGTTGAACTTCGCCTGCAACGGTGCGTTACTAACGTTGATGCCCATGTTAAAATATGAAATGGCAAGAACCATACTACATTATACAGTTGAAATCAACCAAGTGACTTCATTAATGACTAATCTAGAGAGTACTAAAATGGGGTCATAATAGTGGATCACCCTGTATGTACAGTGGCTATTTATACTGCCTAATGGAGTTTAAAACTGAAGTTGTAAGTTACTGCACAATATCATGATTGGACTGTGATCAATCTAATTGGGTGCTTCTCCTGCTCAATTATATTTAAATCAATAAATATATCAGTAATATTGACCAACCACACTCAGGGAACATTGAAAACTTGAATTTTTGAATGCAATGATCTCATTTGAATACTTTCTTAAAATGAACTTAATTCTTTGTTACATTCGTATTTTAATTTCTCTTTGTTTTCATACTCATTTTTAATTCAATTTACTAACCGATGTAGTAGAGCTGAACCATCAAACACATGCTTGAATTCAGAATCTCCAAAAGAAAGTTTTCCTGGGCCATTTCTCAGGAGAGTGCCTCGAAGCCATTGCGGGAAGGTACCTACACGAGAGAAAAAAAATTATTAATAATTACTAGGGTTAGGATCTTGATGATTTTGCATCTTTTTTCTGGATTAGTATAAACATTGCTCATTGTGTTATAAATCCTGTTTTATTAAAAAGAAGTAATTTAAGACAAACTTGTTTGTGCATTTTTTGCCCATTTCTGTCTATAAGTGCATTTTTTAAAGTTTTTGGGCATTTTACGTGCATATTTAGTATTTATTCTTACTTTTAACCGCATAATTCTCATTTTTTTTATAAAAACAATAAATTGAAGGAGAATGCTTCCGCCTACACGATTCTAGTTCGAAGATTCGTTGGAGCAGGCGTGACCAATGTCCGCAGACTGCAGTTTCTGGTGATTAGTCACATGAAGCCAAGGAGCGAGAGTTCAGTGACCGTTGCATTCACTGTTTTGGTGAGCTGTTGATAGACGCCTAATTCTGCAGTTTATCTGGTTAAAATGCCGAAGATAAAAGAGAATAGTGCTTCCAAGCTTAAACGATTTGTGAGTGAATTTGGATCAGAAAAAGCATTTACAACAGATGTAAGTGTTCTGTACTGCAAGGTGTGTGATACTGCAGTTTCCGCCGAAAGAAAATTTACCGTTGAACAGCATGTTTCAAGGGACAAAAACAAACGGGGACTTAAGTTACGTGCAAAACGAGAGGCAAACGCCGCGCAACAACTTCTCCCGCAGTGTGGTACATCCAAGAATCATTCTATTTTTTTCGAAGATTTGTGTGAAGCATTTATTTGTGCTGACATTCCGTTGAACAAAGTGGACAACGTGACATTACGTGCCTTTTTGGAAAAATACACTTGTAAACCCCCTCCCGATTCTTCGACATTAAAGAAGAATTACGTGAACAAACTTTACGAAAAAACAATGCAGTGCATTAGACAAGAAATGGTTAGAAAGAAAATATGGGTGTCCATGGAAGAAACTTGTGATTCGGAGGGACGAAATGTAGTAAATGTTGTTGTTGGAGTGATGCATGAGGGTGGGCCGGGTAAAACATTTCTTTTGAATTGCGAAGTTCTGGAAAAGGACAATTATTCCACGATAAGTAAGTTATTTGATAAGTCAATGCATCTCTTATGGCCTAATGGCGTCCTTTACGAAAACGTGCTGCTCTTTGTAACCGATTCTGCACCGTATATGGTAAAAGCAGCGAACTCACTTCAGGCGCTATATTCGAAAATGATTCACACTACGTGCCTCGCGCATGGTTGCCACAGAGTGGCTGAAGAGATACGTGTGTTGATAAATTCATAGGAAGTGTAAAGAAAGTGTTCAGCAAGGCCCGACCACGTGTAGCTGCTTTTAAGTCGGAGCATCCTGAACTCCCTCTACCACCTAGCCCCGTTCTTACCAGGTGGAGAACGTGGCTAGAAGCCTGTAAATTCTATTGTCAAAACTTCGAAGCTGTGAAGAAAACGATAGACTCTTTCGACTCCTCCGAATTTCCGCGATTCGAACTGCACAAGGGATACTGGTCAATCCTGAAATTCAAGGTAAGCTTGTGCACATTGAATCTAATTTTGGATTTCTACCAGGTGTGATTACTTCTTTAGAGAAATCTGGAGAAAAGTTGACTTCAATTGACTCAATCAAAAATGCAGCAAGTGCATTAGAAAGTGTTCCTGGGGAAGTAGGACTTGTATTGTCAAGAAAAATGACAGATGTATCGAAAAAAAACTCAGGTTACCATGTTTTGTTCGATAGTGGACATTCTTTCAGGCAGAAAGTTTGTACTGCCCAAATTAGAAAGTGATCTAGGAATTAGTGATATGGTCTATTTCGAATATGTTACGGTGGTTTCTGTAGAAACTGAAAGAACATTTTTAATGTACAAATCGTTATTTGCAGAGAACCGCCATGCATTCCAACAAAACCAACCTTCATATTTTTTGTTGTTGATATATAGGTAATGCACTAATAAATAGTAACGAATGATTCTCTGTGAAAGCATTTTTTTAAATTATAGTGCATTTTTATAGATTTTTAGTGCATAATTGCATTTTTTATTTTGCATTTTCCCCACATTTATAGTGCAATAAAATCCTAACCCTAATAATTACATATATTTCTACTTAGAACTATAAAGGTAACAAAGAAAGTTCTGTAGCTTTTTCACCCAACAACTTCGAACATCCATATGTCACCTAAGACGCATCTGGAAGATCAAAAATAGTCCCCATCAGCATCGACGACCTTCTGCCGACGTTCTGGAAGGCCATGGATTCCATCACGGTAGAACTTGGTGGGCCGTGAAATGAAGAAGGTATCAAGTGCATTTTGCACCTGTATGTCCCTCCTTCAATATCTTCACTTTGCCGCAATAGGGGGGGGGGCTTGAGTACTCTAATGATCCCAAAGAGCTATGCTGGAGATAGCATCGCTATCAGAAGGCTTCCCATGCCGGACAGGTCTTTAGAGGTAGGATTCAAAGAGAGATATTGTGGTAGTGGACAGTAGTTTTTCTTGCGATCTTCAATAGCTTATTGATTGATTTTAACGTCCCGTTCAGCAGCGAGGCTATATGAGACGTAGACCTACTGATTAACGTGGAATCCGAACCACATGATTCAATAGCTTAGGACTCCACCCAACCTAAATCCGACTCTGCAGATATTACTAGATTTCTTCATTTCTGCATACTAGTGACATCTCTCTCCAAATAAAAAGAAATTCTTTCGAACTATAGCCATTTAATTTAAACATGATTAGCCGTTTTAAAGCTATAAGACTTTGGAATCGGACGAAGACCGTGGAGATGCACTGTATTCTGTCTATTGCAAGTCGAAACATGTTACGTGAACCTCTGACTGGAATTATACAGGGTGGCCCAAAAGTAGGTATACAGTATCGTACTGATCAGCTCATTGCATTTTATATCATTCCTTATTGTCATCCTTCAGGTAGACTTAGTTCCTTTACTATTTGTTCTTAATATGTTTTTACTTAGATCTTAAGCCGAAGCAAATAAACCCATAAACTATAATGTTATGCTTGATTAATGCAGGTGTGTATACCTACTTTTGGGCCATCCAGTATATAAAGTGCTTTACATACTTACCAATCATTTCTCCGTCGATTGGTTCCAATACCTCTTCTGTACACTGAGAAAAATCCATTATCCGGACAGCGGTATATTGTACAAATACAAGGATTCGTTATGTTTACTAAGGAAATCTGTACGGAGCGTACTTTATCCATATACTACATAGGTACTGCCTTTTACCCGCTTAGATATTACATCATGTCTCTGCAGGATGTCTGATATCTAACAATCTTCTGTATTTTACATACGTATACGTATGTTAAATACTTCAGCTATACGTTATATACGTCCATCTGTGTGTAAGATCCAGACCGCCTATAGACACTCTTTCTTTCGCCATGGCTGACGTCATTGAACTACCGTCTTTTGCTTGCGAAACGAGGTTGTTTACAAACGGAACAGAAGAGAGGAAGGAAACCTGGGAAGCCTGGGTAAGTACAATAGTTAACTATTACTTTAGTTAAATATTCCCATTAATTATATATTCTTTTAGTGTAACTTGCTTTAATATAGTACTAAGTAAGTAATGTAGTTTATGACTACAATTCTTACTATTGTAACTCGTAAATGATTGAGGAGAATGGAATGGGTGAATCTGAATTTTGAAAAAACTTTGAATATTAATGTTTTGAAACATATTATGTTTCAAGGTAGCAAAATGAATGTTATGTGTTTATTCATTCCATTTTATATGTGACGATTTATTACTTGGTGCAGATTTACTACAGGACTGCTTAACATAATTGCTAATAAACCGTTTTCAGCGCGGAAATTTCCTTGTGTAGTGAAGATTTAGGATTTAGATTTCTGGGCTTTCGGCATCAATGGCCTTGTTACCCCATATGAGGGATGACTTTCCTCGGCGAGTACACTATCCGGGGAAAGGAAGGGAAGAAAGGATTGGGGAAGGAAGAAAACGGCCTGGGACCTATATGTTAGGTACCACTCCGGCATTTGCCTGCTGTGAATGAGGAAAACCCAAGGAAACCTCATTCAGGATGGCTGGACTTAAAATCTTTTGATACTTTTTCGACCGAGTTCTCCCCCGGGATCGAACCCGGAACCGTTCGCACCGAAGGCGAGAGCGCTAGCGACTACCCTACGCGGGGCCACTTGTGTAGTCTAGAAAACTCATTTTTACTAGGATATTTGCAAAATTTTTTTTTTTTTTTTTTTGCTTTTAGTTTAACGCCCCATGATTGTACATCAATGTAAGAGAGAAGGTGACAATGAGATACATGATAATGGTGGAATCAAGAAAATGTAAGGAAACTGGAAAGTCTTAAGAATAACCACACCTACAGTGTTCACCAAAAGGCTATTTGTCGGGAGCAGGAATCGAACCAGGGACCTAACGCGTCAGAGGTAAGCGCTCTACTACAAAGCTTTCTTTTGTTTAAAGAACTTGTTTACATTGAAATATATATATTTTACGAAGATACTAACATATTTTACAGCCTCACTGAAATTAAAAAAAAAAAAGTAGTCAGGGAGAGTTTACTTGTCAGATTTTTATTTTTTAATTTAATTTATTTTTATTTTTATTTATTTTTGCTTTGTTATGTTCCCTAGTTAATTAATGTTTGGGTTACTGAAAATTAAAACCTTTTTAGTATTATTGTTATGTCATCACTTTGGAACCAAAAAAGTTAGATTTTTTTTCTTGTGTTTTCATATAGGAAGTTGGTAAGTTTGTGCCTTAGCATTGGTTTGGTTTCTAGAACGTAATTGAAGGTCATGTTGAGTTGAGTCTTGGCGGGTTTAGAGTTCGTGAAGTGTCAGGCACTGCTTGTGCCCCTGTCTTCTGTCTGTGATGTTTCCTGGCTTTGGGCTGTGAGGTATTTATGTTGAGGAGTACCAACGCAGGCCGCGTGATATACAGGTAGCTTCAACAGCTACGAGTGCCAGATGTTCATCTTTCGTTACGGCGTGACTAATGCAGTATAGTACTAGGTTCAAATTCTATGGGTGGTAAAAATGGTCGTGGTGTGCTAAGAAATACAACGTAATTGTTATTAGTTTATTAGTGTTTCTTCATAGTATAGTTTCACTATTTCTAGAAGGAATTAAGTATTAACGAAGTAATAAATAAGCAAAAGCACACTTTGATTGGCGTTAACTATTTCTCATACTCCATTGAGAATGTTTTGATCCTCAGTTGCGCAAACATCCAGTGTGCGTTTTTTTGTTTGCTTACACTGCCTTATAGATGAGCTCCCTCGTGGCTAAGTGGTTAGTGAACACGCCTTTGGCGTGGGACACCCGGGTTCGATTCCCGGCCGGGGGCCGCGGTGGCTCAGTGGTAGAAGGTTCACCTCTGGTGCTTGGGGTCCCGGGTTCGATCCCAGCCCCGCCAAGTGAACCTTGTGGTGGACAAACACCGTGTGCGTGGGTTTTCTCGGGGTTCTCCCGTTTCCTCCCACTTTCTTCATTCCACTATTTAATTCATTACTCATCACCGTCTCCATTAGCCTAACCATCATAACCGTAGGACATAAAACTCAAAGATTTCATTTCATTTTTTCGATTCCCGGCCGGAGCTTATGTGGTTCGGATTCCACGTTAATCTGTAGGTCCACGTCTCATACAGCCTTGCTGCTGAAAGGAACGTTAAAATCAAATCAGCACCGTTTTACAGATGCAATTGTTCGATTCCGAGTTCGAATGAAGCTTTTTACGGGCAGGGGGCGACTTTTATATATACAATCCAAGGATTTTAGTTATTAGTCAGTGATGCAATATATAGAGCTATATATATTACAAAATTGAAAGTGACTATGTTTGTGACTCTTAATCTCTTAAGAGCTGCGGTGGCTCAGTGGTAGAGCGTTCACCTCCGGTACTTGGGGTCCCGGGTTCGATCCCAGCCCCCGTCAAATGAACTTTGTGATGGACAAACACCTTGTGCGTGGGTTTCCTCGGGGTTCTCCCGTTTCCTTCCACTTTCTTCATTCCACCTTTCATTCATTGCTTATCATCAGCGTCTCCTTTAGCCTAACCGGCATAACTGTGGGACGTAAAACTCAAAGGTTTCATTTCATTTTTTCTTAATCTCTTTGGAATCTTGTACTTAGGTTCACAGCGGAAGCGACGAAATAACTCGACTCATCCATTGTAGCTCTCTTCGCAACCAGTTTCCAAAATGTTGGCAATAAGTTTGCGAAACGGGATATGACGACTCCAATTTTGGGTGAAAAGTCGCTATAAAAATAATAGAGAAATTCATTGTCTATAAGCATTGTTTTAAAGTTGTAGATGTAAACTAAACAATATGTTCTACTCACTGGCGCAAATCCGTGGGGGGGGGGGATGACGGATACATGTCCCCTCCAATCTTGGAACTGAGGGGGACTTCTCCCCAATAATCCGATTTGAAATGTGTTTTTTGGGAGAAATTTGATTATTTTTGTCCGATTGCTACAAAGGAACGTGAGATAAAATAGATGTCCCCCAGATAAGCCTCAAATCTGCAGCCTCCCAACGCTGAAAACAACTCTGATCCTCCACAACATTGTTTTTCAACTTCATAAGTATTTTGGACATCGTCAAAAAAAAAGTATGGTAACGGTCTTACCCCCTCCCCCTCCCAATGTTGAAGACAGATTTGCGCCGCTGGTTCTACTCACATCTTTGTAAATAGGGCGCAACCAATCCTTTAATTCAGGGATCATTTTTTTGTAAAAGAAAAAGTGCAGAATAATTAAAAGACCCCAAAGGACAAATATAACAAACATCTTCTTCGCCTTTATTCACGCAATCTATAGCTAATCTTGTTGCTATCGGTAATGATGTATTACGTGTGTTTCTCAACGGAAACTCTGCGAACTAAAGGACATCAAGTTTGTAGTTGTTCTTCGTTAGAGGGCAAGGGTAACATAACAATGCAGGATTGTGGGGCAGTGAGTATGCTGTATTTCCAAACTCTTCATCAGTTGCGCTGATTAAAACAAACAAACAGAAAAAAAGAACGTAAAAACTGTTTTGAACTAATAATGCTTCTCTACAGATGAACATTTTGTTTGGAGCAGAAAGTCGCTAAATGTGTAAGTAGGTAAATCGTCATTTAAAAATCACCCAAAAAAGTCTCCAATCGGAAAAAAATATTTTTTGTCGCTATCGTAGGGCGACCATACGTCCCGTTTTGACCGGGACAGTCCCGTTTTAGTGGCGTGTCCCGGCCGTCCCGTCAGTAGATGGAAAAAGTAGTATTCGTCCCGTTCTATGTAAATGAAAGAAGTAAATAACAAACCCAGTATCTTTACTCCTTTTAAAAGTATTAATAATTAATAATAACAAAGAGGCAAAAATTGAACTGAAATTCCCTATATTAAACATACTCTATAGTTCGCAGTACTGCTCGAAAGGCAGCAGAGGTTTTAGCAGTTGGTTGTGTGTTGAACAAATTTCAACGTGTCTTTCCTTTTTCATAAGTACCCGTTCTGTAACAAAGAGAGAGAGGAGGAAATCTGATATCAAGGCACTGATAAGAACAAAGGTAGATCTAAAAGTCTAGGGTTGCAAGAACCTGTCCCGTTTTTAACTGAAAATTTTATGGTCAACCTACGCTATCGTTGAGGTCGAATTCCCCTTATTTAGCGACTTTACCCAAAATTGGCAACATTGACCCCCACCGAACAACCAGGGTTGAATTCAGGGGGTAGCCCGGGGGGAATCTCCCCCCCGAAGAAAATTCATTCCCCCCGGAGAAACTCCCAAAATTTCAGTCACAAAATGTAGAAATTACTTCACCCAATTATTTGCTTTTCTGTCCGTGTACGTGCAGACGAAATCCGATCTCTCAATATACATATAAATGACGCAGACCCATTCTATATAAATGTTAACATGTAACATCTAAGATAGAATACCAAATAGTGAATAAAACTTGTATTTCTTAACGCTATGACTGAGTTTGGCAGAACATGAAATTGTTAACTGTTGAAGAAAGGTTTGTATTTTAGTAGGTACTATACTCTCGCCCTATATTATATATTAGTAGGTAGCACTAGCACAGGTTGAGATACGAAAGGAAAGATAGGGAAGATCTTTCGATCATTCCATATAATCTCTCATGTCAGCAGACTTCAGTTCTTGAAAATATACAGTTCCTACATTATTTGAAATAGGGCGCCTAAATCCCATTTCTCGCATCGGAAGTAACAGACGTAAATGTGTTTTACGATTGTTAAAGTAAACACATCTTTCTTTAATTAAAAATAATTCAGTTAAAGGGTGAGATTCAGTGGGCGTCATTTAGAGGGATCAGGGAGGAACAGTTATCCCTCCTTGATTAGAGACTTATATAGAATTTATCAATATGATAATAGTATATAAGTGAAAGATTGCTATTGAAGGTGGCCAAGATCCTGCTCAGTGCCGTTCCATGGGGGAGGGGCAAGCGGGGCGACGGCCCCGGGCGCCGAAGTAAGGGGTGAAAAATTCGGGAGGGAAAAAGAAAAAAGAAGGAAAGAAAAACAGAGGAATGAAATACATGTGGACATATATAAAATGAAAGGAAAAAAGTAATGAAAAGTGCTCAAAATCAAGGAAAAGCAGGGTTTACTTTTTAAAATTTTCCCACCTTTGGCGGCTGGTCTGTCGACCTCACTCATATATACGGGGATGCCGTCGTATACTCTCGCGCCAAGCGCTGATTTTCCACGACACGGCACTAATCCTACTGAAGATTTCGTCAACTAAACTATTGATGTATATGCAGTGAAGAAACCAAGGCTAATATGTTTGATTTAGAATCAGAAGTGTGAGAAAGAATGATAACTTTTTATTAAGATATTCCTAAGTATGTTTGTTTTAGGAGAAAAAATATTTCAGTTAATTTAAATCTTTTTAAAAATTTTTACATTAGTAACAAACAGTAATTACTGAATATAGGAAATAATAAAAATAGTTACTGTAAATAGCAGTTAAAGTTTAGTCTAAACTATTTTTGCCAGTCTTTATTTAATGTTTTAGATGAAATCAAACGATTGTTTTCTTAAAATTATAATCTCATTGAATATTTATCAGCAATTAGTCTCAATATTAGGTAAGATGTGTATGTGAATGGAATTGTTAAATATGCTGCTTTCTTGAAAAAAATACAGAAAAATAACCCTCCCCCGAGCAGTTGACATTCCCCCCGGGTGTAAATGTCTGAATTCAACACTGCGAACAACACCCCGTTATCTTTAGCCTAGCCAGCATAATAGTGGGACGTAAAACTTAAAGATTTCATTTCGAACAACACTCCCAGAAACCTATTGTTATACCATTCCCAAAACACCCTTTTGTACAGTTCTCCCTATTCGAAAAAAAAATTGTAAATAGCAGTGTTCATATATAAATATGGAACTCAATTTCCCTGAATTTTCCAGGTTTTCCAGGTATTAATTTTTCAATTTCCAGGTCTAGTGGAAGAAACTAATAGTACGAGAACACATAAATTTTAAGAATACTATATTTATATATTTGAGAATGGCCACCCTTCTCCCCAATGAACGATTGCAATTAAATATTGAGTCACAAGAAAATAAATAATTAAAATAAATAAAATTTAAGTTGAAAAATATGAAGTTGAGAAACCTACTAAGGGAATTATATAATACTTTTGTTCCATACTTGAATACATTCAAAATATACAAAAATATTGGCTTGGGGAAGAAAAAAGGGCCCGCGAGATTTTAACTGATTCTTATAGTACTCGACAACAGAAATAAATTACTGAAAGAATTTTCAAAATCGGCGCAGGTAAACATGCAGAAAATCGCATTTTCATGTACCGGTTCAAAATGGGGAAGAAAAGACGACCGCGAGATTTTAATTGATTCTTGTAGTACTCGTCGAGAGAAATCGATTAGTGAAGGAATTTTCAAAATCGGCGCAGGCAAACATAGAGAAAATCTCATTTTCATTTTCCGGTTCAAAGTGGGGAAGAAAAAAGGGCCGCAAGATTTTAACTGATTCTTGTAATACTCGACGAGAGAAATCGACTAGTGAAGGAATTGTCAAAATCGGCGCAGGCAAACATGGAGAAAATGGCATTTTCATGTACCGGTTCAAAATGGGGAAGGAAAAAGGTTCCGCGAGTTTGAACCGCTACGATGTATGTTCACGAATGTCCCCGTCTTCTCAAATTTAGTTAATTACTGTGACACTGAAACATGTGACACAGAGTCACATTGTGGATGACTGCAATCGGCAACCACTGCACATATACTCCTCCCGCCCCACAGTTTGATTATTTCGATCCATTCCTCACGTGCTAACGGCATGGTTCAACATCTGCAAGAAAGAGGTAAATGTAACGTTCAATTGGCAATAGCTTTTCACCAAATTAAGCTGCATGAAATCTGATTGCATATTTGACATACTGAGAAAATTCTAGTCCGTGGCCATATGTATCACATATCCCATCAATTCATAAAAATTTTGAACACAAAATTACGGTCGTCCGTGTGACGTACTCCCAAAAGGCCTAATGTGTATCACCCACCTCACATTCAATGAAACCACATCCGTGTAGAATTTAGAAAGGAACTTCTTATGATGTATACAGGATGTCTCAAACGTTCCCTGACATAGGATAACTCTGTTATTATCAGAGTTACAACAAAATGTAAGAGGAAAAACATCTCGAAATATGACGTTTTCAATCTAAAGTGAACACTTTTTAAAAAAAATCGGACGAGATGTTTGTGCTGTATACTCTTTATGCACCCAATTTTAAATGAAAATGCAACGTTGTCATTTACCTGGACCCACAACATAAGTGAATGAAGTTACTGTTTGAAACGGGGGCTGGCCATCGACATGTTAGCGTAAAAGACAGTAACTTCACTCACTTACGTTGTGGGTCCAGGTAAATGGCAATGTTGCATTTTCATTTCACATTGGACGCATAGCGAGTGTACAGCGCAAACGGGTCATCCGATTTTAAAAATTCCTTCACTTTAGAATGAAAACATTATATTTGGAGACGCTTTCCAAAGTAGTATAATTTAGTTTGTTTAAATTTACAATTTAATACAAGTAGATTCGGATTTATATGCGTAGGATTTTGTATGCATCTAACTAATGAATTCTTTATTTTCATGCTTAACTTAGTGACTTGGCTTTGGACTGCAACTGATTATTGTAACCCATTATTGCTTGAGAAGAAACAAGATATCCGAATCTTCATTTGGAGAAATCAAACGTCTATTGGAAAGCTGGGGATTACAATCATTAATTTCTACATTTCAAGGTGCGTAAATTATATATTCTGTGTTTGTTGTTAAATTACTATTACTATTATTGAGTTTAGAATCATTCAAGCACTTCATGATATTTTATGGGGATCAAGATGGGTGCCGGATAGATAAGTATTTGAGCGTCAGGCTCTTATTTCTTTTCAATTTAATATTTAATCAATGATTATTTTTCTCCCTCATTATTCCACCAAATCGTATTCCAAGATCATATATCCATTTTTGATCGATATATCCATATTTTTGATCTCTTTCATATTTCTATATTTTCGATTTTTGATATTGTTTATATTTCGATATTGCTGTATTTTTCGATATTTCGAACAAGTTTCGATAGTTTGTCAATATCGATTATCTATATCTAAATTCGGATATCCCAAAGCCCTATCGAACCCCCTCCGAAATGAAGTTTTTGGCTATGGACCTGATTAGGGATGCGCACGAGACAAGACGAGACAGAATTTTTGGTACGAAATTCGAGACGAGATAGAGCTCTTCCAATAGAAACGGATCCAGTTTTCGAGACGAGACATAACTTTCGCGGCACCTTTTCGAGAGGAGACAATCTCAAATCTTTTCTCTTGCGCATCCCTACACTTGATCATGAGGTATCAAAAAAAAAAAAAAAAAAGTTAATGAGAAATACCGGTAACATGTAAATACAATATAGGTAGCTAAAACATTTTTGTTTTCATTCTTCAGTAATGCATTATTATTAATCTCAGGGGGGCGCGGTGGCTCAGTGGTAGAGTGTTAACCTCCGGTGTTTGGGGTCCCTGGTTCGATCCCAACTCGCGCCGTGTGGACTTTGTAGTGGACAAACACCGTGCTCGTGGGTTTTCTCGGGGTTCTCCCGTTTCCTCCCACTTTCTTCATTCCACCATTTCACTCATTTCTCATTATCTCCATCTCCTGTAGCCTAACCGGCATAATCGTGGGACGTTAAACTTAAAGATTTCATTTTTTATTAATCTCTGTATTTTATAGTGTATTCTCAAGCTTAAGGTGATGTATAATTAAATTTTGAATTCAGTTAACTTATTTTGTTTCTCAGATTGTTTTTAAAATGTATGTACAAACGTTTATTTTCATTCTTGAGAGTTTAAAGTGACGTATAGTTATTAAACATAGTATTTAATATTGTACTCTTAACGTGGAAGTGATATACAGTTAACTTTTGAATTCAGTTAACATTTTTCTCTCTGAAATTGCTTTAAAAAGTATGTAAAAACGTTTTTATTTTATTTCTTGAGTGCTAAAAGTGATGCAAAGTTATTAAGCTTACTACTTTATATTGTATTCTTAACCCTAAACTGATACACAGTGCGTTTTTGAATAAATTATGTCAAGTTATTTGAGTGACGAACACTGGTAGAAAATCCTGACTACTACTGGAACATTTTGATTTTAAGGTGACGACTACTGGTGCAAGGATTTTAAAATATTGTTTTTCCTCCAACGGCTACTCCTTTTTTAATTCTAACTACATGGTCATTATAGGAAGGATCAGTGAGTCTTTCCAACTATGGTACAGCTCCGACAGATTCACGATGCTCAGAGAAGAGACAAAATAGTATGTTTTCAACCTTAAAGTGAGAACCACTGGCGTTTTTACCCTGCTATGCAAAAGTAAGTGAGTACTCCAATGGAGTTCCAATGCGGTACTTAATTTCTGCGTTTTAGATATATGGAAATACATGTCTCTAAAATGTAAAGAACTGATTTTTTTTTTTTTTTTACTGAAAACTGCAACTCGGTAAGCCTTATGGATACCGAGGTATGGGAAAATAAACTATAGGTATGTGGGGCTTGCATACTTGACGCTACAATTCGGAAATTGAATTAAAATATGACTAACGGCTATCAAGATGTTGTCAAATAAAGGGAGGACCAACACAGTTAAGGGGTTTTCGTGTTAGATGCTAAAATTTCCGAAATCGGTCATGGAAAGTTAATAAACACCAGTAGCAATTTCATCTTAAAGTAATTAGATATCTTCATGGGGTGTTAGAACATCATGGAGTCTACCAAAATTAAATTTTAAAAGCTTTTGAAAATATAATCTGACATTTGTAAACAGTATTTGAAATATGTATTTACCCAAAACTTCCAGCTAGTACATCTAACATCTGGAGAAACACTGTGAAATAAAAGCTTGAAATTTCGGAAACAATTATTGGTCGCAACAAAATTAAATAAGATGGTACTTCTATGGGTTAAATCAGTACCTCAGTACAATTTCGATCGAAAGATTAGTTCAGTCCTAGGTTTTCTTCAGGCAATTCCAAGGGTTCATCGAGCTGTGCAAAAGAATGAAAATTCGCTGTCAATATCTAAGATAGTAAATAAGATATAAGGAATTATATATTTTATGACGTGAAAATAGAGATCTTTATGGATTTGTACTTTTGGGTCTTTCCTATAAGAAAAAAATTCAGAAAACTACTGTATATACCTTAATAGACAATTCAGTGGGCGGGGACACAGTAGCTTAGTGGTAGGGTATTTAACTAATCTTTTTTTTTTTTTTTTTTTTGCAGAAACTATTGGAGTATTCACTTAACCCATAGAAATACGATCATACTTAACTCCCTATTTAATTTTAAAATTAAATAAAAGGAAATATTTCAGTGTAGCGACCCACGATTATGCATTTTAGTCTCAGGGAGATTATGATTAAAGCAAGTGAATGTTGTTGACAGAATTGATGGAATGCAAAGGTGGGAGGAGAGTACCCCGAGAAAACCCACGAATACGATGTCCACTACAAACTGACTTGGCCGTGGATCGAACCAAGAACCCAATACACCAGAGGTAAGCACTCTACCACTAAGCCACTGTGCCCCCGCCCATTTAATTGTCTATTAAGGTATATACGGTTGTTTTCTGAAATTTCTTCTTCTTACAGCAAATACTCAAAAGTACAAATCCATGTGGGTCTCTATTTTTACGACGTCATAAAATACATAATTCCTTATATCTCGCTTGCTATATTAGATATTGACAAAAAATGTTCACTTTATTTCAGAGCCCGATGAACGCTTGGAATTGTCCAAAGAAAATTTAGAGCTGAATTAATCTTTCGATCGAAATTGTACTGACGAGTCTGAGGTTCTCACTTAACCCATATAAGTACCATCTTATTTAACTTTTGTTAGGATCAATAATTGTTTTCTGAAATTTCAAGATCTAATACGCTTTTATTGTATGGTGTCTCTCTAGCTGCTAGATGTACTAGCTGGAACTTTTAGGTAAATACATATTTCTAATACTCTTTACAAATGTCAAAATATATTTTACAAAACTTTTAAAATTTAATCTTGGTAGACCCCATGATGTTCTTAAACTCCATGGAAATACCTAATTATTTTAAGATGAAATTGCTACTGATGCTTATTAACTTTACATGACCGGTTTCGGAAATTTTACCACCTAACACGAAAACCCCATAACTATATGGATCCTCCCTTTATTTGACAATATCTTGATAGTCATATTTTAATTAATTTTCTAAATTGTACTGTCTAATATGCAAGCTCCACGTACCTATGGTGTCGCTTTTTATTTCACCATATTTCGGTAACTGTTAGGCGTACCGACTTGCGGTTTCGGTAAACACACACCTCTAACGTTCTTTAAAACGTTATTAAGACATATTTTAGAATATTTAGAAATGAGAGTTCTGGGAATATCATGGTACCCGAAAACCCCCATCAGGGCGTGTGTGTAGTGTATTTAATTGAAACTACTTTTGAGGTTGTTGTAAGCCCTCGTAATTACGTTTCCGAAACTGCACCATCTAGTACGCAAACTCCACAGTTCTGTAGTGTCGCTCTTTATTTTCCCATATCTCGATATCCATAAGGCTTACCGAGTTGAGGTTTTCGGTAAACAGATGTCAGTTCCTTACATTTTAGAGACATATATTTTCATATATCTAAAAAATACAGACATTAGGTACCCCATGGTAGCCCGAACACCATTGAGGTACCCACTTACTTTTGAATGGTAATACATTTTGAGTTGTTGTTCAGCATCAATAAACACTTCATAGTTTTTCTACGTGCAACCCAAAAGTCCATACCTGACCGAACAGATTTTGTCCATTTAATCTCAAAAATGTTAAGATACTTTGTATTGTTAAGTACAACCAAATTAAGCACACTGAATATAACATTTTAAATATTTTCTGATTTTTGTTGCAGGTATTTCGTGCATCAAACCAGGATTCTGCTTGAAAGACAGTCAAAAGAAGCAGTGTAGGTTGTGGCTAAAAGTACGCCCTTTCTGAAGACAGACTCAGTTGTACTTACATTATTTTGTACGAATATATAACCCTAATAAAGATATTGTACTACAAATTATTTCTTTCTTCCATAAATTATAATAAAATATTATCTCTGTTTAAAGAAAATGATTGTTAATGTTAAGTCATTTTAATTCTTTTTCTCTGTAATGAGAACATTATCCCTAGCAATATTTTTTATCTTTGTGCTATTGCGATTGGATGAAGTAAAATTCTATACGAAGCACTATTATTTCAGACAGGCATTAATAACTAATGTATTGTTCTGTATGTAAGACAATGTGTATACTGAACATTTCTAGCGAAGGTGTTGTTTTAATACAGAATCTATAACTCAGCTTTTCAGTAGTCAACTTTATTGGGAATCCGAAGAAAGAAGTTAAAAAAAAAAAAAATGTTGGACTTACCAGCGTGTGTGTGTTCGAATTCTGGACTAATCCAAATTATCCAGAGAAATCATTATATATTTCTTTGTTGCTATTTCAGATGTATCCTTTATCCAAGTCGTATGAAACGGAGACTTCATACATCGCTATACTTTGTATGAACTATGTTCCGTATTTACTTAATCACTTTGTAACTTTCTCTAGTGTTGACAAGGCCGCAGGTGTCAATCGAATAGTTTAGTGTTTCACTCATGTCACCTTGTGACTAAGGTACGTCCTGTCGGTATATATATGGTACTGGGTTCAATTAGCGATAAAATACATTTTTAGCGTTAAACAAATGCAAAAATCTATACGAAATGAGATACCGTGATCTCTGACTTACGGATAACACCAAGCAACTAATGGTACTGAGTGTGATTGAGTTTACTAATTACTATTTGGCCAAAATCAGTGTTCCTTTATCTATAGTTCTTTTCGTGCTTTGAATTGCAAAGTTTGAAATAACCGTTTTAAATTATTGTGTATATATATCTTCCGAGTAATTCTGAGAATCAATGCTCTTTCTTTAAGCAATGTATGAGACTGTTAAATTGCTCTTTCCTTAAAATGTTGCACTAAGAAGGATGCATCCAGGAAAGTCCAAATTTGCAGAATGTCTATAGCAGGGAAGAATAAATATGTTTAGTCGATGGCTGCACAACGCCTCCGCTGTCACCACGTTGTCACACAGCGAATACAGCGAACGTTTAAGAGTATTCTGCACTTACTATTAGGTATCGGCCTGGGAACTTTGGCGCATCTACCCAGTCTCCTTCTTGGTGTTTCATTTTTAATGGCGAGTACTGAGTAGGAATAATATTGTAAGCGAATGCGTTTCCGGCTGACACCACACTTTTAATTATTGCGACATTTAAAAAAAAAAAAAAACTGTTAATTAAAATGTACAGAGAAGTTATTTCTGGAAAATTCTATTCAGGCCTCTTGTGGTAACAACTGCACTTTAGTAGAAGATACTATTAAGGAAAAGAATGAGGTAAAATAATCTTTATATCGTACAAGCAATGGATGATAACAGCTTAATAAATGATTGTACGTAAATCTTGTTTGAGTTTGAATATAGGATTGTATAAGGCTGTGCATTTTGCATTATTATTGAGGTGCTGCAACTAACTAACTGCAAACCATATGATAAATTCTTACAGTAATATATCACATATTGATTTACTCTGTATGGAAACGAAAATAGTTTAATATATGGTTAACCTCCTTTGTGCCAGGGGCGGATCCAGAGGGGGGCGATCGGGGCGATCGCCCCCCCCCCCCCACAAGAGGAAACTTTCTTATTTTATATATAAATAAACCCATCCATAACAAGTTTGGAGCTCTTAAAAGTAGCAGTATTACCGCCGACCGCCCCCCCCCCAGAAGTCCGTCCTGGATCCGCCCCTGCTTTGTGCCCATAATTTTAAAATTAACGCTTGTGTCACTTTTCAACACTTGACTTTGCAGTAGCTTTCCAACGAATTAGCAGGAAGCCCAAACTTATAGGACACCCTGCAGGTAAATACATTTCTTTGGACAGTTTCACTGCTCCAAACTAAGATTTGAAAAGTGTAGTATTGTTAATTTTATTATTATTGGCACAAAGGAGATCAACCATATTTTAAGCTATTTTTGTTTTCATACAGAGTAAAACAATATTTGACAACATTACAGTAAGAATGTATCATGCACTTTGCAGTATGTTGCAGCACTTTAATAATGGTGCACTATACGTACACTCTAGATCCTGCATATGTCCGATCCATACATTACAAGAAGGCAATACGTATTCGATACAGGTAAAATCTGTATATTTCATATGGACAACCTATTAGCTATATACATCCAATCTATACATTACATATGGCCAACCTGTACGCGACATACGTATAATCTATATGCTGCATGCAGACAGTCTGTAAGCTACATATATGCACTCTGTATGGTGCATACGGATATTCTGTATGCTGTATCTGGACAAGCTGTGTGCGACATAAGGAAAATCTGTATAATACATACGTACAATACGTATACTGTATCTAGTCGTACGTATGGGGCACAAGTACAATATAGATGCTGTCTCGGGGTTGAACGCAAGAAACATACGTACAGAACGTATATTGCATACTTCTTGAAATCATGCTCCGTCCTGATAGTCAGTGTATGTCGTCATTATTAACCCACATGCTACATACGACCCTGACGTCACAAAGCTAGATATTACCTCCGTATATACTTGTTACTGCAGATAACGTCACACGAATGACGTCATTGCACTTGTGCAGACAGTACGTATAATACATACTTTTTCAGCTATACGTTTGCTGCAGGATGTTATATACGGTTGTACGTTAAGTCCAGAAACTACAGGAATTACGAATGTAACCTACGTTTTTAAGTATGCCACCTACATTTTTTTTTTTCTCAGTGTACACGATCTCAACCAAATGGACGTATCACAGTTCGGATACAGATTAATAATGCTGGTCGCAGACTGTCTTCTTCGCTTGTCTAAATCATCCTTTGCTTTCACAATACTCTTCTTGAAAGATGGAAGGTGATTGAACACACGTAAAACAAAGGCCATTCTTCGTTCACTTTGGATTATCTACTATTGAATGATTTTACGTTTTGCTAATACTCACTGAAGAATTCGACGTTGTAGATTATCTAAAGAAAAAAGCAAAAAGGAAGATTGTCAAATTAATTTAAAAATATGAAACGTACGTTTACCCCTTCATTCCCCGACCAAAATATTATAAAGTGACTTGAGAGTCTGGAATAGAATGATATTTTATAGATCATATTAGAAATAATCCACAAAACATAATTTAACATAGCTTTAAACAAGAAAAGTACTTTACAATAATAGTTCCTAAATTTTCAGAAGGTTATCTAGGACCATTAACTTTGAAATAAATCCTATAAATCTCAGCAGATTTTATCTAAGGCTTTAAAATCAAGAAAAATACTCCCACAAATTCATATCTGCCAAATTCAGTTGCTAAGTTTTCGGAGGGACCTGAGAACACCTAAATGTACCTGATGAAATTTCATCTGAGACTTTTAAAGTCAAGAAAAGTGTCCCCAAAATCTTATCAATCAAATTTGGTCCCTAACTTTTTGGATGACGGTACATTAGCTCAGTGTCATGGACCAGGTAGAAGTGAGGAACATCTTACTTTCAAATAAACAAGAGCAGTTGTCAAAGTGAGATGGTATGCCGTGGTATGCCATATCGCCTCTGTTTTTTCTGTGATCAAGACATACCGTCACTGGAACGTAGATGCTAAATATCTTTTAAAAATCCATTTTAATACACAGTAATTGGCGATTAACTTTGCACGTAAAAATATTTTGTTTCTTATGTAGAAATAATTTCTAAGTTGACATTTCCGACATTTTTGTTATCTTTTTCCTACCTTTTGCTTTTATAATAATGTGTCTTCAAAGAAGTTCATCTAGTTTCTATTGTAATGTACCATATTGAATTGTTTCTTTCTTATATGTGTTTGTGTCTTCTTTCCTTAATAAATATAAATGTCGTGTTTTCAGCATGGGCGAATTTAGTAGTTGTCTACTATGGGTGACGAATTTTCCGGGGGTTTTGAATACCCTTTGTCGAGTAGGGGGTACGACAGTTTTCCCGTAGGAAATTGTTAATATAAGAACTCGTTTTTGAGCATTTTCGTGCATAGTTCTCTATACTACAACATAAGAGGGATATTTTTAATTATTTTTCAGAAAGTTTTTGGCGGGTGATGAAGGTATCTCCATGTTCCCCCGCCCCGTAACTACAGAGAAGCTCTTGAATGGTTTTGAGTAATTATGTAAATAAAAATGCAATCTTTAAGGCAAAATACCCTCATTGTATTTCAATATTTGGATAGCCGGTATGTTGAGTCTAAATCGTACTGAAACATACCGCCTCTGATTTTTTTCACTTCGAACACTGAGCGAGTGAAACATCTAAGATGATGAAACTAAGAAAACTGCCTCCAAAGCTGATATCCATCAAATCCAGTTCCTAATTTATGGGAGGGAACACTTGCCAAATATGGTTCACAAAATTCTAAAATTTCGAAGGTATCTGGACCGGGTGAAATGTAAAATATATCTTGTAAGGGGAATTGAACCACATCCGAAACACATATCTATCAATATAGGTTTCAAATGTTTTTGGCAGTTTATCTTGGAAGGGATGACACTTCATTTTCAAATACATACATTCATGGACTTATGCAGTCACATCACCCAAAGTATTATAAATTGTATTATTATCACAAAGAGGTGTATGTTCTTTGTACAGTCTGCAGCAAAAAAAAAAAAAAAAAACCTGCAACATGAGCATGTAAGTTTATTGTGAAACGACGAAATCTTTTGCTCCAAAATAAGTGTGCAAGGTTTCTGCTGGCGTGATTCGTAACACTTAGACGTCATCTTGATTCCCTGGGCTGTTAGGCGTAGTTTCACAATAAACTTACACGCTCATGTTACAGGTTTGTTGCTGCGGACTGTACGTATTGATAACTACAAACTGGATTTTGTGGTGAAGCACCTAAAAGATACGTATTTCGGGGCATAAAATGAACCGAAATGAAAACATCTTTTTTGTGTGATATTTTACCTCTGATTCTTCAGCATCTTTATGCATCATTTTTGCCAAAAACGATTCTGAGATACATTTAAGAAACAATCTGAATGTAGAGTCCTTTCCAATTTCAAGTAAAGTCCCTTTCCGTATGTTTGAAAAATACAGCTCCATTGTTTCCGTTGATGCTGAGAGGAGCTTCTTCGCATACAAGGATTTCCTGAGCTCCAAGCGGTAAACTATAAGTTTGAAAACGGAAATGTTGTGCATAATCCAATTCAACAAAGTTCCTGAACGTTAATAGTCTACATTTATTTCTGTAAGGTTTCTTGTTATTATTTAAAGAAGAATGTTTTCCATAAGTAAAGCTTTGCTTTGTATATAATTACACACACACTAATTGTTTGCTGTATCACATAGTGTCTGATGAAGCCAAAGAGTTAGTTGGTGAAACTGTAACACATATTTAATTTTTTAATGAAAGTGTATGGTTTTGCTTAGCAAACAATTAGTGTGTATGTAAGAATGTTTATGTCAATATCTTGCCTCTATATAAATTAATTTTATCAGTATCGTTTTTTTTTTCACCTTTTTAAAGTACTTTTTCAGCGCATTTCTTCTTCTTTTTCCGTCCGTAACTTTACACCTTAAAATCCGGTCGTTATTGATAACATACTTATTTGTTTTCGGTTTCTAATTTTTGTTAAGGATGACAAAAGCAGGTGAGGCCTAATTTTCCTGCCTAACAATGTTCGGTAAACGGTATAAATTATGGAGTTCTTCGTTATGAAGTTTACGCCATTCCCCGTTCCGGTCTCTCTTGAGACCGAATATTCGTCTCAGGATCTTGTTCTCGAATACTTTGAATCTACGTTCTTCCCTCAGAGTAAGCGACGACGTTCCGTAACCATACAGAACAACAGGCATGATTATCGTTTTACATATCTTAAGCTTCAAATTTCTAGATAGAATTCGCGACGACAAAATATTTTGAACTGGATAATAACACGTATTCCCTGCTTTTAGTCGAAATTTAATTTCTTCCTGAATATGGTTTTGGTCTGTAAATATTGATCCTGTCATAAATGTATTTTATGACACAGTACCTGAAATTATTTCTATTATCATCAGGTGACAAACATGATGGATACATTGTCAACATCCCTAAGTTATGAAACAATTGGGATCATTTGTAATAGCTTCTATGAAACTTCTTTTTCTTAATCCTAAAGTTTCTTAATTCTTTTAAACGATCATATCAGTAGTAGAAAATGGATCGATCTGGGCCATATGAGGACAACCTAGAACAACTCAGGAGCCCCTGGGAAATTGACCACCGTACATCGTGAGCCCACGGTCTTTTACGACCTCCATTTTAGGGGTGAATTTGTTCCCTTTTATGAGCACTTTTTCGGGGGTGTATTCGTTCTCTTTTACGAGCACATTTTAGGGGGTGAACTCGTTCCCTTTTATGAGCATATTTTTCAACCCCTATTTGAACATAGCAGAAATTACGAACACATAGAAGGTTCAACCCCTTAACATCAGACTACATAACATAACAGAACTAGTAAAAGAGTATAGTATATTTTCCAATCCTTATTTTAACATAGCAGAAATTACATAAGACTACGGGGGGGTGTATTCCACCCCTATTTGAACATAGCAGAGAATAGAAGTGTACTCGTTTCCAACCCCTATTTTAACATAATGAACATAGCAGAGAATACATAAGACTACGGGGGGGGTGTATTCCACCCCTATTTGAACATAATGAACATAGCAGAGAATAGGGGTGTATTCGTTTTGGATTCCACCCCTATTTGAACATAGCAGAGAGTACGTTCCCTTTTAAGGGTGTACTCGTTCTAATGTAACATAGCAGTTGGCCTATTTTTCAACCCCTATTTGAGCATAGTCCATTTTTAAGGGGTAAACTCGTTCTAACCCTCTATAGTAAATATAATCATTTAAGGAGTGAACTTGTTCTAACCTATATTTGAACATAACAAAGATTATTTAAAGATTGCAGAGGAATGCGAAACTTCCGTGTTTTGTTATCAGTTACATAATAACTTCCGCCATATGTGGATAATTCTCATTACGTCATTCATCCGGATTTTAAAAACATTGAGCTAGTTTTCTCTTTAACATACAATACGGTAATTCAACGATAGGATTGAAAAAAAGGAATCCCTGAACGTAATGTAATCAATCACAAAGGTATAAAAAAAGAGGGGAATCCCCGAGCACAACTCATACCTATTGCGCAATATGACGTAATGCGATCAGACAGGTATAAAAGACTGACCGACATGTTTTTTGTAATCACTTCCTGTTTGGTGTTTGAAGCGTAAAGTTCAGATATCTTTTGTGTGTGTGCGTTTATATTATTAGTGTGGTTTTGTTTTCTTTTGTAAGTAAGACATTTTATAATAATAATATTATATTATAAAAACTCACTTCAGAATTATTATAGTAACACTGAGTTACTTTTTAAAAAAAATGGCAACAAAAAAGGTTAAATCAAATACTATGAATTCACCAACTGATACTCTATTTAATAATAATTTAAAAAATATATTTTAAAATATGATACTGTTTTAAATGAGGATAGTGGATGTTTTTTAAATACTAAAAGAAAAGACTGTTTAGATATATTAAAACAAGAACAAATTAAGACATCGTTTAAAGTAAATTTTTCTTTGGCTACAACTTTTGTAAAACCAGTAGATTTAGAAACATGTAGATTCTTTGTAAATAGTGGTAACGAAATTATTTTACCGAGTACAGATGTGAATTCTATAATAGAAAAACTATTTAATAAAATTTTATTTGAACAAGAAAATAGAGCAATTAAGAAATCAGGGTGGTCTTTATGTTGTGAACCAAACCATCACTTAGAAATTAAAATCAGTAAATATGATCCTCTGTCAGCTTCATCTTGGATAAAATTACCTCAATGGATTTTATCCAAAAAATGTGTTATAAATATTCAAAATAACGATAATAGATGTTTTATGTATAGTATTCTAGCTGCATTGCATCCCGCAAAAGATAATCCACATCGTGTGAATAATTACATACAATATATTAATACTTTATTACCATTATTTGAAAAAACGAATATACAATTCCCCGTCGAAGTAGCACACATAAGCAAATTTGAACATATGTATAATTCTGTATTTACTAAGGAACAAATTTCTATTAATATATATGGCATTGATTATGATAATGAAACAATTTTTCCGTTACGTATAAGCAAAACACATCTGTATTTAAACGTATAGATTTACTGTATTGTGAAGAAAATTGCAACAGTCATTATAGTCTTATAAAAAATCTCAATGCGTTATTGAAAAGTCATAAAGAGAAAACTTATGTAAAATTGCCTCAATGGATTTTATCCAAAAAGAAATGTGTTATAAATATTCAAAATAACGATAATAGATGTTTTATGTATAGTATTCTAGCTGCGTTGCATCCCGCAAAAGAACAACCAAATCGTGTAAATAATTACATACAATATATTAATACTTTATTACCGTTATTTGAAAAAACGAATATAAAATTTCCAGTCGAAATAGAACACATAAGCAAATTTGAACATATGTATAATTCCGTATTTACTAAGGAACAAATTTCTATTAATATATATGGCATTGATTATGATAATGAAACTATTTTTCCGTTATGTATAAGCGAAAACACATGTGTAGATAAACGTATAGATTTACTGTATTGTGAAGAAAATTGCAACACTCATTATTGTTTAATAAAAAATCTCAATGCGCTATTGAAGAGTCATAAAGAGAAAACTTATGTAAAATTGCCTCAATGGATTTTATCCACAAAATGTGTTATAAATATTGAAAATAACGATAATAGATGTTTTATGTATAGTATTCTAGCTGCATTGCATCCCGCAAAAGAACATCCACATCGTGTAAATAATTACATACAATATATTAATACTTTATTACCATTATTTGAAAAAACGAATATAAAATTTCCAGTCGAAATAGCACACATAAGCAAATTTGAACATATGTATAATTCTGTATTTACTAAGGAACAAATTTCTATTAATATATATGGCATTAATTATGATAATGAAACAATTTTTCCGTTACGTATAAGCGAAAATACAGGTGTATTTAAACATAGATTTATTATATTTAAACTCTCATTATTGTTTAATTACAAATTTAAATGGTTTAGTTAGACATCAGTTAGGTACTCATCAAACATTTATTTGTAGACGATGTTTAGTATCTTTTTATAACAAATCAAAATTAGATGAACATGACAAATTATGTAAAGAACACACTCCAACCAAAATTAACATGCCGAAACAAGGAGAAGTTTTAAAATTTTGAAATTTGAAATTGCTATTACAGAATGATGTGATAATAGTTGCAGATTTTGAAAGTTTATTAAAACCTATAAATAAACAAAGTGGATCTCATACAATACAAATTCAGCAACATATACCATGCAGTTTTGGTTATATTGTATGTTGGAGTAACAACTATATGAAATCAGATTTAGTTATTTATCGGGGAGAAAATGTATCAATGAAGTTTATGTTTGCTATGGAGAATGAATTAAGAAAAATCATAAACATATTAGATCAACAAAAACCATTAATACCATTAAATAGTTCTCAGTTACAGGAGTTTAACCTATCCACTGAATGCTGGGTTTGCGATAGTAAATATACGAGTAACAATAGAAAATTAAACATCATAACCATTTAACTGGTCAGTATATTGCCACGGTGTGCAACAGTTGCAATTTACAAATTAAACGTCAAAGTAATTTTATCCCTGTCTTCTTCCATAATTTGTCTGGGTATGATGCACATTTATTTGTGAAAGAATTAGGTTGCACCCCTGGCAATATTTCGGTAATTGCTGAAAGCACTGAGAAATACATCACATTCTCTAAACACTTTAATTTTAATGGTAGACCTATCGAGTTACGTTTTGTAGACCTATTTAAATTCCTGCCGTACAGTCTCGAAAATTTGGTGTCAAAATTAAAACCTGAGCAATTTGTCTATACAAAGCAATATTTTTCTGATGATAAGTTCCCTTTAATTCTTCGTAAGGAATTTATTATTATGATTACATAACAAATTTAGATACATTTAATGAAATTGAATTTCCTGAAATAGAGGCATTTAATAGCAAATTGAATGGAACAAATTTCCGAGACTGATTATCAATATGCAAAACTGATTTGGCGTGTGTTTAAATGTGAAAATGTAGGAAACTACCACGATCTATATTTAAAATGTGATGTACTTCTCACAGCAGATATGTTGGAGAATTTTAGAAAGACATGTTTAAATGCTTTTTGCATTGATCCGATTAATTGTTTTACTGCACCTGGGTTGGCATGGCAAGCCATGTTATATAGAACAAAAATTGAACTTCAACTTTTATCAGATATCAATATGTATATGTTTGTAGAAAAATCGATTCGCGGAGGTATTATTCAAGCTATGTTAAGATATGCCAAAGCTAATAATCCTTACGTACATGATTTTGATGCGGAAAAAGAAAAATCTTATTTACTCTATATTGACATGAACAATCTGTACGGACTATCAATGATTGACTATTTACCATATGGTGGTTTTCGGTGGGAGGATAAAATTGACAATTGGCAAGACAAAAATAAAATTATCAATTGGCCCACGGATAGTGAATGGGTTTTTTCTAGAAGTGGACTTAGAGTATCCAAATTATTTACATGAATACCATTCTGATTTTCCGTGTGCTCCCACTAATGAAGTTCCACCGAATGGTAAATACTCAAAATTACTATTGACACTTAAATCGAAATCGAATTATATCTTGCATTATAGAGTATTACAATTTTATCTAAAACAAGGTTTAATATTGGTAAAAGTACATAAAATATTATGGTTCCGTCAATCTAAATGGCTTGCATCTTATATACAAGAAAATACTCAACGCCGTGCAAATGCTACAATTGAATTTGAAAAAGATTTCTATAAGTTATTAAACAATTCTGTATACGGAAAGACAATGGAGAATGTACGAAAACGAATTGATATAAAATTAATTAACAATGAAAAAAGTGTAAAAAAATTAGTAGCGCAAGATCAGTTTCAAAATTGGGTAAAATTATCAGATAATCTTGCATTATTCCATATGTTAAAAAAATCTGTAACTTTAAATAAACCGATCTATGTAGGAGCGACAGTTTTAGAATTATCAAAATTAGCAATGTATGAATTCCATTATAATATAATGAAACCTCGATATGGAGATAAGATTAGTATTGCTTATATGGATACTGACTCTTTCATTTACTATATTAAAACTAACAATATTTATAGCGATATAAAAGATATGAATGACTATTTTGATACCTCAAATTATCCTGAAAATAATTCTTTATATAGCACAAAAAATAAACACATTTTGGGTAAAATGAAAGACGAATTAGGTGGACTTCCCATTATTGAATATGTCGGCTTACGAGCAAAAAATTATGCAATAAAAACTGGTGAAAATAAAGAATTGAAAAAATGTAAAGGGATCAAGAAAAATGTAGTTAAAGAACAAATTACGTTTGACGATTATAAATCATGTCTATTTCAAAACGAAACGATTCATAAAACACAATTTGAAATTAAAAGTAAATACCATAATTTAACAACAAATCAGGTAACAAAATTAGCGTTAGATCCGTATGATGACAAAAGAAAAATTTTAAATTGTAATATACACACTGTTCCTTGGGGGTATCATAATAAAGATTTAACATGTACGATTTGTATATTGTAAATATGATATAATTTTTTTAGGATATATTAGTATTAAAAAATGTTACAATCAGTTCGAGAACAAATAGTTGCACAATTACATAAAAGTGCAAGACGAAACTATCCTCGAATACCCGTTATAACGAAAGGGATTCATGATTTATGGCAAGCTGATTTAGTTGAAATGAATAGTGGTAAATTAAAAGGTCTAGCAAAAATTAATCGAAATTACAAATATTTATTAACTGTGATAGATACATTCTCTAAATATGCTTGGGCTATTCCTGTGAAAAATAAAACTGGGAAAGAAATTACACAAGCATTTATAACAGTACTGAGAAAAGCAAACAAAAGTCCTAAATTTTTACAAACTGACAGGGGTCGAGAATTTTATAATTCAGAGTTTCAGAAGGCGATGAACCAAAATAACATTAAACATTATTCCACGTACAGTGATGTGAAAGCAAGTATTATTGAAAGATTTAATAGATCATTACGTAATTTAATGTGGAGAAAATTTACACTGCAGGGACATTATAAATGGATTGGCATTCTGCCGGAATTACTACATAAATATAATAATACTATTCATTCCACTATTAAAATGAAACCAATCGACCCTATTAAAAAAGAAAATGAAAAACATCTATTGACAAACATCTATTGCAAAAAGTTTTCTGTGATAAAAAGAAAAAGTAAATTTAAGATAGGTGAATATGTAAGAATTAGTAAACTTAAGCGTCCTGGTTTTGATAGAGGTTTTACACGCAATTGGAGTACAGAAATTTTCCGAATTGCTAAAGTTTTCTTCACTAATCCTCCGACATATCACTTAGTAGACTCAAATAATAAACCTATTGAAGGAAGATTTTACGGACACGAATTACAATTAACGAAATTTCCAAAAACATATTTAATTGAAAAAGTGTTGCGAAAGAAAAATAATAAAGCCTATGTGAAATGGTTAGGTCTGCCAAAAAGTGAAAATTCTTGGATTGATTTAAAACATACTTTACAGGTGAAGCATGTCGTCACAAGTATTTCTTGTAGATTTTATAATTTCAAAAGGTGAATTTTATATTTTAAATTCTAGCAACACTGTAAATTTTCGTTGCTTAGTTAAATTGTCATCATCATCATCACGAGGTCTGTCAGTATCACAAGTAAAAAGTATATGAAATCAAATTTGTTCTTCCACAAACGCTGTTTTTTATGTAAAGGAGAAAAGAAAGCAAAATATTTAAAAACGCTATTTAAAATAAATTCAATATATCTGTAATAGAGATGGAATGGAAAATTCCTGTTACATGTATGGTAGCACGTCCTACAGGCTGTGGAAAATCATATATTGTTAAAACATTTCTTGACCATTATAGTAAGTTATTTAAAAATATTGTATGGTGTTAGGATGAATGGCAGCCGTTGTATGATACTCTTTCAGACTGTACGTTTAAAGAAGGTTTACCTCAAAATAATGAATTTCAAGCAGTAGTAATCGCATGACTTGGCCTAACTTTTTGGCCCCTGGGTCCCTGCCTCAGGACCCATGGTCCCTGGCCGGGGTCAATGACCTAGGGGTACCTAGGACCACCCCCTCTAAATTTTGGCAGGGGTACCTTGGCCCACCCCCTAAATTTTGGCAGGGGTACATAGGACCACCCCCCCTTAAATTTTGGAAATTGCCAAATCTAAAAATTCGGTGTGGTAGCCTAGGACCATAGTATGTACCTCTATCAGTATTGGGTGTCTATGTCGTTCCCTTTCATGGGTAAAAAATTGCCAAAAATTCAAATTTCGGGGGGTTTTGACCTAATTTATCCCCTTTGATGAGGTATTATTACCCTATATAGTTATATGGGCGTATACAGGGGTCCATTAGCTTTCATAACATATGGGTATATTAATGCACCCCTTGAAAAATTTGGGAGGGGTACCATGGCCCACCCCTTAAATTTTGGAAATTGCACAATTTCAACATTGGGTATTATAGTACAGGACCCTAATATGTATCATGATAAATTTGGGTGGTCCACCTCATTCCCTTCTAGGGGTACAAAATTGCCAAAATATAAACGTAAGCAATACGTTGTACCACGTGTTTGGTTTTCGACCTAATTTATCTCCTTGGATGAGGTCCTATTACCTTATATGATTATATGGTCATGTATAGGGGTCCATTCCCTATCATAAGACATAGGTACATTTGTGCACCCCGGGAGGGGTACCTTGGCCCACCCCTTTAATTTTGGAAATTGCCCAATTTAAACATTTGGTATTATAGTATAGGACACTAATATAGATCACTATAAATTTGGGTGGTCCACCTCGTTCCCTTTTAGGGGTACAAAATTGCCAAAATTTTAGTACAACCACGTGTTTGGTTTTTGACCTAATTCATTTCCTTGGATGAGGTCCTATTATCTTATATGATTATATGGTCATGTATAGGGGTCCATTACCTTTCATAAGATATGGGTATATTTGTGTACCCCGGGAGGGGTACTTTGGCCCACCTCTTTAATTTTGGAAATTGCCCAATTTAAACATTTGGTATTATAGTATAGGACACTAATATAGATCACTATAAATTTGGGTGGTCCACCTCGTTCCCTTCTAGGGGTACAAAATTGTCAAAATATAAACGTAAGCAATACGTTGTACCACGTGTTTGGTCTTTTGGCCCAATTTATCCTCTTGGATGAGGTTCTATTACCTTATATGGTTATATGGTTATGTATAGGGGTCTATTCCCTATCATAAGACATAGGTACATTTGTGCACTCCTTTAAAAATTTGGGAGGGGTACTTTGGCCCACCCCTTAAATTTTAGAAATTGCTCATTTTATATATTTGGTATTATAGTACTGGACCCTAACATGTATTATGATAAATTTGGGTGGTCCACCTCGTTCCCTTTTAGGGGTACAAATTGCCAAAATATAAACGTAAGCAATACGTTGTACCACGTGTTTGGTTTGACCTAAGTTATCCCCTTGGATGAGGTTCTATTACCTTATATGGTTATATGGTTATGTATAGGGGTCTATTCCCTATCATAAGACATAGGTACATTTGTGAACCCGGGAGGGGTACTTTGGCCCACCCCTTTAATTTTGGAAAATGCCCCTTTTACATGTTTGGTATTATAGTATAGAACCCTAATATATATTACTATAAATTTGGGTGGTTCACCACGTTTCCTTTGATGGGTACGAAATTGCCAAATTTTAGTACAACCACGTGTTTGGTTTTGGCTCAATTTATCCCCTTGGATGAGGTTCTATTACCTTATATGGTTATATGATCATGTATAGGGGTCCATTCCATATCCCCTTAAATTTTGGAAATTTTCCAATTTAAGCATTCGGTATCATAGTACATGACCTCAACATGTATCATGATAAATTTGGGTGGTCCATCTTGTTCCCTTTCATGGGTAAAAATTACTAAAATATAAACATAAGCAATATGTTGTACCATGCGTTTGGTTTTTGGCCCAATTTCTTCCCTTTGATGGGGTTCTATTACCTTATATGGTTATATGGTCATGTATATGGGTTCATTTCCTATCATAAGACATGGGTACATTGACGCACCCCTTGAAAAATTTGGGAGGGGTATCTTGGCTCATCCACTCGGTTTTAGAAATTGTTTTAATATAAGCATTTGGTATCATAGTACAGGACTTCAATATGTACCACTATAAATTTGGATGGTCCACATCGTTCCCTTTCATGGGTAAAGAACTACCAAAAATCGAATTTCGGAGGTTATTGACACCTATTTAGCACGTTATATGGTTTATTACCTTTATATGTTTATGTTCCCTTTTAAATTTGGGAATTATCAAATAACAAAATTCGGTAAACGTTTTCTAGGACCCATTGGTGTTCCTCTTATGGCCAAATATTCAAAATTTAAATGTTACTGACCGGCTTTATTATTGAATAAGTACAGGATTTATTACTTTTTTCATAAGACACAGGTGTATTTGTGTACCAATCTTAAATTTTGGGAGGGGGTACATTTCTTATTGTCATATCAATAATTGGTAATTGTTCTTTGGGTAAATCATTGTGATCACGTGATCAGTTATTGATCTATGATGGGATTAGGAGTCCAGGACATTGGTACATTGAAACTTTGTAGGATAATTTGAGAATGCGTCATTGGTATTGATTATTACAGCCAAATATAAACGTAAGCAAGACGTTGTACCACGTGATTGACCTTGATGAGGTAGTGTACAGGGATACATAGCTAACCTTATTGAAACTTATGACTCATAGTCTTAAGGGAATACATGCTACAACACTGGCAAAGTTATTGTTGATGCAATTTGATTGGCTGATCACTATCTTTCGTGCAATCTGATTGGTTGATCACTATCTTTCGTGCAATCTGATTGGTTGATGAGTTTTAAATCTTTGCTGTATTCAGTTTTTAAGTTTTGTTTTACATTTAAAAATCTTGTTTTCGTTCAACATTTTGCACTCAATGATAAATATGATCAAAACCGTTTATTTGTTAATCGAATAGTTAAAAACCGGATAAAGTTTGACGGTTAACCGTGAAACGTAAAAATTTTTTAGTTTGAAAATTTTTTTTGCTTGAAACATTTTGTTTGAAAATTCTTGCTTTCAAATTTTTTGTTTGAATTTTTTGTTTGAGAATTTTGTTTGAAATTTTTTTTGACAACTTTTGTTTCAAAATTTTTTGTTTAAAATTTTTTTGTTTGAAATTTTTTGTTTGCAAATTTTTGTTCGAAAATTTTGTTTAAAATTTTTTGTTTAAAATTTTTCGTTTCCAAATTTTTTGTTTGAAATTTTTTGTTTCAAAATTTTGTTTGAAATTTTTTTCGCTTCAAAATTTTGTTTGAATTTTTTTTGGTTTGAAATTTTTTGTTTGAATTTTTTTTTTCGTTTCAAAATTTTTTTCAAAAATTTTTGTTTGAAATTTTTGTTTCAAAGTTTGAGTTGACATTTTTAAAAGTTTGTGCACTTATTAGTAAAGAACTGGAACTGTTTAGAACAAAAACCTTTGACAACATTGTGGTGCAATAGTACACGTCAGAACCTGGGGTTGTACTTGAAATGAAAAAACACAATTCATTGAAATGGATCATTTTATTACACTCCACATACATCCATACCAGATAGTGGTTCTGGATATTGTCGATACAATGTATTTTGAACTTCTTGCACTAGTTTGTCTTTAGCGTATAATTTTAATTCCAGTTGAAGGCTTTTAAGATCTATTGCAATATCAATTGATGGAAACTCAATGTCCATTTGATCACAAATAAACTGTTTATCAATACAGGTATGCACTAGCCGGAACTGTTTAGAACAAAAACCTCTGGCAACGTTGTGGTGCAATAGTACACGTCAGAACATGATAATGCAACGTCATCAGTTTTGCATCATATATAAGTATCGTTCGAGTTAGTATTCATGATAACGTCATCATGGCTACTTGTCTGCAGTTTCTAAACACACGTGATGTGATGAAATCATTTACCAAGATTACTGATTTACAACAGAATGTACCTTATAGAATCTTAGCTAGCCAAATGATCCCTACAAAGTTTGGATTAAGAATCGTAGTGAAGCTTGAAAATGATAAGAATATAATTTTACCAGCAAGATATTTACCCATGGAACCATCAAAACAAGAAGAACTGCTGCGTTTCTTAAATACTGGATCTGTATCTTTATGTTACAAAGGATTCTTGGGTCGAAGTCATCAACTTGAATTTAGTACACAGCCGGTTTCGTCAGCAATTGTGATGAAATCATGAATTCAAACGTCAGCACATTTCTTTCCAATGACGTCAGCTGTAGTTGTATGAATTTGGTTGGTCGGCATGACGTCAGCAACTGTGATGAAATCATGAATTCAAACGTCAGCATATTCCTTACCAATGACGTCAGCAATAACTATAAACCAGCAAATACAGTGTCATCCCACGAAATCATTTGAGCAAGTGCTTTTCAGGAGGAAAGATGTGTACTTCTAACGATAAAGAGTTCATCTTCGCAAGCTATTATCCAATAAATATATTTCAAACAAAACATGTGATGATTGGTATCAGTGCTAGAACATTTGAACCTGTGATTCGATTGGGTAAAGCAGAACAATTTGGTGTACAACTGACCTGTGAAGAATGGCAAATATTATGTTCACGAATCGACCAAATGAACGATTATTTTCATGATGAGCTAAATGTGACCATAGTCAAATCATTAGGCTCAAATCATGAAGTGGTGCTGCGTACAGTCCTCGAAGAGAAGATGGTGTTGTTACGTAAAAAGAGTACATTCCATGTCCCTCGCAACATGGTGTATCTAACACAAACTGAATGGAACAAATTCATCAGCGTATTTCCGTGTGTTAAACATGCAGTGGAAGTGTGCAACAAAACTAGTATATTCCTGAAAAAGTACTATTTTGAAAAATGTGTTATGCATATTGTACAACATGTATCTAGATATTGTGATGGTTGTCAACATCGTTCGTGGGTGCATAACTGTATTGATAAACAGTTTATTTGTGATAAAATGGACATTGAGTTTCCACCAATTGATATCGCAATAGACCTTAAAAGACTTCAACTGGAATTAAAATTATATGCTAAAGACAAACTAGTGCAAGAAGTTCAAAATACATTGTATCGACAATATCCAGAACCACTATCTGGTATGGATGTATGTGGAGTGTAATAAAATGATCCATTTCAATGAATTGTGTTTTTTCATTTCAAGTACAACCCCAGGTTCTGACGTGTACTATTGCACCACAATGTTGTCAAAGGTTTTTGTTCTAAACAGTTCCAGTTCTTTACTAATAAGTGCACAAACTTTTAAAAATGTCAACTCAAACTTTGAAACAAAAATTTCAAACAAAAATCTTTGAAACAAAATTTTGAAACGAAAAAAAAAATTCAAACAAAAAATTTCAAACCAAAAAAAATTCAAACAAAATTTTGAAGCGAAAAAAATTTCTAAAATTTTGAAACAAAAAATTTCAAACAAAAAATTTGGAAACGAAAAATTTTAAACAAAAAATTTTAAACAAAATTTTCGAACAAAAATTTGCAAACAAAAAATTTCAAACGAAAAAAATTTCAAACAAAAATTTCAAACGAAAAAATTTCAAACAAAATTTTGAAACGAAAAAAATTTCAAACAAATTTTAAACAAAAAATTCAAACAAAAAATTTGAAAGCAAGAATTTTCAAACAAAATGTTTCAAGCAAAAAAAAATTTCAAACTAAAAAATTTTTACGTTTCACGGTTAGCCGTCAAACTTTATCCGGTTTTTAACTATTCGATTAACAAATAAACGGTTTTGATCATATTTATCATTGAGTGCAAAATGTTGAACGAAAACAAGATTTTTAAATGTAAAACAAAACTTAAAAACTGAATACAGCAAAGATTTAAAACTCATCAACCAATCAGATTGCACGAAAGATAGTGATCAACCAATCAGATTGCACGAAAGATAGTGATCAGCCAATCAAATTGCATCAACAATAACTTTGCCAGTGTTGTAGCATGTATTCCCTTAAGACTATGAGTCATAAGTTTCAATAAGGTTAGCTATGTATCCCTGTACACTACCTCATCAAGGTCAATCACGTGGTACAACGTCTTGCTTACGTTTATATTTGGCTGTAATAATCAATACCAATGACGCATTCTCAAATTATCCTACAAAGTTTCAATGTACCAATGTCCTGGACTCCTAATCCCATCATAGGTCAATAACTGATCACGTGATCACAATGATTTACCCAAAGAACAATTACCAATTATTGATATGACAATAAGAAATGTACCCCCTCCCAAAATTTAAGATTGGTACACAAATACACCTGTGTCTTATGAAAAAAGTAATAAATCCTGTACTTATTCAATAATAAAGCCGGTCAGTAACATTTAAATTTTGAATATTTGGCCATAAGAGGAACACCAATGGGTCCTAGAAAACGTTTACCGAATTTTGTTATTTGATAATTCCCAAATTTAAAAGGGAACATAAACATATAAAGGTAATAAACCATATAACGTGCTAAATAGGTGTCAATAACCTCCGAAATTCGATTTTTGGTAGTTCTTTACCCATGAAAGGGAACGATGTGGACCATCCAAATTTATAGTGGTACATATTGAAGTCCTGTACTATGATACCAAATGCTTATATTAAAACAATTTCTAAAACCGAGTGGATGAGCCAAGATACCCCTCCCAAATTTTTCAAGGGGTGCGTCAATGTACCCATGTCTTATGATAGGAAATGAACCCATATACATGACCATATAACCATATAAGGTAATAGAACCCCATCAAAGGGAAGAAATTGGGCCAAAAACCAAACGCATGGTACAACATATTGCTTATGTTTATATTTTAGTAATTTTTACCCATGAAAGGGAACAAGATGGACCACCCAAATTTATCATGATACATGTTGAGGTCATGTACTATGATACCGAATGCTTAAATTGGAAAATTTCCAAAATTTAAGGGGATATGGAATGGACCCCTATACATGATCATATAACCATATAAGGTAATAGGACCTCATCCAAGGGGATAAATTGAGCCAAAACCAAACACGTGGTTGTACTAAAATTTGGCAATTTCGTACCCATCAAAGGAAACGTGGTGAACCACCCAAATTTATAGTAATATATATTAGGGTTCTATACTATAATACCAAACATGTAAAAGGGGCATTTTCCAAAATTAAAGGGGTGGGCCAAAGTACCCCTCCCGGGTGCACAAATGTACCTATGTCTTATGATAGGGAATAGACCCCTATACATAACCATATAACCATATAAGGTAATAGAACCTCATCCAAGGGGATAACTTAGGTCAAACCAAACACGTGGTACAACGTATTGCTTACGTTTATATTTTGGCAATTTGTACCCCAAAAAGGGAACGAGGTGGACCACCCAAATTTATCATAATACATAATGAGGTCCTGTACTATAATACCAAATGCTTAAATTGGAGAATTTCTGAAATTGAAGGGGTGGGCCAGGGTACCCCTCCTAAAAATTTAAAGGGGTGCACCAATGTACCTATGTCTTATGATAGGGAATGAACACCTATACATGACCATATAACCATATAAGGTAATAGAACCTCATCCAAGAGGATAAATTGGGCCAAAAGACCAAACACGTGGTACAACGTATTGCTTACGTTTATATTTTGACAATTTTGTACCCCTAGAAGGGAACGAGGTGGACCACCCAAATTTATCATAATACATGTTAGGATCCGGTACTATAATACCAAATGTTTAAATTGGACAATTTCCAAAATTTAAGGGTGGGCCAAAGTACCCCTCCCGGGGTGCACAAATATACCCATATCTTATGAAAGGTAATGGACCCCTATACATGACCATATAATCATATAAGATAATAGGACCTCATCCAAGGAAATGAATTAGGTCAAAAACCAAACACGTGGTTGTACTAAAATTTTGGCAATTTTGTACCCCTAAAAGGGAACGAGGTGGACCACCCAAATTTATAGTGATCTATATTAGTGTCCTATACTATAATACCAAATGTTTAAATTGGGCAATTTCCAAAATTAAAGGGGTGGGCCAAGGTACCCCTCCCGGGGTGCACAAATGTACCTATGTCTTATGATAGGGAATGGACCCCTATACATGACCATATAATCATATAAGGTAATAGGACCTCATCCAAGGAGATAAATTAGGTCGAAAACCAAACACGTGGTACAACGTTTTGCTTACGTTTATATTTTGGCAATTTTGTACCCCTAGAAGGGAATGAGGTGGACCACCCAAATTTATCATGATACATATTAGGGTCCTGTACTATAATACCCAATGTTGAAATTGTGCAATTTCCAAAATTTAAGGGGTGGGCCATGGTACCCCTCCCAAATTTTTCAAGGGGTGCATTAATATACCCATATGTTATGAAAGGTAATGGACCCCTGTATACGCCCATATAACTATATAGGGTAATAACACCTCATCCAAGGGGATAAATTAGGTCAAAAAACCCCCGAAATTTGAATTTTTGGCAATTTTTTACCCATGAAAGGGAACGACATAGACACCCAATACTGATAGAGGTACATACTATGGTCCTAGGCTACCATACCAAATTTTTAGATTTGGCAATTTCCAAAATTTAAGGGGTGGTCCTATGTACCCCTGCCAAAATCTAGAGGGAAGGTCCTAAGTACCCCTAGGTCATTGACACGGGCCAGGGACCATGGGTCCTGGGGGGTGGTCCTATGTACCCCTGCCAAATTTTAGGGGGTGGTCCTAGGTACCCCTAGGTCATTGACCCCGGCCAGGGACCATGGGTCCTGAGGCAGGGACCCAGGGGCCAAAAAGTTAGGCCAAGTCATGCGATTACTACTCAAGCACATGAGGGTCCACATCTTGTCATTATTGATGATTTAATGCGTGAGTGTGACCATCGGATTGTAGATATTTTTACTAAGGGTAGCCATCATAGAAATATAAGTGTAATATTTATAACACAGAATATTTTCCATCAACAAAAAGGAATGCGGGATATTTTGTTAAATTGTCATTATATTGTTTGTTTTAAAAATCCTAGAGACCAAGCTCAAATTAATTATCTCGCACGACAATTGTATCCAGGTAATACAAAATTTATTCAAGAAGCATATCAAGATGCAACTCGAATTGCACATGGTTATTTACTTTTTGATTTAAAACAAAATACTCCTGATGAGCAGCGAGTTCGAACAAATATCTTTCCAACAGATTCTTTTAATTATGTTTATGTACCTGTAAAAAAATAATTGTAATATGGTTTATATTCTAACAACTATTTGTGCTTTAATAGCCGTAAAAAAATAATTAGTAAGGAAAATGCACATTTGTTAAAACTTTTAGCAAAGTCAAAACCGAAAGCACGTAAGGAAATTTTACAAAATGCAGATCCTGATTTAATTCGCTCTATTTGTGAATGTTCCTATAACGTATTACAGGGAAATGTTCCATTAAATAAAACAGAGATAAATAAGCTAAAAAAATATAAAAAGGAACTGAGATATTTGGTGAAAAAAGGTCCGTCATTAAAACAAAAGAAAAAACGAATAATTATACAAAAAGGTGGTTTTCTTACTGCATTGCTTGCACCTATTATTGGAGGTATACTATCTAGTTTAATTAAATAATTATGCAAAACGCACAAAAACTTATTTTAATCTCACCAGAAAAATTACATCATTATCAAACGATATCTAATCTTGATGATGAAATGAAAGAAATTTTAAATAATAAAAGTTTAAATGCAGAAGAAAAATGGACAAAATATAGAGGTCTTACAAAAATATTTAAATATTATTAAAAAACCGGCAGCAGTTACAACAACAGCAACTACTACTACTACTACGGAGGAAGAAGAAGAAGAGGATGAGGAGGAGGAGGATGAAATAATATCTACTCTCCCTGAAATTTGTAAACGTAAAGCAAGACCTTTATTACGTAAATTGAAACAAAAATCCAAATATTCAATGGGACGATAATGGAAATGTGAATATTAATAATAAATTAATTCCAGGTGCAAATATAGTGGATTTGATATCCGATTTTGTTAGATGTCGTAAGAAAAATATTTCAGTTGCCGGCTGGAAACCTTTTGCTACATTATTAGCAAAAGCCAATATACCCTTAGAGTACATTGGTAATACTCAACGAATAGATTATATTAGAAAACTAACAGAAGACGAAGAGGACGAAGAAGATGGTCCTCCACCCCGTAAACGCAAATGGTGTACTTATAAGCAATAATAATAATATTCTATTGTAATCTATTGATATTTTTAAGTATATAGAAAGAAAGAAAGAAAGAAAGATGAATGAGCCCTACCTTAATTATTACATACATCAAGCTGGAGGTGATTATAACGTGTATAGAGGTACAGCATATCAAGAAGGTTATGGCATTGGTAGTTTTCTAGGAGGTTTATTTCGTACTGTATTTCCTTTATTAAAACAAGGTGCAAAAACTGTTGGTAAAGAATTGATACGTACAGGAATTAATGTAGCAGGAGATGTACTAGATAATAATAGACCTATTGAAGAGTCTTTGCATGATCGATGGCAAGAAGCTAAAACAAATTTAAAAAATAAAGCTCAAAATAAATTAAATCAGGTGTTGGAAGGATCTGGAAGAAGAAAAAGAAAGAAAGTTCATTTTAGTGGTGGTGGTGTGAAACGGATAAAAAGATCCAAAGATATTTTTGATTGATTAATTATGCAGCAAAGTGATAGTTTTTATCTCACACTTCCTAGCAATAGTTCTATGAAATATTTTCCTCAAAATACTCTTGCTTGTTATACTACTAAATTATATCAACCTATTGTACTGGAGAAGGGAGTGTGGGAAACAGCTGTTGTTGAAGTACATTATACAAGTTCATTTCAGAATGTTTCCAAATATACAAATAATATTTATTATCGTCTCATGAATACAAAAAACTGGAACATAACTCAAATCTTACCAGGCCACTATTATCATGTTGATGATATTCTATCTCAAATTAATCATAAAAGTGATATATTAAATTTACAATTAAAAGTCAAAGCATCAGTGAAACGAATTGAGGTTAATAGAGTAATAAAAGATCAAGAGAAGCATATAAAAGTACGCCTATCTCCTGAACTAGCCAGAATACTAGGTTTTGATCATATTCAACAAGAAGATATTGCAGTTGTGCATCATGCTCGTTATCCACCTGATTTACAAAAACCGCTACCTACACTTATGTATATTTACAGTGATATTGTAGAACCACAAATGGTGGGTGACACCGTAGCTCCATTGTTACGTATTATAAATACAAATATTACAGAGCATGGTATTAATAATGTACATATTTTTGATAATCCTCATTATGTCACTGTGCAACGTAAACAATTTGATCAAATTATTATTGATTTAAGAGATAGTACAGGTAATCCACTTCCTTTCCAATATGGCAGTGTATGTGTAAAATTACATTTTCGTAGACGTAATATGGTATTGTAAATTTTACCATGTGTGAATATTAATAGTAAGAAAAGAGAAAAATGCAGTGTGAGTGTATGAAATCAGAATTAGATTTATTTGCTGGTTTACCCACTCAAACCAGTATTATAGGTAATAAAATAGTTCCATATAAGCCTGTGGCTTCGATAACTGATAATGCACCAATAGAATTTGTAGTCCCCGGTCATGGGGATGACTATATTGACTTACCGCACACAATGTTATATGTTAAAGGTAAAATTACTAAATCAGATGGTTCTAATTTAACTTCTGCCGATAAGAAAATCGGCCCTGTAAATGATTTTCTCAATGCAATGTTCAGTGAAGTGCAATTATATTTAAATAATCAACTTATTTCCTACTCTTCACATACATATCCATATCGATCGTATATTGAAAAACTACTAAATTATAATGCTGAAGCTAAAACAACGCATCTTCAAACATCAATGTGGTTTAAAGATACTGCAGGGCATATGGACAGTGTGGCCGATGCTAATGTAGGATTTAAACAACGTTTTCTTCTCACTGCTTTAAGTCAGTCATTTGAATTATTGGGTTATATTCATGCTGATATTTTCAATCAGGAGAAATTTTTACTGAATGGTGTACAATTGCGTATTAAACTAATTCCAGCTAAACCTACATTTTGTCTAATGGGTGACGCAGATGCTGATGGAAAAGTTGCAATTACAGATGCAACATTGCTTGTGAAAAAGGTTGATGTATCACCAGAAGTTAAAATAGCACAAAATAAAGTATTACAAAATCCTAAATTTAGAATAAAATATCCTATAACAAAAGTGCAGGTGAAGACAGAAACTCTGCCACAAGGAATTATGGATAGTACACTTCCAGATCTGTTTTCAGGCATAGTGCCTAAACGTATTATTATTGGTTTTGTTACTAATACTGCTTTCAATGGTACTTATCAAACAAATCCATTCAATTTTCAACATTTTAGTATGTCATTTTTTACATTGTATGTTGATGGAAATCCAATGCCCTTCAAACCTTTACAACCAGATTTTGATAATAAGCTATATGTACAAGCATATTCTACGTTATTTACAGGTTCAGGTATTTATTATTCTAATCAAGGTAATAATATTTCACTCGCCGAATATCCTAATGGTTATACTCTACTGGTGTTTGATTTAACTCCTGATTCAAGCGCAAGTGCTGCATTTCATACTAGTCCACAACGGCAAGGAAGTGTACGTTTAGAGGTTCATTTTAAAGAAGCACTGCCATCTCCTGTAACAACAATTATTTATGGTGAATTCTCTTCAGTATTAGAAATTGATTTCCAGAGAAAAATATATATTAATTAAAGATGTTAAATACAATTGAACTTTATGAAGCATTACAACAAAATTTGCCTAAAGATCATTTTATTGGTGTATATGCTGCTGATGAGTTACCTTTGTTTATTCATACGTTTCCAGCCGCCATAATTATAAACACTGATTCTAGTGATAAGCCGGGTGAACATTGGGTTGCTGTTTATATATCTAATATGTGTGTGGGAGAGTATTTCGATAGCTATGGTGTACCTCCCTATATACAACATCATATAAGGTTTTTAAAACGAAACTGTCTGTATTATACATGGAATAATAGACGTATTCAAGGTGATTTATCTCAATTTTGTGGACATTACTGTTTCCTATATCTAGCATGTCGTGCATCTGGTTATTCGTTGCACGATTTTTTAAACAAATTCTCACTTACCACTATTGATGCTAATGATATTATGCTTTATTCATTTATGAGAGTATGATGATGTTATTTTTTTAAACTCCGCCATTGCCGGTCCCAAGCCCTGGATGAGAAAGGAGGAGGGTTGGGGGTGTTGCTACCCCCGTAAAAGAAAATAATCTCCGCTATGTTAAAATAAGGGTTGAAAGGGAACGAGTTCACCCCTGTTATGTTTCATATTCTCTGCTATGTTCGTTATGTTCACCCCTGTTATGTTTCATAGTCTCTGTCTGATGCGCTATGTTCAAATAGGGGTTGAAAAACGAATACACCCTTGCCATGTTTAAGTGTTCGTAAAAGGAAACGAGTTCACCCTTAAAAATATGCTCATAAAAGGGAATGAATACACCCTTGTTATGTTTCATATTCTCTGCTATGTTCGCTATGTTCACCCCTGTTATGTTTCGTAGTCTCTGTCTGATGCGCTTTGTTAAAATAGGGGTTGGAAAATATGCTCATAAAAGGGAATGAATACACCCCCTAAAATGGAGGTTGTTGTGTTTATTATCTGCTCTACTCTTTGTTACATAGTCTTATGCTAAGGGGTTGAAAACGAGTCCACCCCTAAAATGGCGGTTGTTGTGTGTTACGTAGTCTTATGCTCTGCTATGTGTTCATAGTCTCAGTGTAATTTCTGCTATGTTAAAATAAGGGTTGGAAAATAAGCCATGCTCTTTTATTAGCTGTGCTATGTATTATCTGTTCTGCTGTGTGTTCATAGTCTCAGTGTAATTTCTGCTATGTTAAAATAGGGGTTGAAAAGTAAGCCATGTTCTTTTATTAGCTGTGCTATGTATTATCTGTTCTGCTGTGTGTTCATAGTCTCAGTGTAATTTCTGCTAGGGGTTGAAAACGAGTACACCCTTGTTATGTTACGTACTCTTATGTATTATTTGTTCTGCTGTGTGTTACGTAGCCTTATGTATCTGCTGTGTGTTCATAATCTCAGTGTAATTTCTGCTATGTTAAAATAAGGGTTAAAAATATGCTCATAAAAGGGAACGAGTTCACCCCCTAAAATGTAGTCGTAAAAGAGAACAAATACACCCCTAAAAAGTACTCATAAAAGGGAATAAATTCACCCCTAAAATGGAGGTCGTAAAAGACCGTGAGCTCACGGTGTACGGTGGTCAATTTCCCATGGGCTTGTGAGTTGTCCTAGGTTGTCCTAGGTTGTTCCAGATCGATCCATTTTCTACTACTCATATCCATCAAAACATTATTTCCATACAAGGACTGGGAGACCGGGGTTCGACTCCCGGCGGGAGTTCATGTGGTTCGGATGCCACGTTAAGGTGTAGGTCCATATCTCGTATAATCTCGCTACTGAAAAGAAATTTAAACTCAAATCAAATCAAATCTTACAAAGATTTCAAAACATGATCTGTTCAGTCTTGTTCAAAAAATGTTGACCCCCCACCTTATTTTTGGAGCTCATATTCTGGCAATTGTACGTAATACTTTAAATGACGATCTCCATTCTCCTAAGGAATTCTATATTTGTTTAATTAAATTTCAAATGTTTTTTCAAACAGAGGTGATTAGGCAGAATATTTTGGACAAGGTAGTACTTTTGTACAGCCAACCAAATCATAACCTTAAGAATTGAGTATTGAAAGTTGCAATTCACTGTCGAAAAAGATATATATAGACTGAAAAGTGTCAAAAATATGCGCCTAACACTGCTCAGGGGATATGTAGTATTCACTGCGGAAGTAGTTCAAATAATCCACAGAAGAACGTGCGTGCCAACACTGTAAAAAACGAGGTGTTGAAACAACACAAAATGACTACCACCTTAGCGTGTTACTTTTGTGTTAATTCAGCGCCAAGCACATCGCCTTCCGAGTATATCAAAAATAACTCGATACTACCTGGGAGAATTTGCATTGGTATTTATCGTTTAATATGAGCAAAGTTTCGTGAAATATGTTTGGCACTTACGGTAAGTATCGAATAATGTTCTGTGTTTTCTGTAATCGGCCACAACAATATTGTTGTAACCTGCGAATCGTTTGACAACAGTTACATAGGCATCAGTACTGTCATCTTCTCTTCATACTTGCTAAGAAACAAGAATAACAGATAAAGAAAATAGATGGATGGACTGCTACCTGTGTAACTGTTGTCAGATGATTCATAAGTTTACGACAATATTATTGCAACCGATTACAGAAAACATAGAATGTTATTAGTTACTTGCCACAAGTGCGAAATATATTTTGCAAAGTTTTGGTCATACCAAACAATAAAAAGCAATGTAAATACTCACAGTCGGTAAGGAGGTTTTCCTGATTTGCTCTGAAGGCGATGTGCTTGGTGTTGAATTGAGACACAAGTAACACGCTAAAGTGGTAGTCATTTTGTGTTGTTTCAACACCTCATTTTTTGCTGTGTATATGTCCCATCACTTCTGAAATAACATCTCAGCTCTTTACTTAATATTTTTGATTTGGCACTTAGCACAGAGTTTATAGTCAGTCTACATTTGTTAATAATAGAACGTACAACGTCCTTCCGGCAGGACATAAAGTCCTAAAAATCCTACCACGTTTATCTACAAATTATAGTACTTTGTGAACTTCCAGGTAGAACAGAAAGTTCCCGTGGAGGAAACACCACCAACTCTATTTTTAGCGCAAAAAGCATCTATAAATTGGAATACTTTATGAACTTAAAGGTAGAACAGAAATTTCTCGTGGTGCAAACAGCATCAACCCTAGTTTTAGCGCAAAAGAGCATCTATAAATTGGAATACTTTGTGAACTTCCAGGTAGAACAGAAAGTTCTCGTGGTGCAAACAGCATCAACCCTAGTTTTAGCGCAAAAAAGCATCTATAAATTGGATTACTTTGTGAACTTCCAGGTAGAACAGAAAGTTCTCGTCGTGGAAACAGCATCAACTCTAGTTTTAGCGCAAAAAAGCATCTATAAATTGGAATACTTTGTGAACTTAAAGGTAGAACAGAAAGTTCTCGTGGTGCAAACAGCATCAACTCTAGTTTTAGCGCAAAAAAGCATCTATAAATTGGAATACTTTTTGAACTTCCAGGTAGAACAGAAAGTTCTCATGGTGGAAACAGCATCAACTCTAGTTTTAGCGCAAAAAGCATCTATAAATTGGAATACTTTGTGAACTTAAAGGTAGAACAGAAAGTTGTCGTGGTGGAAACAGCATCAACTCTAGTTTTAGCGCAAAAAGCATCTATAAATTGGAATACTTTGTGAACTTAAAGGTAGAACAGAAAGTTCTCGTGGTGGAAACAGCATCAACTCTAGTTTTAGCGCAAAAAGAATCTATAAATTGGAATACTTTATGAACTTAAAGGTAGAACAGAAAGTTCTCGTGGTGGAAACAGCATCAACTCTAGTTTTAGCGCAAAAAGCATCTATAAATTGGAATACTTTGTGAACTTAAAGGTAGAACAGAAAGTACTCGTGGTGGAAACAGCATCAACTCTAGTTTTAGCGCAAAAAGCATCTATAAATTGGATTACTTTGTGAACTTAAAGGTAGAACAGAAAGTTCTCGTGGTGGAAACAGCATCACCTCTAGTTTTAGCGCAAAAAGCATCTATAAATTGGAATACTTTGTGAACTTAAAGGTAGAACAGAAAGTTCTCGTGGTGGAAACAGCATCAACTCTAGTTTTAGCGCAAAAAAGCATCTATAAATTGCTGTACTTTGTGAACTTCCAGGTAGAACAGAAAGTTCTCGTGGTGGAAACAGCATCAACTCTAGTTTTAGCGCAAAAAAGCATCGTATTGGTACGACTGTTAGGAAGACGGCTTGTGTACAGAAGTCCTTGCAGAAAAGCCTTCCGGTAGAACAGAAGCTTGTACCCTATGATTAAACCATCATCAACCTTTTTAGCATATGAATCTCATTATGACCACCTCGCAAATGCCGAACCAAAAGTCAGAAAAAGGCCATAAAGTGACATAACAACTTTTGCCATTCTCACATAGATTTGATTCGTAAACTTGTAAATTGATTGTCTGTCCAGTCAGAGACAGAAGTTTTTTTTCCTTTTGGTAAAAGTAATTGTGGGAATAACGATAGTATGCCTGGAACGTACAGAAAATTACATTGTTGTTAATTTACTGAAAACTGTACTCAAATTGTCCTTTCATTCTAAAGCTATTTACGAAACTAATTTCATGAAAACGGAATGACCTTTTGTCGCTGACTGTACAAATGCATTTACAATGTTTGGTCATCTTCGTTGGAGATCTAACACGAACTTACCTATAAAGGAAATAGCTCCTGATGAACTAAAAGACTTAAGACTTGCATTCGGACTTAGCACCTGTGTGGTTGCTTGTTCCCCGTCCACTATGGGTAAAAAAAATCAATGTTTAATTTACGTAAACAATAACATTTATTACAATACGTAGAATTCACAAGATTATATATATTTATTAAGTATCGTTTCAAATTGACGTCAAACTTGTTAAGTAAATACAATAAAAAATGCATAAAAGTAATTAAAGAACTTTTTCCCCCACACTCAGATAGCTCATTACTTCTGAACTCAATTGCATATCTCGTGCATTATTAAAAACAACACTATTACTCTAAAATTTCTCATGTAAAACTCTTTATACGCAAGGTTACTTCTGCATTATTACCCAACGTAGATTATACACGCAATAACAAGTGCGTCATGTTAAGAAAATATGTAAATCCTTTTTTATTAATAATAAATCATGGAGGGTCTGCACATGTTTCTTACACGAAAATGTCGACTGAGGCGTGAAGAACTTCGTAACCTTCTTCTGGTATTAGATCAGTGGCGTAACTACAATGGAGAGAGTGAAGCAGTTGCTCCAGGGCGCACAGTAAAAGGGCGCAGGGGCGGAAAAAAAGTATACGGAAAACTGTTGCTTAATCAAAGAAATTTTGAAAACGTTTCAAAGGATACGCTATGACTATTAGCAGTTAATTGGCAACAGCCGATACCGGGGGCAGATCCAGAAATGTTTGAGGGGAGCGCAAGTCTGAGAAATAAACTCTTTCACATATTTGCTTTAGTTGTTATGAGTGCCTTGTCCGAGGCGGAAAGACTCATATAGATCTAGTTAATGGGGATATATTATTAATTGCAATCTTGGATTTTTGATATATTCTATTAAAATGAAAGTTAATGATAATTTTAAGTTATTGTATTTTTAACCAAAGAGTGTACTGCCTTCTTGCTGGTGTCATAATGAAATGCTTTATGGAATTTTTTATATTAATTTCGCTTTAATAGGTATAATGTTACTGATCTGCTATTGTTGGCCACTAATAACATTTTTTTAGCACCATAAATATTTAGTTTTGCAGAGTTTCTCGCAAAGTACACATAAGGTTTTATCCTCCCGCATGTCAGTTTCTTAGGTTCAACTAGCTTTATCTCATCTTTGGACAATTATTGTACAATAATCTATTGTAGAATTTAAAGAGATAATATAAGTAGTTGTTTGAGAAGTATATTAATACGAACATCTTATAAACCTTAAGTGTAGAAGTAGATTATTACATGAATAAATTACTGTAAAATTTCCTGTAGTTGGATCAAAGTAATCCTATGTTGTAAACATTCAAAACAATTTTGCAGGATAAACTACACTATAACTTTCGTAATAATAATAAAAAAATTGGCTCAATATGGTGCATATTTTTTGAGGCTTCACAATCATCCCTACTACCTGAATTTAAAATCAATCGAGAAATAGGCGTTGAAATTATCTCATTTCCCCGTTGTTCCAATAAATAAATGTGCTACAATTACACACGTAACATTGTTCTATTTTGACATGTCAATAATGAAGGAGTGAATCCCTCCTGATTGTAAATAAAATATTTCGACGGCAATTTCATAGGTCTCCTATTTTATAAAACACAGTGTGTATTTTGTTCCAAATTATAGACTTACTCGTAGAGGTGTAGAGGGAGAATATGGGAGGAAAGGAAAAACCCAAGAGAACCCACGAACACAATGTTTTCTTTAGTTAACGTCTCACGTTATGCATCTAGATTAAGAGAGGCGGTAATGATAATAATGAACGAAATTGTGGAATGAAGACGAGCGAGAAAAGGAGACCGTCTTGAAATTTCGATGCACACTGTTTCTGCCATCACAAAAATAACTTAATGAAAACCGGGATCGAACCAGGGACCCTACACACCATAGATAAGCGCTTTACCATTTAGCATCTATAGTTGAGTTCCTTACCTATATAATGAAAAATGAATTAAAGTACTGTATTAGAAATCTAAATTTATGTTGTCTATAAAAGTAATAAATTCTACATAACTTAAATATGTATATTGATAAATATGTTACATTAAAAAATACAGCAAAATTTCTGAATACAGTATTTCTTATAGTCACACGTTTAAAATTAGCATAATGGTGTGAAAGGCACTTGAATTATGTATATTTTTGAGAGTGATTGTAGCACGTTGCTGTGCACTTGAATTTTCTAATTATCTAAGCGTCACTGTTAATTTCTTATCTCAATTTAAAAAAAAATCAATGCATCATTAATTCATATTATTAATAAGCAAACAAGTTTCACTAACATAAACTATCGTCATTTAGGAAACCTAATCCAAGAATATCAGTGTTGTACAAACTTTGAGAGTATTAAAAGATGACTATATTAAAAAAAACTGCATTGACGGGCTTCCATGACAACTTATTATAAAGGTAACCAAGAAAATTTTGTTGCTTTTTGTGGAGATGTGACGATTTGCAGACTCCATTTTTAATTATTTAGCTCGTAATTTCCACACAAAGATGAGATCTGCTCGCACTATAAGTTAGTGGATGTCACAAAAGTATTATAAACAAGTTACACCATGACTTTCATGGGAAAAGTGGATTAACCTAGGGGAAATGACAACATAAATTGAAATTATTTAGTTTATTATACAACTAAAATGGTAGTATACATCAACATTTAATTTAGGTATTTTTACAAAAGTAATTAGTAAAAGTAGTGATCTTTGCCTTTTCCGTGATCTTTGACTACATTATCATAATTGGAAGAACTAAATGGACTTTCAAGTATTTGAGTTAGCAAAGATGAAAAATGAATTACGAGTATGCGACTTTTACTCTTAGTCGTGAGAGTTTTACTATCAACTGATAAATCATTTTGCAGTGCTGACTGACATATTATTACTTGAGCTCAAAATAGCAAATGTGCATGTACATACCTTGAATAGAAGTCTTGTTACACCCTGCAACTTGGTGTCCCGAAGGTCTGAGTTCTTATACACGTCGTCACTACGTCGTTGCCGCCCGAATGAATTATTATCTAGACCTTGAGGTCCCTTTTTATTATTTTTGCAAAGGGCCACTCCCAAACCGCACATCAGTCATCACATCCTGGTCGTCAGATTCACAAATATGGAAACTTATTGCTCTTTGCATTCTGATTGGCTATTAGCAAGTAACCGCACCCAAAATTATGGCGTGATCCAGCACACACGTGGATGGCGTGACTGTTACCGCCGGAAGATTTCAATAACAGGATTTCCAGAATTATCCACATTTATCTATGACTGGTCCAGAGATTCTTAACTATTAACCAAAATTTCCGCAAATGCGGGGTCACGTTGACAAATTTGTAATAGTTCATCCTGTTTGTAACCAAGCATAAGTAAACATCCTATGACCTTTTTGCGCAGTAAAACAACCATAATCAATTTCGAGGTTTTGCGTAGTTCCGTTCTCTGTTACCAGCTCATGATAAGCTAAAAGAGAAACCGTCCTGTAATTGCACATTAATCCAAAATAGCCTTTTTCAATTCCTTCAATAAAGAGCAATGTAACCATATTTTGAATCCGGCGTCACATTCCCACTGCTTCATAATTTTCGTCCTCGAAAATCATCAAGAAGCGAGCGCTTAAGCAGGCTGAAGGAACCAATACTTTTCGAATGACCCTCGTATGAAATGAAGATTTTGCAAAATATGTGAATTGTATGTCATGCACATAATATGAGTTGACTAATATGAGTTTGTTGTCGTCATAGTCGTAATTCACCTTACTTATACAATAAAATAAGGTACACGTGCAATATAATGATAAATGTCCGTCTTCTCATGAAAATGACACAATAGACGGATACTTAGGCATGAAAAACATCAAGTGAATAATCATAAAAATTGGCATAACATATAACATATGGAGGTGGCACATTGTTATAACATATTGCTGCTGTGTTAAGTTAAGGAAGTATGATCTTAAGAACAATGGTTAACAACTTTTGGAACATTGTGTTGAAACATTTGGAATTTCTACAACTGCAATTAAGGTCCTAAACAAAAATACTACATAGATAATGAAGAGTTGATAATAATTTGAACATGCTACTGTGACTGAATGGCACTGACGTATTACAGTAAAGTGTACCTCAATTGTGGTATGGGGGTTTATGCCAACTTGATTGAGATATCTCGTTAGTGAGTCAAACACACAACCTTCCTTGATATATCCGTCTGAGCAGATCATACAATTTTCCCGTCCAGCCATATTTTTTTTTTTAATTTGTTTCGTTTCCTATAGTAAAAAGAAATGTAGTTATAATATATTGCTTGGTAGTTAATAGTGACAATTTTAGCTGTAATTTCTTAATTATTACTATAATTTGTGATAATCTGATTTTTTTTTATATATATACTCGAACTGACGTATACTTACGAAATTTGTTTGTTGTTATTATTATTATTATTATTATTATTATTATTATTATTATTATTATTATTATTATTATTATTATTATTATTATTATTATTATTATTGCAATATTTCGCAATATTCGGGTCTCGTATGAAAGGTGCGAGGCATTTCATATTCATCGGGCACATTTTGAGGTCGGGGGAGAGTCTTAGGGGGTCGAGGGAGTTTTCTCAATTTTCTATAATAGAAGACGGATACAATTAAAAGACAACCTAATATAATATTAATAATTAATCCCACGACTAACGTTATGATACATCCTAAGCTTTCATCATGTGTTTCATTAAAATTTTCTATACCTTCTGAATTGTCTAATACCTCATAATTTGTTATGGGGGTTGGAACTTTTTCCGGTTTATGCCTTAACCAAGATGATGGAACTATATGTGACACCTTGGCCATTAATGTTTGCAATGAAAGACACGGAAATTTAGAAGTTAATGTCGTATTTTCGAACATTAGTTTACAATCGCAACCTAGATGTACAAATACAGAGCCTACCTTGGGGGTGGAATGCAACGGGATATCTACGGTTGGACATGAAATAGTAAAATCTTGCTCTTCAGCTATCAATAAGGATATTGTAGTAAAGTTTATATATGATATTGACATATCCCTTGAATGATTAAAGCAATTCCATTTACAATTTTGATCAATATCCTTTGTTCTTCCACTTAATTGGGCCTTAATACATTCCATATACCGTAACATGTGAACAGGTGGAGTGGTCACGAGACATAATAAATCAGTGTGGATATTGCAAGTAGTATAAAGAATTTGGTTGGTGATTTGACGATAAACTATAAACAAAGGAGGTACATCCAAATGACAAATTTGGTGATGTCGCCTGAAGGCAAGAGGGGAAATGATGTATGCACTGTCATTAGCTGATAAGTCAGTGACCGGAAGTTTTATCCCTAGCATTGCATACTGAGGCGATATAAGACATTCGGCCAATGGATAATTATATATAGAAGCGGGGTCTGATTGTATTATTTTCAGTGTTTTTCCTTTTTGCTGTAACTTATATTGAATGTCTTCTATTACATAAGACAATTCAGTTACCTTTATCAATTGCGGATGAACCATTCGTCGCTGACAACCAATTAATAATTTTTCAAATTCAGTTTCTGATTTTATTTGCCGATTAGATAATTGGAAGAACCAAGGCTCATCCGAATATTGAAATATTCTGTTATGAATATAATCCAAATTGTCCTTAGTCAACAACAGTCGCTTAGTATGTAATCTAGTAATTGTATGAAAGAATGATCCGGTTGAGGGGTCATCAGCGGAAATAGTTTCGGATAAAATATTTTGATCAAAAGTTTCAAACTCATATTGTTCCGTAATAGTTGGAGGATAAGAAAATTTTGTGAGAATTACTACTGCTGATTCATAGAGAATTGGTGAATCAAATGGAACTATTGACAATCCACCATGCGCTAACGTAGGAATTGATAATGACTGAACAGGATGATTGATAACACTGAGCAACGTTACTAGTCATATCGCTGTGGTAGCCATATTGTCTGATGGATTAAGTCCTCGCCTCGCCGTTCTAGGGGTAGCTACGGGGGTAGCTAATGCTCTTACCGATATTGTGTCTCCTACGTTTTCTGCTTCTATATTATTGTGCGACTTCATTTGAGCGAGAAGGGGACACAGATGTTTACAACAACAATTATACAATATGTAAAGACATAGTGCAAATATGACAATTGATAAAAGAGTGTATGAAACTACTTCTGCTATGTCGTGCAATAGTGTGGCTTCTGTAGGGGTTGGCCTCAATAAAATAAGGGTGGCTATGCCCAAGTGGCTCCTTAATTTATACCCAATCCATAAAATAATTAAGGAGATAGTGACATTCCATACAAACAGAATTGTTAAATACGGTCTGGTAGATTGAATTTTTTCAAAGGGTATGATCGGAGTGGTCAGTGGCGTAACTGAAGATAACGTGGTCGAGATTTTGAAATGGGGAACGCGAGCTGTCCAGTTTGGATCTAAGCACTGACTGAGATGTGTGAATTCTGAATTTTCAAAGGTTGATCCTTTCAATTTTAAGGTAGAAACTTGAGTCCAAGAAGCGGGAATTATGATTTTCATTTCCAATTCCTTATCATTAATTTCTGGGCAGGGAAAAGAAGGGGATATCACATGAGTCTCAGTAATAATTGCTTTACATTCACAAGGCAATGATAACTGATAAGCTCCAGGCATAGTAGAATCGAGTTGCATTGTTCGTTTTACTTTGGGGCATTCTATATAAATTTCAGAAGGGGGGTTGGTTAAAGCAAATAGTCCAGGTCTTACTTCAGTGATCAATAATCCATTCGTTTCTTCACATCGAAAAACACAATATTTACTGATCTCTGCTACTGAGGCAGTATGAAATAGTGTTCTTGCACAACCTGGTGAACGCAAATTATCCGCGGGATAACTTGGAATGTAACATAACTCACTACTCTTAGGATCGCATGCCGATAACCGATCTGTGGCCAATACTGAAATATCGTTAGCACGTTTCACAACAATAGATGGTTGATGTGAGATTAAGCAAGTAGCATTTCCAAACTTATATGGTACTGTTATTAATTCGTATACTTCGACATTGCCCGGATTTCTAGTAATAGGTACCTTAATTATTACATTTAAATCATTATTCTCATAGTGGCAAGACGCAATGGGTAATGTATAATATTTCATCAGATCCGTCAATGGTACAGCTAATATATATGAATAACGTCTTAATTTAGCTTGTAATTTAGTCAAATTTGCTTTTAATTGATCTGGGGTAATCATAGTAGGAGGTATTCTCTGTGACATACAATGAGCTAATATTGTTTGGTCTTCATTACTTTTGATAATCCGAATCAGTAATCGGTGTAGCCCGGCGACTTGTAGGGTTAGCAACAATTGTTTTTCTGGAATGCCTTCCTCTAATTCGCGGTTTAATGCTTTCTGAGTCAACTTAATTTGGGTTTCTAATTTAGATATGGTAGCCTTTAACTGCGAATTGAAATTTTGACCAGCCTTCACAAACTGTACTATGTTTCTATGGTCTTGATATATCTCAGTCTTAATTCCTTCAATGACTCGTTCCATTTCCGTGGTTCGAACAGCCACCTTATCTACCAACGAGACTGTTGCTACTGAACAACACCACGAAAGAGCAGAGCCGAGAAAATCTATGCCGCGTTTCACTCTTTGATCTAATATTGTATAATCAAGATGTGTCATATCATGTTCATTAATTAGCGTAGCAAGTTCATTAATGTGCTGGACTACTGAACAATATGAAAAAGTTACGTTCTCTGGCTGAGAACATACTTCCTGAGTTATCTTATGAATTAAAGCCAATTGATCTTCATCAGGGGGTATAGTGGTTACCTGCTGATGGTAAACTAATGGAATTGTAGCCTCATAAGGAATTACCTTTGAAATCTTATTCCAGAATGCACCTGTTGTGATTGAAACAGTGAATTGGTTACCTGTAGTCGGTGATGATACATCTATTAATAACCCTAAGTTGATCAGAATAGACCCTATTACAAGAAATCCCATCTGTAAAGAACAGAGTTAATTACCAATTAAAAATTCATGCCATGTTATTTTTCTAGATACTACTAATAATATTACTTGCTGAAGTCTCCTATCTATCCTGAATGTTAATTTGAAGGCGATGCCATACCTTTTCCGAAGTTTACGAATTATAGATACTAATCGTCTTTTTGATTTATATAACCAAAATCTAAATAAACACCCGGAACGAAAATGTGCATATCTTAAGTAAGCTTCAGTGGCTAAGATTGACGAAAATTCAAGGGGTACTATGATCTTGACATACCTTTCTGGGATACCTTCGAAACATAGCCGTAAGATATCCTTCAACCAATGCTCTACTAATGACCTTATGGGATTCGGAATTGTTCCTAATTCTCCTATTCGAGGGTGAATCGTATAGTAGTTCATAGTTGGTTATCCTACAATATAAGGGTATATAAATTATTGTGCCAATCTCTAGTCAGTATACTCTATCGCTTTAGTCATTGCTAAAAAAAATATACTTAAAGTAAACTTCAATACATACTTATTTTTGAGTGTTATTTGAATTGTCTACATTTTGAGTTCTATCATTGTTAATTCGTCTTCCTCTATTTGGGCGTCTTCCAAAAGATTGTCCTCTTTTAATCGGTTGACCTCTATTTGAATTTTGATTTCCACGGTAGGGTCTATTAGATTGATCCCTATACTGATTTTGATTTTGTCGAATTCGGCACTCGCGAGCAAAGTGACCATATTTACCACATGCGTAGCATTGTATATTATTAATATTTATATTCTGAAATCTTCGAATCAGATTAGGACGAGGGCCTCGAGTACCACGACCTCTATTGTTATAAAATCTTTGTCCTACACGATTTTGTAGTCTCTGTCGATTTACTTCGAACTTCGGTTGATTAACTTCCACCTCAGGGAGTTCCAAGGGTGCATCAGAAAGGGCACGTAGGCCTGCTTGAACTTTAGCAGATTCATACAATTTAAGCAATCTGTCAACTTCATCCACACTATCTGGTTCACGAGTGATGACGAACTCTAATGCACGCGGATCCAATCCTTTTAATATATGTCGTTTGCGTTCAGTCTCACTCATACTAGGATCTACTTTGTTACACAGTCTTAAAACTGCATAAATATATTCAGAAAAACTTTCATGGGGAGTTTTATTTCGTCTCGCTAGTAATGCAAAAGGTTCACCAAGCTCAGCTGAGGCTGCGAAGGCCTTTCTTAGCTGAACCTCCAGATCTTCAAATTTTGTTAACGCCACTAATGATTCTTTTTTCATATGATACCAGTCAGCGGCACTTCCTTGCAAATACGCGGGAAGAAACTTTTTCATCTCGCTATCGCTCCAGGAATAAAGATTTCCACATGTTTTATACGCGTCAAGAAATTGAGATATGTCCTCATTTAATTTTCCAGAAAAGGGCGGAATTGTGATGGAGGGCAGTTTGTTATTTACAGTTATACCAGCCATTTCTGATTGTGTTTCCACTTTTGTTTTTAATACTTTTTCCTTCTCGAGAGAACTAGAAGGGAATTGATTTTCTACACACTTGTTAATACACTTACTTCTTGTCCTGATTGGACTTCGAACAAATGAAGAATCCTTTGACATCCGTATTGGTGTAGCCGGATGATAGTATTGACCTTAATTGGACCTACAAAATACGAAAGGCGCATGCTAGTTTAAGCGTATTCTTTCATGGTATTCATCTATCGCTGATTTTATTTATTTTTTTTCTAACGGAGGGAGATGAGTTTCTCCCCTTTTTTTTATTTTTTTCACTTGGTGTTATGGGTTTGTCTGTCAGTCTGTCTGGCCATCTGTCTTATAAGTCAACACCAGGAAAATAATACCTTGCCAAGGTAAGCGGTTAACTTCCTTAGTTGTATTTAATGTATTCATGTTGTTTAATTTGTTCCTTTATTCAATTGCAGGGTTTCCGACCATTAATGGATTTTTTTTTCTTTTTACCTAACTTAGACCTTACACTTTACTTATTATGACAACGTTGTCTACAAATCAGTTAGTTCCTTATGGACTCAATCATTTATTTATTATTCATGTTTTTTTTATTTACTCTATCATTTCTTTCAGAAAGCCTGCTTCAATATAGAATTTCACGTTAGAAGTTTCTACGCCTATCGCGATAACTTATTAAATAACATTTTTTTTAATTGGACTTTGCAATATATGATCGACTAAATTCAATCCGATTCGGAACCAGAGAACTTGGATAATACAGCTTCATTCGTTCAACATTAACCTTCTTTGGCTGACTTTTCCCATTCACATGCAGAACCTCGCATACGTTTTTAGGACATATACGTACAATTTTATAGGGGCCTACATATCGAGCCCTTACTAACTTGGGAGATAATCCTGGCTTAGTGGCGAAATTCCTAACGAGGACTAAATCGTTTTCTTTGAACTTATGGGCCTTCCTATGTTTGTCAATTTTGACTTTTTGTTTTTCCTGTTGCCTAATTAGGGCATTTTGAGCGAGCTTTCTTATTCGACTTAAATTCTTTTTCACAAGTTTTCCAAATGGAGTTCGACATGGTGTTTCGAGTTCGATACCTAATACAGCTTTTCTGCCGAACACCAATTCATATGGAGAATAAGGATGATGTTCGTGTCTTGCCGTATTGTATGCATAACAAGCAGTTTTAACAAATAGCGACCAATCCTTTTGGGAAGTGGAGACGTATTTACTCAAATAGTTTGCTAACGTATGATTATATCTCCCCACTCGTGAATTTGTTCTACGATGATAAGCAGTACTAAACTTTTGATGTATGCCCAATACACCAGTAATCTCTCGCGTCATTTCTGCGACAAAATTAGAACCAAGATCGCTTAAAAGGTGACGCGGTGGCCCAAAATAACAAATTATATCATCCAATAAGAACTTTGCGACATTTTTGGCTGTTATGGTTTTCAACGGTCGGGCTACTACATAGTTTGAAAACAGATCAACAGCAGTGATGACGTACTTATAACCGTTTGAGGAGGGCAGTGGGCCAAACACGTCTAAATTTAGAGTATGAAAAGGAGCTATTGGTTTAATTGGTTCATGCAACCCTAATGGTTTAGTGGTTGGGTCTTTACGTTCTTGACATTCGCGACATGACTTAATATACTGTTTGATATCGAATCCCATTCGAGGCCAATAAAATCGCTCATTAACACGAGAAAATACTTTACGTTCTCCAAGAAGTCCGCCTTCTAGACATGAAGTATGTGTAGCATATAGCACCTCAGGAACTAGACTTCGAGGAACACATTGTTTTAAATCATTATTAGACTTACGATATAACACCTCATCTACTAATACATAAGGACGAGCCTCATTATTAGTAGGATCAGACTTCACTAAATCACGAATTCTACCAAAATATTCATCTTCTTTCTGTGCTTTGACTACATCAGTCGTGTCAATTTTCATCGTGTTTATACACAGTCCTTCATCGCGATTGGCATTTTCTTCCTCACTTAAAGTTTGCGTCGGATATCTTGACATACAATCGGAATGACGATTAGAGGGATTACCTCTTATCGCTTTAATCGAAAAGTTGTAAGATTGTAAACGGATTAACCAACGAAGGTATTTGCCTTTTAGATTTTTCATGTTCCTCAAATAGCATACACAACAACTATCAGTAAATGCCGTGAAGTGTGGCACTCCTATTAGATATTCATGAAAGTGCAACACGGCCTGTACCAAGGCCATTGTCTCTTTTTCTGGAATCGTCAAGGACTTAGCTTCATGGTCCGAGATTTTCCGACTATAATAAGCAATAGGCCTTTTTTCTCCGTTTTTGATCTGCATTAATACTGCACCTATTCCGTACTCGCATGCATCTACATACAACTCGGTAGCATCTGCTTCCGGATCAAAGATGGCTAATACAGGGGCAGTAATTAACTTTTCCTTTAGGGTATTAAAGGCTTGACGCTCTCTATCTCCAAAATGGAAGAGTACATCGGACTTAGTCAAATCTATTAGAGGTTTCGCGATAACAGAAAAGTTTTTAATAAACCTTCGATTATAACTAGCCATCCCGACAAAGCTGCGAACATCACGAACTGTTTTTGGTTCGGGGAAGTTAGCAATAGCCTCGATTCGCTTAGGGTCTATTTTTACCCCGTCGCGTCCTACGACAAATCCTAAAATAGGTAGTTCAGAATACATGAAATGGGACTTTGATGGATTTAATTTTAAGTTAGCTTCTCGCAACCGAGTGAATACTTTTCTAAGTCTATCTAGCTTCTCGTCTATTGATTTCCCAAACACAATCAAATCGTCCATATAACAGGCCATGATATCGAATTTCAAACCGGCAAATACTTTATCGATCATTCTTTGAAATGCTGCGGGGGAAGTGGATAGTCCTTGAGGGGTAACGTGGAAACAAAAGAGGCCCGCGGAACAGATGAAGGCTGTTTTCAATTTGCCCTCTTCCCTTAAGGGGATTTGGAAAAATCCTGATCTTAAATCCATGGAGCTTACAAATTGAATATTTGCGAATAGATCTATCAAATCGTTGATTAACGGAAGAGCATAACAGTCTGGAGATATTATAGAATTTAATTTTCTGAAATCCACTACCAATCTCTTAGTATTATCTTTCTTATTGACTAATAGGACCGGAGACGCATAAGGGGATCTACAAGGAAATATGATATTTTGTTTGAGCAATCTGTCTATTTCTTCCTGCATGGCTCTCTTAGTCTCTAAGGTCTCTCTATAAGGAGGTGAAGATACCGGAATGTTGGAAATTAATTCAATGGAGTGTTCATATTCATGCGTGACGGTCATATCGTCAATTGTCCACGCTAAAATATCTTGAAATTCAGTTAATAGATCTACTATTCTCTTTCGATCTTCAGGGGACAGGTCCGAAGAAATATCAATTTCTTTATCAATATCGTGTTGTACTTTAGAATTCGATTCCTTTACTTTCTCAGGGGGAGGTGAACTGGCCTTAACCATATTCACTCTTGCCTCTGGTGTTGGAACACATTCCTCTAAATGTCCTATGATTTGAGCATCTGGAATAGTGACGTCCCGCTTACTCAAATTAAACACTGGCAATCTAACATATCCATTTTCTTCTTCATACATTGTAGGTGGTATTAAGCATGAGTAGGTGCGATGCAAAACATCATTCGGTTCAACATAATGGTTTCCAGTTATAGGATAACTTGGTTTAACTTGCACTAACCCAACCTTCCCAGCAGGTATTCGCATGCGCTCGGCAGTTGTGATCAAGTTACGAGAGGTTTGCTGCTCAATACAATTGATTTTCAATATAGGGCATTCGTCCTCAGGTTGGGAACCACAATGTGCGTCTTCAGAAAGGGAAATTGACTCATGAAGTTCTAAACTACTTTGAGGCACGTCAATATTCGTAGGTGATACTAATGTTGAACTAACTTTCCTATTCGCCCTAGAGTTACCATTTTTGTTATAAAACTGAACATGCGATAAATTAAGTACTGTTTGCTCCTTACGATTTGGCAAATACTGGACATAAAACTTCATGTTAGGATGTCTGTGATTACCCTTAATGAGAATGGACTGTAACCCAATGCCATACGTATAACGCTGAAGGAAATCCATTCCTAGAACCATTTTCTCGTCTAATTGAGACTGTTTAACTAAGGCCACATTTAACCACAAGCGACGCGATCTTCGACCATAAGTTCCAACTTGGAAACTTAATCGAACCACTGGGAGTGGTTCAGTTAACTTATCCCCCAATGTGCGCAAACGAATAGTGGCACGCATTCGCTTAGCAATTGGAAAATTTTGAGGGATCGTTTCTTCAGCTAAAACCGAAATTTGGGAACCGCTGTCTAATAAAGCATTTACCTTTTTATTAAAAATACGAATTGGTATCGTGGGCAATCTGTGATCACACAAATTCGTTCGAGCTCTTTTCACTTCAATTGGCCTACCATCTCTCCCGATTTCACGTCTATATGTCCACATTCTTCTAACAAACGAATTGTTTTTAGCACCCATATAAGGTTTTACATGATGTGGTCTTAATTCTCTACCTTTTTTCTTCATTTCCCGATGAGATTCAGTATAAACGTCAGCTAAGTACAATAACCGCAGCACATGGATAGCTTGATCTATGGTCGATACTTCCTTTAAGACTAAAGCTTGGACATAGTTACTAGGCAATGCCTTATATAGTAGGCGTAATTACTCTCTTTCTCCAATTTCAGGTCTCACGAATTTCCAATCCCGTATTAAAGTATACGCGAAGTTATCAGGTGGAAAACGAGGAGGAAGTCGTTTTCTCTTCAACTTTTGTTCAAGCTGACCTTTATACAAATCATCAGGAAATGCTCGAGAAATCATTTGCTTTAATTCTCGAAATTGTATCTGTCGGATGGCATCTTTATGACATAAAAACCAATCAAGAGCTGAATTTTCAAGACAGGCCACTAAATATATATGTTGCTCCCGATCATCCCAGTTTAAGGCACGAGCTATGGTCTGATATTCATCAAGGAATTTAGTAACCGATTCGTTAGGGTTTCCTTTAAATTTTGGCAATTTAAATACCGGGACATTGGCTACTTGATTATCAGTTTCTTCTTGTACAATTGTTTCATTAAGGTTTTGCCCATTTTCTACTTGGGATTCTTTCGGAGAGGGTGAATTAACTTTTATAGATTTATTCTCGTCCAATTGTAATGAATCCTCTGAGGGAGTCTTCATATCGCGATTATCTAATATTTCATGCCTAATATTCTCATATAACAATAATGCAAGTGCATTATCGGAAGTGGGGGAATATTTCACGGAAGGAGGGTGAGAAGCAACTTGCGGATATTTAGGAAAACTTAGATTTTCTATGCAAGGTTCGTCATTTGCAAAATCTTTGAATTCTTCATTTGATTCATATGAGAAAGGACTTGGTGTTAGTACATCATGTACAGTCTTTTCCTGATAGAGCTCCTTCTTTGCCAATTGCTTAATTTCGTCTTCTGAATCATATTTACTTGATTCAGGTGGTGAATTTTCTGGGAGTTTACTTTTCAAGGGTTCGCCCACATGAGGTGGTATATCAAATGGAAAATAAACTTCATCCTTGACTGCTTCTGAAGCAACTACTTGCTGCTGGGCTTCGGTCTTTAAAGGTGTTGACACAAACCTAGGATCAAACTCAAAATCACTCGTCATAATACCAGGGGATTCTTCGGAAGAACTAACTGCATCTTCATTAGAAGGGTTAGTCAGTTGTTCTGGCTTAAGAAAAATTGTCCGTTTCGCGACCACCGGTTTATATTGTGTACTGTCCAAAGGAGTCAAGGATGACATTTTATTACAAGTTTCTTCAAACTTAGCCAGATTTTCCTTATAACGTTGCGTTTTCGTTATCGGTTGCTTATCCACAGGATCTGGTAAACTATACTGCTGTGGATGATTTATTCGCGGTTCAAGAGAAGTAGGCGAACTAGCTACTGGCAAACTAGCCTGCTGCACTGGCAAATCGGTTGCTTCTTTTGCCATGGGACATAACTCGGAACGCAAAGTCTTCGTGAGGGCAGTTTTCTGAGCGAGAGATTTCCTACAATATTTGCAATTTGCCTCTCCTGATTTTGTAATATACCAGGCATGATACTTCGGCGGAGATTTCTTAGGTTTGAAAAAGGGGAACCAATGGAAAGACATTTTAAATTATGAATAAAAATTTTTTGTTTTCTCTAAGCGAAGGAAAAAAAAGAAAATATATATATATATATATTTGGGGTATTTCACTATGAGTAATGTAATCAATCACTAATTGCCATTATAATCCACAATAATACATTAGCAAAATTGCAACAATTCACATAATTTACGTAAAGTATAATGCACTGTGAACAATATACCAAACAAAACATAAACAGAAACAGAGAAAAAAAAAGATGATGTCATAGCAGCACTGCAAAATTTTTCGCCCCGAAAAATGGAAAAGAAAGAAAAGGCTTTGGACGAGCCCCCATTTGTGACGATTTGCAGACTCCATTTTTAATTATTTAGCTCGTAATTTCCACACAAAGATGAGATCTGCTCGCACTATAAGTTAGTGGATGTCACAAAAGTATTATAAACAAGTTACACCATGACTTTCATGGGAAAAGTGGATTAACCTAGGGGAAATGACAACATAAATTGAAATTATTTAGTTTATTATACAACTAAAATGGTAGTATACATCAACATTTAATTTAGGTATTTTTACAAAAGTAATTAGTAAAAGTAGTGATCTTTGCCTTTTCCGTGATCTTTGACTACATTATCATAATTGGAAGAACTAAATGGACTTTCAAGTATTTGAGTTAGCAAAGATGAAAAATGAATTACGAGTATGCGACTTTTACTCTTAGTCGTGAGAGTTTTACTATCAACTGATAAATCATTTTGCAGTGCTGACTGACATATTATTACTTGAGCTCAAAATAGCAAATGTGCATGTACATACCTTGAATAGAAGTCTTGTTACACCCTGCAACTTGGTGTCCCGAAGGTCTGAGTTCTTATACACGTCGTCACTACGTCGTTGCCGCCCGAATGAATTATTATCTAGACCTTGAGGTCCCTTTTTATTATTTTTGCAAAGGGCCACTCCCAAACCGCACATCAGTCATCACATCCTGGTCGTCAGATTCACAAATATGGAAACTTATTGCTCTTTGCATTCTGATTGGCTATTAGCAAGTAACCGCACCCAAAGTTATGGCGTGATCCAGCACACACGTGGATGGCGTGACTGTTACCGCCGGAAGATTTCAATAACAGGATTTCCAGAATTATCCACATTTATCTATGACTGGTCCAGAGATTCTTAACTATTAACCAAAATTTCCGCAAATGCGGGGTCACGTTGACAAATTTGTAATAGTTCATCCTGTTTGTAACCAAGCATAAGTAAACATCCTATGACCTTTTTGCGCAGTAAAACAACCATAATCAATTTCGAGGTTTTGCGTAGTTCCGTTCTCTGTTACCAGCTCATGATAAGCTAAAAGAGAAACCGTCCTGTAATTGCACATTAATCCAAAATAGCCTTTTTCAATTCCTTCAATAAAGAGCAATGTAACCATATTTTGAATCCGGCGTCACAGAGATCTGTGTTCAATTGGCTCTCACACCGTGAGTTGAACGCGGATGGAGATAATGCCAAGGTCAGTTGTTGTTGTGGGTATATCCAACATACTACCTGGTTGTGGCAGTTCACTTACACCGTGAACTTGCTTAAGGACAGAGTGAGCATGGGACCTCCATAGAGCGTCATAAGTGCGTATATGGTGTACAAGTTCAAACTCGGATCAAACGCCGCTGCAGCGGGGCGGAAGATATACCAGGCCTTTGGTGAGAGTGTCGTGACTACACGGACAGTGGAGCGATGGTTTAACAAGTTTAAAGACGGTGACGAAACACTCAAAGACGCACCACGTGCCAGAAGACATGTACAAAATGAAGATCGTCAGCCAGAAATTCAGGCGAACGGTTTCCAGACATACGAGGAACTGGAACTACAATTCAGTGTAAGTGGATAAACCATTCAGCAGCACCTCCATCAACTTGGGAGGCACTATAAGTTGGGGAGATGGGTCCCACATGAATTGACTCCGGGCCAGAAGGCAACACGAGCAGGCACATGTGTTTCTTTGTTTTCTCGTCTGAGGAAGGAGCCATTTCTGGACAGGGTGTTGACATGTTTTGAGAATTGGGTCCTGTGCGAAGCTCCACAGCACCATCATCATTGGTTAGCATCCCACGAACCGGTTCCAAAACAGCCGAAACCAGCACTGCACCGAAGAACGTCCTCCTGTGTGTTTGGTGGATTGCTCGCGGCATCGTGCATCGGAATCTGTTACAAGTAGGTCAGAGCATCAATGTAACTGTGTGATGTCAGCAGTTGAACCGTGTTCAAGAAAAACCAAAAACTCTGGAGCCAGCACTCCTTAATCACAAGGGAGTTCTCTTGTTACAGGACAACGCTCAGGCTCACGTGGCTACGATGATCTACGCCTACGCCTTGGATTGGAAACACTATTGTATCCGCCACACTCCCCGGACATTGTACCTCAGGTTATTACCTGTTCCATTCCTTGGATAATCACCTTAGAGGACGCCAGTTCAAATTCCTAGTAGAGGTGCAAAATGCACTTGATACCTTCTTTGCTTCACGGCCCACCGCGATGGAATCCATGGTCTTCCGAAATGTTGGCAAGTTCGTCAATGTTTTTGGGGATCATTTTTGATCTTCCAGGTACGTCTTAGGTGACATATTGATGTTAGAAAGTGGTGAGTGGAAAAGCGATACAACTTTCTTGGTTTCATTTATAAAATGTGTACCCCTGAAATGAATTTAAGTCTTACCGCTTAGCGGCTTAAGCTGATAAGAACTATGTCAAATGAGTAGAAGAAGGCGTAGTCACTAGCTTGAGACAAATGAAATGTGATGAACTAGTAAGGTGGAATTTTTTTAGAGAAGAAGTATATATTCTGATGGAAATGATATGTTACGTCTACCCCTGAAATGGGATTTACCCAGATACACCTAAGTAAGTATATCCGACTACCACTAAACTTTAAATTGCATGATTGTCAAGCAATGAGGCTATCTACTGAGTGTAGTTATATTGTAGAGAATGCAGAGGTTGGCAAGCCTTATTACGCATTTAGACCACAAATTTCTCAAGTCAGCAAATAGACCACCAAGATTCCGCCAATAGACCACCTCAATCAGCAAATAGGCCACTTTCATATAAGTAGATAATGGAAAGTGGGCTTTTTGTGACAAATTTCCGCAACTAGACCAGTGCAGATTACTATCTATCTATCTATCTAGTGTTTTATTTCTGTCGGTATGCAATTGTGCGACATACTTCACCTTTTTAATGAGAATGGAATATTTCCTCTTCTGTCTTATAAAGGGGTTGACGACAAACTTGGAAAATACCAAATAGTAAATATATAGTTTTATTGAAAATAAGTTTTTATTGTTTTCCTTTTCTTTTTTTCTTTCTAGAGAAAGAGTCGCGGCATACCATGTAGAACAGAATAAAATATAAATAGAAAATATATGTAATTATAACTAAGAGGTAGAAAATAATTGCAAACTAAAATTGAAAGACAAGTTTTTTAACCCCTTCAGTGCGTAATTTTCAGATGCGAACCGCTGTAAAAAGTGTAGTTTTTATGTTGAGAACTTTGGATGTTGATTCTAAATTTGTTTCAAAATCACTTACATCAAAATTACTAATTAATAACTCTTCCTCGATGTCAGCGTCGTTGAAATATCGTTTTGAAGCCATTACTGTGCTGTCTGCTCTCAAATAAAACAAAGAATGAAAACTATATTTGACGAAGCCCAAACTCTATTTTAATTTCTTTCTTTTTCCTCTTATTCTTTTAATTAAGCAACAATTGAAACCAGCTGAGCCCTAACTCGCTAAATATTGTCGGGAATAACATTACTCATACTATGGCTAAGTATATTCGCCATACGCAATACAAAATAGCCAAAGGAAAATGAAAGCGTATATATACGCCATCCGCACAGCAGGTGCGTTTTGAAGACACGAGTTAACTCGCCACCCACACTGAAGGAGTTAAACAATCACACTTGAAAGGAAAAATATATTTATAAAGTCATTTTCCACTTATGCGGGGCTAAAAACAAGTGAGGAGCGCTCATCTGAAGTGCCACTATTCATCTCTTCGAACATGAAAATTATGAATTCGACGCCAATATATTTCGAATTCTATTACTTTTTTACATGTCATCTCTTCCCCTGCTAGGGATGATTTCAGTGTCTTACATATATTTTTCAGATGGTAATTTACACAAATACTAAATTCGTTTGAATTTCCTCCAGGAGTCCATGTTGCATCGTACGGTTTACTGTATTTTTTTCTGAGTCAAATATATATATTACAGTAACAATGATTTTTATTACCTAAACTAAAAGAAAAAAGGAACAGTAATTAACTAAATTCGAACCTAGGACCACCAGGGAAGAGATACCGTTCACCAAACCCTCATCTGACAAGCCACGACGTGAACATAGCCATTTGTAAGTTATAGATTTGCATAAACTTGTAAGTTACATATGTTACAGTAAAAATGGATTTTTTAAATTACCGTTCGACTCTCGTCGTTGTGTAAACATTCAGCATGATGTGACGTAGGGAAATGAATTACATAAACGTAGTAGGATTTAATATCAACATTGAAACATCGTAAGTTAAAGAAAAGCATGTAATAACAAATATCATATTTGAATATAATTTCGTCTTAAACCAGTTGCGACTACATTTACTTCAAAATTGAACTTCTGGAGTGCACAGTATGAGCGTGGCTAAAAGAGAAAGTCAATAACAATGGTCGGGATTTGAACCTAAGACCATCCAAATAGGAATCACTTATACTAAACATTCTTGTAATAGACAACGACACAGAGTGTTTGACACTACTTTATCATATAGTTCTATCTAATATAAATTAATTAACACAATAGGAATAAATTTTTACTGCCTTAAAAGGTGTTCTTGAACAAGAGGAAGTTCATTATGTACCCTGTAACTAAGCTACAAGAGGTCTGCGTTCCATCTGAACGGTGCATCCACCGAGTCAACTTTTGGAATATCCAATTTTAGTAGGTAAAGGAGAAGTATGTGACTGGCTACTTAGAATTCTCCGTGGCTGAGTGGATAAAGTTATGGTTCGATAAGAAAAACGTTTGTGGTTCGAAACGCGGCTCGGAAACTAAAGATTTTTTAAAAATTCTTAATTCCATAGATCTTAAGATCTTTCTCTTCCTTCTTAATCATCTGAGTCTCTAAAAAGAGTTCTCCATCTTAATTCGACAACTGCCTAATGTGATCCTCGCAGTGCGGAACCTTTCCTTCTTCTGTTTCACAAAATCATAATTTTCATGATAATACGGATGCTGTCCGATCATTTTTCCTCCAATTCTAAACTTGTATATGTAAATCATTCCTTCCTGTCTCCATATTTGAATCTCTCTCTCTCTCTCTCTCTCTCTCTCTCTCTCTCTCTCTCTCTCAATGTCGTTCATGAACTCATATGGCTTGGGATCAAACCTTCGACTCTTGAAACCAAATATAAGCGCTCTAGCAAATGTGCTATCGTAACTATATAGGTTTGTTGTTAAAAGCAGCGTCATTTTAGATTTTGTCAGGGGCGTGGGAAGGCGGAGATTCTGCGTTGGCATAATAGTTTCATTTTTATTAGTTAAAAAAATGAAATCTTTAAGTTTTCCGCCCCACGATTATGCAAGGTAGGCTAAAGGAGACGGTGATGATGAGCAATGAAGGAAACGGTGGAATAAAGAAAGTGGGAGGAATCGGGAGAACTCACGCTCACAGTGTTTGTCCACCACAAAGTTCACTTAGTGCTAGCTGGGATCGAACTGTTTTAATTAGTATGTTACTATACATATGATCAAACAATATGTATTTATCAAGCTCAAGGGTGTGGGGCAATTACACCCTTCTGCCCTGCCCAAATGACGCTAACTGGAACATTTACTTGCAATTACTGACAAGAAATGAATAATACTAATTTCTGTCGGTAGTTTTTAGAACTCTGCGTCTGCATTACAGACTTTGGAAAGCACAAAACTTACTGTACTGCCATGATTAAGAATTTCCATAGATTTCACAAAGAGCATCTTCCTAGGTTTATGTGATATATAGCCTTTGAAGAAGGAAAATAATACAAATAAGGGCGTTTGTATAGCTATGGGACCATTTTGTTTTATTGAGGCTCTAGAAGGGCATTTCAGAACAAACGAATGAAAGAGGTGGTTTTAGAGCAATAAACCTTGTAAACTGGTTCCTGTTTTTCCTTTCGTCTGAATGGAAAGATTATATTACGTCACACACTATTTAGACAATGAGAATAGTTGGAGGGGGTGAGGTGGGTTGAATACCGGACGTAATTAGTCGATGAGAAGTGTATTTCTGAATGCATAAACACACGGCGCAACAATTTTGTTCCTAAATTGGACTTAAACTTTTTTAAAAACATTTTCTGTGCATCGAACTGTACACAGTGGGCACATGAAACGTTCACACAGTCCTAATGTGTGCTGATATTAAAAATTTAATAGCATGAAAATAAAATTATATATGCAATATTGAAAAATATAAATGTTTAAACACAAATGGCCTTTAAACTGTAGATTTGTAGTATGAAAAAGATTATTTAAGGATATAGATAAACGGACTCTTGAATTGCTAACGTTACAGTTTAACTAAGTAAGAACTATTTAGAGCTTTCATTATGATTCTTATGTAAGTTTCCACTTACGAATTGCTAACAGCACTGCTCTAATGCATGCACTTGCGCAGTATAACATTTTTTACATGTAGCCAATAAATGGGGCATGAAATATCGTAAATTTCATTGTATGAATAGTATATTAAATATGATGCACTGTTGCCTAGTAAACTTTATTATTATTATTATTATTATTATTATTATTATTATTATTATTATTATTATTATTATTATTATTATTATTATGGCCATGGTGGCACAGTGGTAGAACGCTTACCTCTGGTGCGTAATTTCCCTGGTTCGATACCCGCCAAAGTAAGTTTGTGGCGGACAATATCCTGTCCGTGATTTTTAACGAGATACTTCCGTTCCCTTCCACATTATCATTCCATCATCATTCACTTGCCTTAATCATTATCTCCCTTAGCCTAAAAGATGCAAACGCAGAACGTTAAACTTTAAAATTTCATATTATTATTATTATTATTATTATTATTATTATTATTATTATTATTATTATTATTATTATTATTATTATTATTATTTGACCAAATTGTATTCTTCTTTTAGTGGCTATCATAGGGAAGAAATATGGCTTTTATTGGGTAAAAGTCGACCATGCTGGTCACTTTAAGCATTAACTCATTTTTTCTATATTCTTGACAAGTGCTAAACAAGAGTACATTATCCTATGTATAAAACTACATGAACTGACATAAAATGAAGGGGTACTTCCGGGTGGCATGGAAAGTTGAAATTTGACATGATTGTAGTTTTTCGAGACTAACTTACAGAAAAATTGTCAAAAGTGAATATTAATAATTTTTAGGTGGCCTAAAGGAGACGAGGTGGATGAACAAATCCCCTATGTTATTTAAAGGGACCCTTTTTTAAAACTATAATCTCATATTTTAGATACTTGGAATTAAAACGAAAAATTGAAATTCGGTATGCTTGTACGTTTTTGTTAGCGCTACCTAAGTAAATCACCAAAAATAAAGACAAAAATCCTACTTTAGAGTGGTTTTATGGGAACTGAAAAAACCTTCCCAAGTTATTTATATGGGACATCGTCTAAACACCAACATATTTAGGCACTTCCGGCAGGATTAGAACGATGACATTTGGTATGATTATAGCCTTCCGGGACTAACCCCATTGGAAAATTGCCAAAAGTGAATATTTTTAGTTTTTAACCCTTTCACTACCACTGGGACATATGTTCCCCACAAAACATTCTAAGAGAACCCGTGGTAATTTACCGCATGTTATTGCTATGAATCGATGTTCCACTGGTAAAGGGAAGCCTGCTAATGGTTTACAGAATGCTTATAATTACAGATTCCACATGAAAGCTTTTCTGGTAATATACATATCATAATTGAAAATACAAGATGATCGATCATTCATTTCACTACCACTGGGACATATAGGTCCCACGTAAAAGTACCTGTGGGATACATATGTCCCTCCTTTCCCAAGTTGAAAAACAAAACGGCGGGAAATATTTTTTTTTATATTTATACTTTTGACAACTTAAAATAACCATATACAGTAAAACCTCTGAATAACGGACACCAATGGGACGGGAATTTTTGTCCGTTACTGAGAGATGTCCGTTACAGAGAGGTTACAAAAATTTAATTTTCTCAACGGTAATTGTATGCAGTAATATACAGTAAATACATTATGTATGAGCGTAAATACGTAAAATTCAATATGAAAATACTCTATTTAGTAAGTATTTGAATTACTGGGACGGATGAAGGAGAAATTCATTTCTGTTAAATAATATTATTGTTGGGGAATGTGTTAATATGTTCGTATACTGCAAATGATAATGCGTGTATGGTAATTTTCTTAAGGACATGTCATCACCCTGTAAAAAATCCGTTAATTCACTTACCGCCTATATTAAAAGTAAAAATAGCTTTAAAAAGTATATAATATTATTATTAAATACTGAAAATGTGGAGGAGAAACTCACCAAATTTCTTGGGAAAAAGTCTGCAATAATTGTCTACCGTGTACATCCTACGGACACTAGTTTCTGTTCAAAAATTTGCTTCCAACTGTTGGATCAATCGGAGAACTTCTATTTCACCGCGATTAATGGCAAACTTCTTTAATTGTTCAATTGTTTGACACACCAACTTGTAGAAAAGAAAAATTTTGCTTTTCAAAAAAGTAAGAGAGAAAACATTGCTCGTTGAAAAATGTTATCGCAAAATAAACAATGTTTCTTTTGTTATCTATGAAATTGTCGGGAAAGATGCAAGGCCCAGAGGAAAAAGCACTAAATTTGTTAGGGAAGGGAAGATCCGCATAGAATTCTTGACCATACGACTAATCCAGCATGAGTGTTAGTTCTTATTGAATATTTTCTAGGATTTCCACCAGAAAGCAGTTTATTGCGGGCAGAAAAAAAGAAGCATCTCAAGTTCAGCTTGAAGTTGTTCTGTTTGATGATAGATACACTTGTGGGGAAAAGACTTTTCTGTCTACTGTCAAATATCGCAGAACCAAGAATAATTCCTGTCCGTTATGAAGAAGTTATTGAAACGTTTGGGGGTAAAAAAAAGGACTGTCCGCGTCCGTATCTGAGAGTGTCCGTAAAAGGGAGGGTTTTGTTCCGTAAGAGAACATATATTTTTGCCGGGACAAAAAAATCTGTCCGTATTATAGAGGTGTCCGTTATTAAGAGGTGTCCGTTAAGGGAGGTTTCACTGTATTGATGTTTCTCACCCCGAAAAATAATTGGTAGTGAAAGGGTTAAGGGGTCTAAAGGGGAAATTAAGAAATTCCCATGTTATTGAAAGGATTTTCTTCGCATACAATTTTTTATCTTTTAGATAGTTGAAATAGAAAAAGAAACTTGAAATTCAATAAAGTAGTGGGTTGAGAAGTGCGACGCCGTACGCCGAGTAATCGCAGGGGTCTATGGACGAAGGCACCAGCTGCCTAAATTCAGAAAATATTAAGAGCGAATGCCCAAAATTCGCTGTTGATGCAAATGCTGGTACATAAGAGATGCACGCCGTAAGCCGAGAAAATGTGGGCTTTAGGGGATAGCGCCCCCAGCTAGCCGATAACTAGTTTATTCTTTAATGGTAAGTGGATGGATCACTGTTCAGAACCCAAACAGCGTAATCTTTATCTTTTAGTCTATTTTGAAGCTACAAAGAAAAGATGGCTATCATCGGTCAACTTAGTATAATTCTGTTTTCCCAATATAAAACCCTGAGCTAACGATCTACTCATATTACTCCACTTCAGTGAAACAATGATCTAATACATTGGCGTAACTAGTTTTACTGCGCTCTGGATCTATCGATCACCGATTTACTCATACCCGCCTTCTCTGCCTCATGCATTTCAGCTGCTGCGTTATATATATATATATATAGGGGCGGATCCAGGATATGATCAAGGGAGGGGCTGAACCATACTTTGCCGTTTTATCCAGTGTAAAGCAGGATTGAAACCCATTTTATCCAGTGTATATCTGAGCGTCAAGGGTGGGGCTATAGCCCCTATAGCCCCCCTTGGATCCGCCACTGATACGAACAGTTTGCAAAAATTATTTTTATTAATAAACCTAAACTTTTTACTTATCTTTTTCATACGTTATCACTATTGTCCGGGTATCGTCAAGTGGGGATCAAGAAAGGGGGCTCGGGGCTCATGTGTCCCTCCATGAGGAGTAAAATATATAAATTAAACCTTAATGGAGCGCTTGTTTAGAGACTGTGGTTTTAAAATTTCTCTCAAAAGTAAGATTCTGATTACGTGCTCCACTCATCGCAGATAATGTGTGAGTTTCCAGTTCGTGGTAATCCTGGATTCTCACGTGTTGAACAATATGGCTTTCCTCAATGCCGCCTCCAGAAGGGCGGAATACGTATTATGAAGCACTGCAGTCCACATTTTTAGTTAGCGAACCAAACATCGAAAAATGTCTCAAGTTTATTTTTTAGACTTGCGCTCCTCTCAAAAATGTCTGGATCTGCCCGGTATCGGCTGTTGCCAATTAAACGCTAATAGTCTTAGCGTATCCTTTGAAACGTTTTCAAAATTTCTCTGATTAAGGAACAGTTTTCCGTATTCTTTTTTTCCGCCCTTGCGCCCTTTTACTGTGCGCCCTGGAGCAACTGCTCCATTCTCTCTATTGTAGTTACGCCACTGATCTAATACCAGAAGAAGGTTACGAAGTTCTTCACGCCTCAGTCCACATTTCCGTGTAAGAAACATGTGCAGACCCTCCATGATTTATTATTAACAAAAAAGGATTTACATATTTTCTTAACATGCACTTGTTATTGCGTGTATAATCTACGTTGCGTAATAGTGCAGAAGTAACCTTGCATATAAATAGTTTTACATGAGAAATTTTAGAGTAATAGTGTTGTTTTTAATAATGCACGAGATATGCAATTGAGTTCAGAAGTAATGAGCTATCTGGGCGTGGGGAAAAAGTTCTTTAATTACTTTTATGTATTTTAATTGTATTTACTTAACGAGTTTGACGTCAATTTGAAATGATACTTAATAAATATATATAATCTTGTGAATTCTACGTATTGTAGTATATGTTACTACTTACGTAAATTAAACATGGATTTTTTACCCATAGGGACGGGGAACAAGCAACCACACAGGTGCTCAGTCCGATTGTAAGTCTTAAGTCTTTTAGTTCATCAGACGCTATTTCCTTTATAGGTAAGTTCGTGCTGGATCTCCAACAAGGATGACAAAACGTAAATGCATTTGTACAGTCAGCGACAAAAGTTAGTTCCGTTTTCATGAAATTAGTTTCGTAAATAGCTTTAGAAAGAAAGGACAATTTGAGCACAGTTTTCATTAAATTAACAAGAATGTAATTTTCTGTACGTTCCAGGCATACTATCGTTATTCCCACAATAACTTTTACCAAACGGAAAAAAAACTTTTGTCTCTGACTGTACAGCCAATCAATTTACAATTTTACGAATTAAATCTATGTGAGGATGGCAAAAGTTGTTATGTCACTTTATGGCCTTTTTCTGACTTTTGGTTCGGCTGTTGCGAGTTGGTCATAATGACAGTCATATGCTAGAAAGGTTGATGATGGATGAATGATAGGGTACAAGCTTCTGTTTTGCCGGAAGGCTTTTCTGCAAGGACTTCTGTACACAAGCCGTCTTCCTAACAGTCGTACCAATACGATGCTTTTTTGCGCTAAAACTAGAGTTGATGCTGTTTCCACTAGGAGAACTTTCTGTTCTAGCTGGAAGTTCACAAAGTATTCCAATTTATAGATGCTTTTTTGCGCTAAAACTAGAGTTGATTCTGTTTCCACCAGGAGAAATTTATGTTCTAGCTGGAAGTTCACAAAGTATTCCAATTTATAGATGCTTTTTTGAGCTAAAACTAGAGTTGATGCTGTTTCCATCACAAGAACTTTCTGTTCTACCTGGAAGTTCACAAAGTACACCAATTTATAGATGCTTTTTGCGCTAAAACTAGAGTTGATTCTGTTTCCACCACAAGAACTTTCTGTTCTAGCTGGAAGTTCACAAAGTATTCCAATTTATAGATGCTTTTTTGCGCTAAAACTAGGGTTGATGCTGTTTGCACCACGAGAACTTTTTGTTCTACCTGGAAGTTCACAAAGTATTCCAACTTATAGATGCTCTTTTGCGCTAAAACTAGGGTTGATGCTGTTTGCACCACGAGAAATTTCTGTTCTACCTGGAAGTTCACAAAGTACTCCAATTTATAGATGCTTTTTTGCGCTAAAAATAGAGTTGGTGGTGTTTCCACCAGGAGAACCTTCTGTTGTAGCTCGACGTTCACAAAATATTCCAATTTATAGATGCTTTTTTGCGCTAAAACTAGAGTTGATGCTGTTTCCACTAGGAGAACTTTCTGTTCTAGCTGGAAGTTCACAAAGTATTCCAATTTATAGATGCTTTTTTGCGCTAAAACTAGAGTTGATTCTGTTTCCACCAGGAGAAATTTATGTTCTAGCTGGAAGTTCACAAAGTATTCCAATTTATAGATGCTTTTTTGAGCTAAAACTAGAGTTGATGCTGTTTCCATCACAAGAACTTTCTGTTCTACCTGGAAGTTCACAAAGTACACCAATTTATAGATGCTTTTTTGCGCTAAAACTAGAGTTGATTCTGTTTCCACCACAAGAACTTTCTGTTCTAGCTGGAAGTTCACAAAGTATTCCAATTTATAGATGCTTTTTTGCGCTAAAACTAGGGTTGATGCTGTTTGCACCACGAGAACTTTTTGTTCTACCTGGAAGTTCACAAAGTATTCCAACTTATAGATGCTCTTTTGCGCTAAAACTAGGGTTGATGCTGTTTGCACCACGAGAAATTTCTGTTCTACCTGGAAGTTCACAAAGTACTCCAATTTATAGATGCTTTTTTGCGCTAAAAATAGAGTTGGTGGTGTTTCCACCAGGAGAACCTTCTGTTGTAGCTCGACGTTCACAAAATATTCCAATTTATAGATGCTTTTTTGCGCTAAAACTAGAGTTGATTCTGTTTCCACCACAAGAACTTTCTGTTCTAGCTGGAAGTTCACAAAGTATTCCAATTTATAGATGCTTTTTTGCACAAAAACTAGAGTTGATGCTTTCCACCAGGAGAACTTTCTGTTCTAGCTGGAAGTTCACAATGTATTCCAATTTATAGATGCTTTTTTGCGCTAAAACTAGAGTTGATGCTTTCTACCAGGAGAACTTTCTGTTCTAGCTGGAAGTTCACAAAGTACTCCAATTTATAGATGCTTTTTTGCGCTAAAACTAGAGTTGCTGCTGTTTTCACCAGGAGAACTTTCTGTTCTAGCTGGAAGTTCACAAAGTACTCCAATTTATAGATGCTTTTTTGCGCTAAAACTAGAGTTGATTCTGTTTCCACCACAAGAACTTTCTGTTCTAGCTGGAAGTTCACAAAGTATTCCAATTTATAGATGCTTTTTTGCACAAAAACTAGAGTTGATGCTTTCCACCAGGAGAACTTTCTGTTCTAGCTGGAAGTTCACAAAGTACTCCAATTTATAGATGCTTTTTTGCGCTAAAACTAGAGTTGCTGCTGTTTTCACCAGGAGAACTTTCTGTTCTAGCTAGAAATTCAGAAAGTACTATAATTTATAGATAAACGTGGTAGGACTTTTAGGGCGTTTATGTCCTGCCGGAAGGACGTTGTACGTTCTATCATTAACAAATGTAGACTAACTATAAGCTCTGTGCTAAGTGCCAAATCGAAAATATTAAGTAAACAGCCGAGATGTTATTTCAGAACTGATGGGACATATAGGCACGCGCATTCTTCTGTGGATTATTTGAACTACTTCCACAGTGAATACTGGATAGCCACTTTTTCCTGAGCAGTGTTAGGCGCATATAGACTGCATTTTTACATTAAGCCAAACATTTTCATTTTTGGAACTTTTCAGTTTATATATGTCTTTTTCGACAGTGAATTGCAACTTTCAAAACTTAATTCTTAAGGTTATAATTTGGTTGGCTATACAAAAGTACTATCTTGTCCAAAATATTCTGCTTAATCACCTCTGTTTGAAAAAACATTTGAAATTTAATCAAACAAATATAGAATTCCTTAAGAGAATGGAGATCGTCATTTAAAGTATTATGTACAATTGCCAGAATATGAGCTCTTAAAATAAGGTGGGTGGTCCACATTTTGTGAACAAGACTGAACAGATGATGTTTTGAAATCTTTGTAAGATTTGATTTGATTTGAGTTTATATTTCCTTTCAGTAGCGAGATTATATGAGGCATGGACTTACACCTTAACGTGGCATCCGAACCACATGAACTCTCGCCGGGACTCGAACCAGGGTCTCCCAGTCCTTGTATAGAAATAATGTTTTGGTGGATAATTGTTTAAAAGAATTAAGAAACTTTAGGATTAAGAAAAAGAAGTTTCATAGAATATATTACAAATGATCCTAGTTATTTCATAACTTAGGGGTATTGACAATGCATACATTGCATTTGTCATGTGATGATAATAGAATTAATTTCAGGTACTGTGTTGTGCAAATAAATGAAGGAATTGTATAATTCAGATTTTCGAAACACCCTACAAAATATGTATTACATTGTTTTGTATAATCCTCATTTCGCGATAACCATTTGTTTAAAAATACATTTATGACAGGATCAATATTTACAGACCAAAACCATATTAATGAAGAAATTAAATTTCGACTAAAAGCAGGGAATACATATTATTATTAGTTCAACATCTTTTGTCGTCGCGAATTCTATCGAGAAATTTGAAGCTTAAGATATGTAAAACGATTATCATGCCTGTTGTTCTGTTTGTTTCAGCGTTTATTTTATATGTAATAAGTGTCATTTTCATTTTTCATGTTTTATTTTCTGTATTGTTCTGTATGTCGGTAACTCTTTAACGTGCCTAACTGTATATCATTTTTATTCTCGTCATAAAAAAAAAATGAGTTCCGACTGTAAAAGAAAAGTGTAAATGGTTGAGTCGAAGAAAACGTTATGCCTTAACTCCGCCATTTTAAATAAGAAATAAATAAATAAATAAATGGTTACGGAACGTGGTCGCTTACTCTGAACTCAGAACGTAGATTCAAAGTATTTGAGAACAAGATCCTGAGACGAATATTCGGACCGAAGAGGAACAGGAATGGGAAATGGCGTAAACTTCATAACGAAGAACTCCATAATTTATACCGTTTACCGAACATTGTTAGGTAGGAAAATTAGGCCTCTCCTGCTTTTGTCATCCTTAACAAAAATTAGAAATCGAAATGGGTGGAACAAATAAGTGTATGTTATCAATAACGACCGGATTTTAAGGTGTAAAGTTACGGACGGAAAAAGAAGAAGAAATGCGCTGAAAAAGTACTTTAAAAAGGTGAAAAAAACGATACTGATAAAATTAATTTATTTAAAGGCAAGATATTGACACAAACATTCTTACATACACATTAATTGTTTGCTGAGCAAAACCATACATTTTCATTAAAAAATTAAATATGTGTTACAGTTTCACCAACTAACTCTTTGACTTCATTAGACACTATGTGATACAGCAAACAATTAGTGGGTATGTAATTATATACAAGGCAAAGCTTTACTTATGGAAAACATTCTTCTTTAAATAATAACAAGAAACCTTACATAAATAAATGTTGATTATTAACGTTCAGGAACTTTGTTGAATATGATTATGCACAACATTTCTATATTTTCAAACGTATACCGTGTTTACCGCTTGGAGCTCAGAGAATCCTTGTATGCGAAGAAGCTCATCTCAGCATCAACGGAAACAATGAAGCATATATGCTGTATCTTTCAAGCATATGGAAAGAAACTTTACTTGAAGTTGAAAAGGATTCTACATTCAGATTGTTTCTCAAATTTAACTCAAAATCGTCTTTGACAAAAATGATGCATAAAGATGCTGAAAAATCAGAGGTAAAATATTGTGACGATGTGCAGGTCTCCTTTTGATTACTTAGCTCGTTTTATTCCACATAAAGATGAGATCTGCTCGCACTATAAGTTAGTGGGTGTCACAAAAAGTATTATAATCAAATTACACCATGATTTGCATGGGAAAAGTGGATTAACCTAGGGGAAATGACAACATTATTTCTAAAAAGCAAGTTTATTACATAACTAAAATGGTAATTTACAACAATATTTAATTGAATGATTCAACAAGAGTAATTTGATATCTTATAGTTCTTGGATAGTTTGATACCTTAATATAGATCGATTAACAAGCCAGATTTTCTGTTATTTAAGTTGTTGGAGATGGAAGATGAAATACAATATGCGACAACTGTCTTAATCTTGAAAGTTTTACGGTAGGTAGACAAATCGTTTTGAAGTACTGCATGACATTTCTAAACTTGAATTTTATGATGCAACAAGGGCATATACGTACCTTATGGTAGTATTCTTGTAACTCTTAGAAACTTTGACGATGATTCTGTCTGCTCATAACCGACGTCTTGAACCTATGCACCTCTGGACCTCGGAACTTCTGAACTTCTGAACCCCCGTTTGAGACCTTGAGGTCCTTTTATATATATTTTCGAGGGACACACCCAAGCCTTATATCCGTCAGTACATCCGTTCTATCATCTCCACAAATATGGAAACCTATTGCTCTTTTGCATTCTGATTGGCTCTTAGAGACTGCCGCACCCAAGATACGTGGCGTGACACACATATACACACGTGTACTGTCACAGCCGGAAGAATTCAATAGCATGATTTCTAGATTTATCCATAGATTCTTAACTATTTAACCAATTTCCGCTTATTAATGCGGCGTCACGTTGTCAAAATCATGATTAATGTATCCTGTATGAATATTATGAGTAATCTTCGACAAGTAAACTTCCTACAAAATTGCGCAGCAATAGCAACATTAGTCACCTCCAGAAAGTTTTACGTATTTCCTTTCTCTGTTACTAGCTTGCAGCAAGGCAAGAGAGAAAAATGTCTTTTAAAATGCATATTAATTCAAAATGATCTTTTCAATTCCTTCAATAAAGAGCAATGTAACCATATTTTTGGATCCAGCGTCACAATATCACACACAAAAGAAATGTGTTCATTTCATTCATTTCATGCCACGATACGTATCTTGATAAAGGTGTTTCACCATAAAATCCACTCTCTTGTTATCAATACGTACAAAGAATATTACACCTCTATGTGATAATAATACAATTTATAGCACTTTGGGTGACGTGACTGCATAAGTCCATGAATGTATGTATTTGAAAATGAAGAGTCATCCCGGCCAAGATAAACTTCCAAAAAAATTGGAACCTATATTGATAGATATGTGTTTCGGAGGTGGTTCAATTCGCCTTACGCGTTCAAGATATATTTTACGTTTCACCCGGTCAGGATATCTTCGAAATTTTAGAATTTTGTGAACCCCTTCCATAAATTAGGAATTGGATTTGTTGGATATCAGCTTGGGAGACAATTTTCTTAGTTTCATCATCTTAGATGTTTTAAGGGGTACTATTGGTCAGTGATCGAAGTGAAAGAAAATCAGAGGCGGTATGTTATAGTACGATTTTGACTTGACATACCGGCTATCTAAATATTGAAATGCAATGAGGGATTTTGCCTTAAAGATTGCATTTTTATTTACATAATTACTCAAAACCATTGAAGAGCTTCTCTGTAGTTACGGGGCGAGGGAACATGGATATACCTTCATCACCCGCCAAAAACTTTCTGAAAAAAAAATTTTAAAATATCCCCCTTATGTTGTAGTATAGAGAATTATGCACAAAAATGCTCAAAAACTGAGTTCTTATATTAACAATTTCCTGCGCGAAAACTCTCGGACCCCCTACTCGACAAAGGGGTATTCCAAACCTCCGAAAGGCCCCCCTCCATTGCAGACAACTATTAGATTACCCATGCTGAAAACACGACATTTATATTTATTAAAGAAAGAAGACACGCACACATATAAGAAAGAAACAATTCAATATGGTACATTACAATAGAAACTAGATGAACTTCTTTGAAGACACATTATTATAAAAACAAAAGGTAGGAAAAAGATAACAAAAATGTTGGTGTTGCCAACTTAGAAATTATTTCTACATAAGAAACAAAATATTTTTACTTGGAAAGTTTATCGCCAATTACTGTATATTAAAATGGATTTTTAAAAGATATTTAGCATCTACGTTCCAGTGACGGTATGTCTTGATCACAGAAAAACCAGAGGCGTTATGGCATACCACGGCATACCATCTCACTTTGACAACTGCTCTTGCTTATTTGAAAGTTAGATGTTCCTCACTTCTACCTGGTCCATGACACTGAGCCAGGGGCGGATCCAGGCCAGACTTCTGGGGGGGGGCGGTTGGTTGTCATACTGCTACTTTTAAGGGCTCCAAACTTTGAGATGGGTTTTGTTTATATATATAAAATAAGAAAGTTTCCCCGTCTGGGGGGCGATCGGGGCGATCGCCCCCCTGGATCCGCCCCTGCACTGAGCTAATGTACCCTCATCCAAAAAGTTAGGGACCAAATTTGATTGATAAGATTTTGGGGACACTTTTCTTGACTTTAAAAGTCTCAGATGAAATTTCATCAGGTACTTTTAGGTGTTCGCCGGTCCCTCCGAAAACTTAGCAACTAAATTTGGCAGATATGAATTTGTGAGGGTATTTTTCTTGATTTTAAAGCCTTAGATAAAATCTGCTGAGATTTATAGGATTTATTTCAAAGTTAATGGTCCTAGATAACCTTCTGAAAATTTAGGAACTATTATTGTAAAGTACTTTTCTTGTTTAAAGCTATGTTAAATTATGTTTTGTGGATTATTTCTAATATGATCTATAAAGTTTTATTGTATTCCAGACTCTCAAGTCACTTTATAATATTTTGGTCGGGGAATGAAGGGGTAAACGCACGTTTCGTATTTTTTTATTAATTTGACAATCTTCCTTTTTGCTTTTTTCTTTAGATAATCTACAACGTCGAATTCTTCAGTGAGTATTAGCAAAACGTAAAATCATCCAATAGTAGATAATCCAAAGTGAACGAAGAATGGAATTTGTTTTACGTGTGTTCAACCACCTTCCATCTTTCAAAAAGAGTATTGTGAAAGCAAATGATGATTTAGACAAGCGAAGAAGACAGTCTGCGACCGGCATTATTAATCTGTATCCGAACTGTGATACATCCATTTGGTTGAGATCGTGTACAGAAGAGGTGTTGGAGCCAATCGAGGGAGAAGTGATTGGTAAGTATGTAAAGCACTTCATATACAGGATGGCCCAAAAGTAGGTATACACACCTGCATTGATCAAGCATAACATTATAGTTTATGGGTTTATTTGCTTCGGCTCTTCCGAGCTTAAGATGTAAGTAAAAATACATTAAGAACAAATAATAAAGAAACTAAGTCTACCTGAATTATAACAATAAGAAATGATATAAAATGCAATGAGCTGATCAGTACGATACTGTATACCTAGTTTTGGGCCACCCTGTATAATTCCAGTCAGAGGTTCACGTAACATGTTTCGACTTGCAATAGGCAGAATACAGGGTATCTCCACCGTCTTCGTCCGATTTCAAAGTCTTATAGCTTTAAAACGGCTAGTCATGTTTAAATGAAATGGTTATAATTCGAAAGAGAGTGTATTTAAGTTTCTTTTATTTGGAGAGAGATGTCACTAGTATGCAGAAATGAAGAAATCTAGTAATATTTGCAAAAGCGGATTTAGGTTTTGTGGGGTCCTAAGCTATTGAAAATAACGGGACCCTTTAAGTATCAAGATGATCGTAGGCACCCTATATACAGAAATGAAGAAATTAGTGATGTTTTAGGAAGCAGGCTAACAGAAGGGGCCTCATTACTTACATCATATGAGTTTACACAATACGAAGTACTGTTGCTATATCTAAATTTTATTTATTATTTTTCTTTTATTTTGAAAATATACATCCAGTTATTGTACACGGTAAAATATTTGTACCATATCTGTATTTAGCGTTTATGTTGCATCTTACGGTAATTATACCTACATAAAAATACTTCATCCTTAAATAGATGTAAGATAAATTATAAATGATTATTTGGGAAAAAAACAAAATTTAGAAAAAAAAAGCAAGAGGCAATGTTTTTTCTTTAAAAAACTTGCATTTCTGAAAAAAAATACGACTTTTTTTCTATTTACAACACTATTCTGCACTGAACAAATGCAGTATTTGTGAAGAGGTTTGTTTCTGACAAGATTTCACCTGCAATATTTTAAACTCGTGAGATTTTAGTCAAATGGAATTATACACTATGAAATCTTGGGCGGCGATGTTAAGAGTCTAACTCGCAGGAATTTGAGCAGCGAGACTTCGGCCCTGAAGTTTTATCTATATATCACCAGCATTACCGTCTACGGCCCGCCTGTCTTCGGATAGGAATGAAATTGCAAATTTTTTATAAAAAAAAATGTTAAATGTCTAAGTAGCTCTGATTGTTGGGTAGCAGGAATGCACTCATAGGGAGGATTCACCGAGTCCAGAACTCTTCAAAATTACGAAAGAATTTTTAAATACAGGTAGTATAATTTTATTTTGTCTCCACTAGGCACGCACTTACAGCAAGTCTATCCGGTCCGAACTTTTAATTTTGGACCGCCTGCACAAAAAATTCTGGGTGCTCGTCTATTGGAAAGTATAGCAGTAGGTAAATTTAGAGGTGCCTCCATGGAGAATGGTGGAGAATGATCATTTCTAGTACTGCATTATTTATTGGATACAACCAGGGTGCGAAATCCTGGGGGGGATGAGGGGGAATTCCCCCTCACTAACTGTTTTTTTTTGGAAAATAATCCCCCCACCACAAAGTTACTGGGGGGAAAGAGAATATGCAGGTATTTGTCAGAGGTCGTACAAATTTCTTGAAAATGTAACGTTAGTTTCCCTACAAAATACTTTCAAAGGCACACGTACCCTATTAATACAAGTTCAACACACTTATCAATATATTTGCAAATATTGCAGTAGGAAAAGTATAATGAAAGTCATAGAAGTGCAGTTAGCGTTAAGCAAAAATAATGCAGTGAATAATTAAACTGTGCTTTGATCCGGCAACTCTGAAAACAAAATAGAGATGGGATCTGAAGTAATTATTCTTTTTTGTCCTTCTACTACTAAGATGATCATACTTGAGTGTGGTGTTATTGATTTCTTGAATGCAACAAAAATGAAACGTAGGAGGTGGTCTACGAATAATGTAATTACAAAATACTTCAACGTTAATTCTTAGTCAGACAATAAAGTTCGCAAACTATAAATAGTGACAATTCACATGTTACTAATAATAGGTCGCTATTCACGAACAAAAGCAGTGACGAATGCAGTAGTGGTGAAACGGGTGAAGCTGAAAAGAAATGTTTTAGTACAAATGTGATGGAAGCTTCTAAAATACATTTGTCAGAGAGTTCGTGTGATGGAAGTGATAAAACAATATCAAGTCAAATGAACCAAAATGTAACATTGTTCACATCGAGAAAGCAGACGCAAAAGCAACAGAAATGGAGATCATTGAAACTTTTGCAAAGGATGGCATTGATTCTGACATTATTAAAGAGAAGTTTGTGGGTCTTGGATCAGATGGCACATTGGTTTTCATAGGCATGATGGTGTTGCAGCTCGTTTTAGAAGAAATTTTGCTCCTCACTTAGTCAGTATTCATTGCATGGCTCATAGGCTTGATTTAGTAACGGAAAAAGTTTTTGGAGTCGTGAACGCAGTACATCACTTCGAAAATCTGCTTGACGAACTTTATAAAGTCTTCAGTAAGCCGTCTGCATTTGTTCGCCTCGAAAATGCTGCCAAAGTCATTGGCGAAGAAGGTGTTTTGAAATTAATGAAACTGTTTAGAATCCGTTGGATTTCCAGTGAAAAAGATGTGCTCTTAGCCGTATATAGAGACTATCCATCCATAGTTTATTATTTGTCTTCTGCCGAAGTGAGAAAAGAGTCAAGTGAACAAACGGTGGCAAAATTTGAAGTTCTGTATCGTAAGCTAACTTCAAGATAAACCATAGTTATGTTAGGGTTGCTTTTATACATTGCACATGTATTAACTACGGTCAGTACAACAATGCAAAAAAAGTATTATGTCGAGAAATAGAAACTCAGCTACATACTGCCTGCACAACTCTTACTGAAATGAAAGAGAATGATGACATTTATCTCACGAATTGCAAAGAGAAGTATGTGTGTTATTGTATTGACAGTGACTCAACATCATTTCAATTCGAGCGAGTAAAATGTCAAATCTTACCAGGGATTTTAGATGAACTACAAAGATTTCCAGCAGATGAACTGATTTTACTGCTTCTAAGTATTTGATGAAACTTTAAGCTCAAAAAAACCTTAGCCCATTGTATGGCAATTCTGATGACTATAAGGCTGCTGAATTATTGAGTATAGATCTATCTATAGCTGTAAGGGAATGGAGACATTTGAAATCTGGTCTCAAATCTATTGATGATCTTCCCGTATTTAAACTGCTGTTGCGGAAAATAAAACCAGTTCCATTGTCGACTGCAGAGTGTGAGCGTGGTTTCAGTGTTGCACATGACTTGAAAAGCTATGAAAGAAATCGATTAACAATAGATACATTAGAAGCCTTAATGTGGCCATCCTTGAATTGTGTGGACCACCCTTGAATTTGTGAAATGCATTAAATGGTACAGTCTTGGGTTAAGGAGGGGCACCATATTGTAGACAGTATATATATACCACTATACAGACAATGAGGATGAGTATGAACATAATTTGTTTCTATAAAGAGTATTAGCAGGTTACCGGTAGTCTCGTGTTTGTCAGATTTAACGAATGACTGTAATTCTTATTTTTAAATACAGCTTCTCATTTCGGTATTGTTCTAACTGGTAACCTACCGAGCTCTAACCTAACCAGTATTCTTTTGACTGGTGGTTAAATTAATAAAGGACATAAGCCAATAGACACGGATTTATATTTGAACAAAAATAAATACTTAAAATAGCCAATCATTTTTAGGTGTAACACTAGATAATAACCTAGGCTGTAGGTCACCCTTATTTCTATTTTTAATGGCTTATTAATGCAACCTTGTAGAACATACTGAAGGTCAATAAAATAAAATAAAAACAACGTTTTGGTTAAGAGTACTTTTCTTGCATTGTTCAAGATTAATTCAATACGGAATAACATAATTTTAAAGGTGTGCTTTTTGCGACAAGCTGGTAAGCTTAGGTTAGCTTCTTTTCTTTCTGATAGGTTACGATTTTGTGTACAGGTATTACGTTTAAAAGAACTTCCCCCTCACTTTGAATGAGATGATTTCGCACCCTGGATACAACTACCTTTGTGGTTCTGTTCCTGCTCCGAGAACCTTCTGTTTCCTTAAGCATGAACTTATTTAAGTCTTATTTGAACAGAAACAGAAGCCTTTTTACAATATTATATGGTCTTATTAGCGTTTAACTAAAGAAAAGTGTCTAAGGATGAGGCATATAGAATTCAACAAAATTATACCCTAACCTTATATATGTATATATAACCAACATGAACTGACAAAATAACGGGTATTTCCTGTTGACGTGGAAAGTTGAAAGGCATGATTGTAGCTTTCCGAGACTAACCCACAGGAAAATTGCCAAAAGTGAATACTTATAATTTTTAGTTGATCTAAAGGGGAGATGAAGAAATTCCTCACGTATTTTAAACAGGCTTCTTTTAAATCTACAGATATGGTCATATTTTAGATACTTGGAATAAAAACTTGAAATTCGCGATGCTTGCACGTTTCCCATAGGATTGTTTAACAAAATCACCAAAAATAAAAATTTCCAATTTTAGAGTCGTTTTATGGGAAACTGAAAAATTTTTCCATTTTTTTTTTTTTTAATGGGATATCTTTTACACTCCAAAATGTTTAGGCACTTCCGGCACGATTAGAGTGATGAAATTTGGCACGTTTGTAGCCTGCCGGGACTAACCCACAAGAAATCATCAAAAGTGGTTATTTTTAGTTTTTAAGGGAATTAAAGGGGGGATGCAAAAATTTCCATGTTATTTATGAGGCATTTTCTTGGGGTACAAAATCTTACCTTTTAGATAATTGAAATACGAAAACAAACTTGAAATTTGGCAAAAATGTGGGTTTAGGAAGTGCAAGGCCCTAGGCCAAGCAAACGCGAGGGACTGGGGACAAAGCCCCCAGCTCTCCAAATTCAGAAAATATTAAGAGCGAATGCACTAAATTCACTATTGATGCGAAGGCTGATACGTAAGAGATGCGAGGCCGTAACCCGAGCAAACACAGGGCTCTGGGGGCGGAGTTTCCAACTAGCGAAAGGCTAATATGTCAGTATAAAATCGTAAGCGTAATTTTCCAGGGAACCGAGATAAACATATTATTATTATTATTATTATTATTATTATTATTATTATTATTATTATTATTATTTGTAAGCATAAGAATGGATGTTGCAATAGAAAATGAAATGAAATCTTTAAGTTTTACGTCCCACAGTTATGCTGATTAGGCTAAAGGAGACGGTGATGATGAGTAATGAATGAAATGGTGGAATGAAGAAAGTGGGAGGAAACGGGAAAACACCGAGTAAACCCACGCACACGGTGTTTGTCCACCACAAAGTTCACTTGGCGGGGGCTGGGATCGAACCCGGGACCCCTAGCACCAGAGGTGAACGCTCTACCACTGAGCCACCGCGGCCCCGATGTTTCAATAGAATCACGCCATCTTAAACTACTACTATTATCAAGCTTTTAAACTTCCTTATCTCAATAAATATCAGTTACGATCCCACGATCCCCTCTTTGGCTAAGAGAAGCTAATGAATAAGACAAGTGAATGATGATGGAAGAATTAGTGGAATGAGAAATTGGGAGGAAACGGGAGTACCCTGAGAAAACCCACGGACATGATGTTCTGCACCACAAAGTTACTTGGCCGGAGATCGAACCACTGGACTCGACGCACCAGAAGTTAGCGCCTTACCGCTGAGCTACCCTGCCCAGCCTCCAAGCTCTTCCCTATGATGCTACAAGATGCCAATACATAGATTAACTATAGATAAAGTCAAAAAATTATCATTTACTCATTAATTTCTGTTGAAATGAAATATTATTCTATGATATATCAATTGATAGATCGCATTGGACTGAACAAAATGACGTACTTTTGAGGATGAACTCTCATGCATAGGTTTCAAGATATTGTAAAAAAAAAAAAAAACGAATTTTTGTGGCGATAAAAAGTACCGTAGGTCATTTATTACCTATCTATAATGCAGTTGATAGTTTTATTCTACTTGAGTAAATGATTTATTTATTTATTTGCAGTAGACATCTCTAATTACCCTAGGGTCACGTTTCGCCCATCATTCTCTTCAGAATAGAACTGCCTTTCAGGCGGTATGACTCACGTGTCCCCATCATGTATCTATGGCGGGAAAATGAGAAAAAACGGGATTTTTTGGGTCTAAATATCCTTTTTTCAACTTTTAGCCCCCTTGGACCCCCCTGTTTTAACGCAGAGATCTGAAAAATCTGGTAAATACTACACGGTGGGCTGAATGTTTATGCACAATTCCAATTTTCCAGGTGCAAAAGTAAGCCCGCCAAAAAAAATATACCGACAATGTCCCATATTCCCGTATACAGAGGGAAATTTTTAAACATTTTCTGAGACATCCCTAATTACCCTAGGGTCATGTTTTGCCCATCATTCTCTTTAGAATAGAACTGCCTTTCAGGCGGTACCATTCACTTGTCTCCATCATGTATCTAAGGCGGGAAAATGAGGGAAAACGGGATTTTTGGGTAAAAATATAACTTTTTTCAACTTTTTGTCCCTCTGGATCCCCCCCTGTTTTAACGCAGAAATCTGAAGAAAAAATCTGGTAAATACTACTCGGTGGACTGCATGTTTGTGCAAAATTTCAATCTTCTACGTGCAAAAATAAGCCTGCCAAAAACACTTTACATAAACCCCCCGAAAAAGTATTACACGAAAATATAAATTTTAGACTTATGACGTCATCACCTCCTATGTTCCGACGCAGGAAGGTGTGAAACCATCCGTAATGTCTTCTACAATGCCTCTGGACTTGAAAAAAAAAACGGACGAAAAAGCTTAAATAGGAGAGTTATAACGCAATGTACCATGAAACACCCCGTATGGTACAAATTGTACCATAAGATCCTTAAAGGGTTAATATTGTCTTTCTATCTGAGCCTAGGTCTTCCTAATGGTCGTTTTACGACTGGACTTCCAGTTAAAATTTTGAAAGCGTTCTTACCTTGTTCCATTCTGTATGCATGACCTGCCCACCTGACCCTCGTAGGTTTGATGACCCTAACAATTATGAGTAAACGGTAAACAATTATGCAAATCCTTCTTACGAAATTTCCGTCATTTCCCATCCCATTTCCCACCAACATAACTACTTGCTGTAATTAACTACTAAGGATTTTGTTTTAATTGCTCCTTGTATTTATTCTTCTTACGTAACAGATAACATAAAATTTTATTTACGTCAAACGACAGAACGTTCTCAGCATTAATAGTAATAATAATGTACTTGCTTCAATCTTTTTACCCATGCTCTGGGAAAACAGGGTTAGTAGCAGAAAGAGCCAGGAAGCTCCTATACACTAACAAACAGAGTCAACAGAGGCTGCTACTCAGAGGCAACACAGAATGGTGGGGAAGCAAGTTTTTCACTTGTCACAATTGTAATTCACTCACCAACTTAAAAACGAACTCGAAGTTCATCGGCGCAGAAGCAGAGCACCATACTTGCATCCTATACTGTGCAAAGCTATTTCAGTCTGCACGATACTTCCTAAAGGTCTTCTTTTACGTTCTCGCGGTGGCTCAGTGGTAGAGCGTTCACCTCTGTTGCTTGGAGTCCCGAGTTCGATCCCAGCCCTCGCCAAGTGAACTTTGTGGTGGACAAACACCGTGTGCATGGGTTTTCTCGGGGTTCTCCCGTTTTCTCCCACTTTCTTCATTCCACCATTTCATTCATTTCTCATCATCACCGTCTCCTTTAGCCTAACCGGCATAACCGTGGGACGTAAAACTCAAAGATTTCATTTCATTTTTCTTTTATGTTCTCTTTTGCTTATAGACTGTAATTGTCCTTTTCTGTATATTCAAATTATGCAAATGAAACAAAATAAACAAAGCAACAAATATATCGGGTGTTCTAAAAATGGCACTTCCGGACTAAGGACTACAGAGTCTACAAGTTAAAATTGAGCGAAAAATATATATAATTCTGTATCTTACAAGTCCTTCGTCTCAAGACACGAATTGCACTATGTGGCAACGTCGGAGATAAAGAACCACATAGAAAATCTACTAATCTATCAATAGTTACATCGATTCTTTCCAGATGGCAGTTAAAGTCGCTAGATCTTAACTGTCTATTATGCAAATAGGTAGGATAGGTAGATAACCTATTTGCATAACAATCGATCCAAATACTTGGTGGATTCGTAGAGCAATGCTTTTGTAGGGAATCTTTTTCGTCTCTGATTTTATGCTCTGAATTACGGTTTTCATCACCATCCTCCAATATATGATTTAAATGATATGGCTCTGTGATGAGTTAACATATGAGTTCGGAGATATGATCATTTTGTGTTTTGACATTAGATACTTCATCCAGAATGACAATTGCAAATGCGGAGCATGTGTAAGAAGATGCAGTCGCGTTGTTATATGTCCACTAATCACATGCTTTACTATATTTCTTGAATGGTCACTTAATTCACTGCTGTCCATTATTTCTATATCTGATGGCTCTCGTATTATATATGGCATCAACAGATGAAAATCGCCTAGTCTCAGAATCACGTATGAAGAGTTTGACACTAACCCTGCACTGTGCAACAATCTCACTGGCTTGAATATACAAAAGATGATCGAATGTAACAACGCATGTGCATTGGCCATTCTTAATGCATACTATAGCGTGAAAGATGCCATTGCGTAGCATGGTAAAAGTCCACTAGAAAATGCTGACTTCTCTCGACTTCAATTGTAGCCACACTTTACATACAGATCAGTGATTATTATTATTATTATTATTATTATTATTATTATTATTATTATTATTATTATTATTATTATTATTATTATTATTATTATTTACAATTGCACTTACCTTTTAATAAAGTCTTAAGAGCCTACCTTACTAAAAATAACACAAAATTTACCATTTTTCTTTTGCTTGTTTATTTATAAGTGAAAGGAGATAATAAACTGCAACTTACCACAATCATAGATAATGTTATTCCACAACAGAAAATATGAAGAATTTTCAGTGTTGCCATCCATAGAAATTACAGTGTTGCAAGAATAACAATTTCCCTAAAATCTAAGTTAGGGCAGCGACTAGAGGAACGAACTCAACTGCATTTGATTACGTATCACGTTGTTTTGGTTTCCTGTGAACTACTTTTTAAATAATAGTTGTATTTAGTTTGTAATAAACAAAATAGTTTTAACATACAGTTATTAAAACTAAATAATAATGCTATTTAAAAAGTAGTTTACAGGAAACCAAAACAACACGATACGTAGCCAAGTATAGTTGAGATTGTTCGTCTAGTCGCTGCTTTAACTTAGATTTTAGGGAAATTGTTATTCTTGCAACACTGTAATTTCTATGGATGGCAACACTGAAAATTCTTCATATTTTCTGTTGTAGAACAACATTATCTATGATCGTGGTATGTTGCATTTTATTATGTCCTTTCACTTATGAATAAACAAATAAAAGAAAAATTGTAAATTTTGCATTATTTTTAGCAAGACAGGCTCTTAATTCAAAAATTTCATAACAATGGTGTTAGTATACACTGTAAAAAATAAAACAGCATGTAACCACTTTTAGTACAGATGTTGAGGGGGAAATATATCAAGTGTGTGTTTATAAAGTGTGCTTTGTGTGTCCAAAAGCGTTCATTCTCCGAAAACAGTATTTAGTGTGACATATTTAAAATACTTCTTCTCGGAAAACAGTTCGAAAACAAAGTGATGACATACATTTTGTACATACATCTGGGACATAATTGGACAGCATAGTATCTACAAGGTGTTAATATGTGTCATCTGGAGGTGTTCAAAGAGTATCGATAATGTGTACAGTGCCCTAGTGTGTCTAAAAGTAGTTTCTATATTTTTTGCAGTGTATATAGCATAACGAAGCATATATAATTCTCTTTAAGTATTGTCAGAGGTCAGTTTTTGATACTCCTCATCGTTTATGAAAAATGCAAGGTTGAAAGTTGAAAAACAAACATTCCAACAAATAGTTCCTGAACCTTTTCTAAATTTCAGGATTCAGAACTAAATATCTTTACATATGCTTCTTACACAGACTTTTGCACAACAAAAAGGCTGTACAAACATGATTGCATCCCTCAAAGCACCCAAAGGAAAATATTGGCCTGTTCTACTGCAGGAAGACACCTACAAATGCATTGCATATGTCACCTATATGGAGAATTTGTGCTACATACAATAAAATCAGTAAGGGTTATAAAGATGTAGATATATTTAATTGTTCTGAAAAGTCGTTCAAAAAAAAACAATATTGAGTATTTTCTTCTTTTTTTAAAAAAAAAGGAAGGAAAAACGTATTAATTTAATACTAGCTGAACCTGTGCTATTTACACAGCACACAGTTCTAATCTCCTTCCCATTTCTCATTGTATTTGTGCAAGTTTCTTTACGAACACAAGTAAAGGACAGGAAGACACTCAAAGGGAGTGCATTGTAATAGACATAAACATATAAATGTAGTATTTTAATATATAGGATGTTGAGGTGAGTTTGTGGGAAACTTGGATAAGTAATAGATGATACCAAATGCAAATATTTTTCTTATACAGTAGAGCGTCGATTATCCGAAGTAATTGGGGGACATGGGTGTTCGGAAAACTGGTTTGTTCCGATAATCGAACTGTACATGTTTATTTGCCATGCGCGGAGCGGCACGCCTCAACTCTAAGCTGGCGCAGCTGTTGCTGTGAACAGCTTTGATACTGCCGCTACTTCTACAGCCAGTGCCAAACCGACAGAAGTGTGCTGATTGTTGAAACACAGCGACTGGCGGCTAGGCCGGTCAGCAGCGCCTTATGAAGGCACCATTAGAAACAATGTTCCGCCAGCGGTGGCTCAGTGCAGCGACTACTGTGGGAAACTTGGTTTGGGAGTGAGGGGGATGATGAACGGTAGGGTGGGAGAGTAACAGGTGCGAGCGAGTACACAGTTCGGTTAAGCGGTCGTTCGGTTGACCGACGTTCGGATAATCGACGCTCTACTGTAATTCCATATCCGAGTAAGTCTCATTGTTGATTCACAACCCTTTGAAGTTGCCTGCTTACAATAGGTTTTGTCATTCAGATTAAAGCAAAGCGCCTGGAATGTCCATCAACCCGCAATACATAGCTCCTCTACTGGTTGCCGTTCACAAGGGTATCAACCTAGTTGCAATATTAAACTAATAGAACCAAAACGACGCCTACAATATGGAATAGAAAAATACTTTTTATTTTTATTTATTTATTTATTTTATTTTATTATTATTATTATTAGTTTTTTTTTAAATGTGAGTGAGGCAGGGCCTAAAATTGAGTGGAGTACTCCACACTTTGTGGAACTGTAGGAAAGGAGTGTGGAGCTATAATTCTTAAAGTGTGGAGTGGTACTAATGTGAGTACCGTACTTTTCTCGGATTATGCATTTAAACGCGTTTAGTGTGTCAAACTAAGTCTTACTGATTCAATACATTCATTATGCAATGGATTACTCAATTTCATATAACTTCCAGTATATGATATTAAGCCAGAGTTAATACGTATAGGTGTCTCCTAGATGGCAGGGAAAACCATTGCCAATTTTGAGGTGAAGGAACTTTTTAACTATATTTAGTTTTCAAACGTTTTCGGTTGCATTCATATAGTTTTAAAATATGCAACTAACTGCACGTTTATCTGTTTAAATATGACATTACACTTTTCCGATATAATGAAATGTGTTGTTTTGTAAATAAAAATTGCACGGCCCTTTGAATCCGTTATAGAAATATGTACTACCAGAGATAACATACATCAATAACCACCAAAAATTTAGCCGAAGCACCGTAGACTCTCAACAACCAATCATAACCTAGGAAATATTATCCGTTCGTAAGTTTCATGCGTAAAAAATCTCGCTAGCCGGCCCGGTTTAATTCTTTTCTATAGATCAGCGTTCGCTGTTTGGTGACGATGCATTTTTGTCTTTGGTAAAGTAATTTCATTACTTTAGAAACAATAACGAAAATGGAACAGAGGAAGGAAATAAAGGAACAAAAGGTAAGCCAATGTTCCTTTAGTTCGTCTTTATGCCTGCAGACACTACACCTAACACATGGTTCTCGTCTAGTTGATTTACCGCTACTTTGTGCCTACAAGCAGCATAGGGTATTCAATTTTCTATGTTGCTGGGCGTTGGACATTAGGTCTATTTATAATTATATGGAATATTGGAATTCAAAGCCTCAGTAAAATTATACAGGGATCCCTCCAGGGATTTCTTAGTGTGGGCACCCATTACTGACTAAATATTACCCGGTTTTGAGAAATCGCGCTCACGGTCAGCAGTATGAACAGATACAGTAGGCACTAGCCTATAAAGCAGTAACTTTGGGCCAAGTTGGGCATGTTGGGTAAAAGAGTACATATTCTTGTCAGTGGAGAAGTACTTCACCAACTCGGAGTATTTTTATTCGTTTCACGTATTAATGCAATTTGATGCGTATCCGCATCGCATCCGCAATTTGATGTGCTGCCCATCGCATTAATTCAGCATGGAAAGATGTCACCAAGAATGTCCAAGAAGTTTCATCTGTCATACAAGCAGCATCTGGACTGTGTGCTTTCTATCACTCTTCAGGGCAGCGGACAAAAAGTTTAACGATGCTTCAGAAAATAACTTAGAAGTTGTGCACTACCCAGAACATTTTGACGTCAGGTGGACAGAATTTTCATTCAGTATGCTCACTACTCTCCTAAAAAATTGGTATCCAAGCTGCCTTTAATTGCAAACGGAAATCCATGGATGTAATGAAGCCAATGGTCATCTGCGTAAATGGATAGAAGTAAATCGCCTTCATCTTCTGTGTCTTGTGACAGACGCTCTATATGTTTTCAAGAACTGCCAGCACAAGTTTGAGAGTGATGAAATGTTCCTTTTGGACATAATAACAAATAAAAATAGAACTGTAGCACAATTGGAGAGCATGAAAGAGAAACCTCTGTTAGGCGGTTGGAAAGAAACGTTTTTAAATGAACTTGTGCAAGAGAACGTCAACGGAGAAATACAGTACTCATTACATGATATTCAACTTCATCGTAACACACGTCGCAAAAAAATCCCATAACAAATGTCAGTGAGAAAAGATATTTTACTGTATCTGTAGTACGCTACGAAGTCCTGGATTCCATAATTAACTTTGTTAGTCAGCGTTTGCTGTATGAAGACAGTGTTGTTGCTTTGGAGCCTTTGCGTGTTTTGCAAGATGATGTAACTGATGATGTCCTAAGAGAATGCCCTAAGAGAGTTATTTGACCTGATACAGATCTTTTGCAGTTCGCAATGCAATATAGAGAGGCATTATCGTGCAGTATGTTAAAAGCTCTGGACGCTAAAAGCCTTCTCATGAAAATCTGTGGAAATCAGTCATTTCATGCTCTGTCAACAAGTCTAGCTCGAGTTGTTGCTTCGAAAACATATTCTTCCGATGTTGAAAGACTTATAAGACTACAACATATTGAAAACAGATAACAGACTCTCTTTGCTCCCACTATTGTCAAAAATTACCTTCACGTTAATATAAATATGGGTCCGTTGGAAGATTTTAACCCAACCCCTGCTGTTATAAAATGGCTGACCAGAAAGGAAAGGTGTTTTGAAGTTGGTAGGAAGTCAAAGGAACAGCCCTGGTATAACGGTATATTTGCCTCGGCAGAAAACAGACAGCGTGTGATGATCACGGAAAAATGACAGTGAAATTCTTATGTAAGAAAAAGTGACTTTTTACTTCCAGTGTGACTATTTTTCTTACCGGTTTGTTTCCAGTATTTTATGGTTAAATTCAATACAATTAAATATTTATCCTAATTTGCCTTTAATTTTGTTTGCTCTGGATGCCAAAATTTTCCTAAATAATAATAATAATAATAATAATAATAATAATAATAATAATAATAATAATAATAATAATAATATAATTTGGTCGCAGGTAAACATGATGTACTGGACAGAACACTGATTATGTGTCTAAACAAATGCTGAGTAGTTTTTCTATACTAGGGTACAGCGGGGTAATTTGAACAATTTCAGACATTTCCTCATATATCAGAAACTGTAATTGGTGTCCAAATACAAAATTGTAAACAAAAACTTTGAACCTTACTATTACTTAACATTTTTTCTTAAGAGAGTATCTGAGATACATCATTTTGAAATTTGGGAATTCAATTTCCCCGCCGAAATTTCGAAAAACGTAAATGCGAGGGGTAATTTGAATAACGAGTGGGGTAATATGAATAACCAACAAAATAAACAAGTCTTATAGAAATAATATATAAACTAGTTAATAGTTAGATTGCAAATTCTACGGTAGTTGAAATATGCTCATTTTGAATGAAAAGAAGTACATAAATTGTAAATATGCGTCACCTGTAGCTATATTTTTGAATGTAGGCCTATACTAAAAAAAAAAAAAAAAAAAAAAAATTAGTAACACTGTCCAAGGCAAAGAGCCGTAATAGGTTAATTCATCTTCCATTGTTCGTATTTAACGACAACAGATAAACTGTTTTCGACCTTCTGCACCGACACAGACTTCGTGGAACCATGCCTTACAACGCTAGCAACGAATCCAGTTTCTAGCAGAACGTTCTGAATAGTAATTAAGAAGGCAAAAACAGCAATTCCATGTTTGACTTTCATTGCCTGCTGCCATCTTTAGACTTAGAAATACATCTTCGTCACTGGAAGGGGTAGAGGATATCAGTTTCTTTCGAGCTTTCATTTGTTTTTTTCGTGTCAGGTTCTGTATTAGCACTCTTCTTTCTCGTAGTATCCTTGGATTTTGTTGCACCCGATGCTTGCGTCTTTCCTTGTAGTTGTTCTATTCTCATTCCCCGAATATTTTCAGAAGTTCAGTGGCATGATTTTCCTGTGACACGACGTCTCTTCTGCACACAAACTTTTTCTGGGCTGAGAAGCACTTGTTGTATGGATTCATCTATAGGCTTCGTTGGGACAAAGTTTTGAGAGCCATGACCGGAAGAAGAAGGCGCATTGTTAAGATCTTCTTCCCAAGAAGACTGCTCCTCAAAATGTGTAACAAAGCCATACGTTTCCGAAGGGTCGAAACGAAATTCGTCAATAGCTTGTGGACTAAAGAGGTATATACCGATACATGAAAACTCATTAACTACCAGTCCAACAGAAGCTGTCCGCTTCCAGGCTTCAGTGAACAAAATGCAGAACTGAGATTTACTAATCACTAAGCTCGGGTTTTGGTGAATCCAGATAGTTGCCTCTTGGTGGTAATAGGCTTTAAGGGCCTTAAAAACAGAGCGATCGAGTGGTTGTAATACCTATGTTGTGTGTGGAGGTAGGTAAAGCATTTCGATGTCATGGCTTTGGCAGAACGCTAAGGACAAAAGTTGAGAGTGAGATTTTGGGTTTTAAAATTCGGATTTTTGCGTAAGCCTTTGAATGTTACTAGAGGAAGTATAAAAGACCTGGCATTGTAGCATGCTATCACCGTATCACCGTTATATTTTCCCCGCGCTCAACAGATGTTAAACTTATCACCTCTTCTCTACCCTTTTCTGCAAGAATTTTAGGGGTCTGTTATCTACAGGAAGCCTACTTTTGTGCATATTATAAATACGGTTAGGATGGTTTATGGAGATCATACTCGTTCATTAATTTTTCCAGTAAGTCAAAATAAGAATTCAGTTTCCTTGTTAACACCAAAAGCTCTCGCTTTTGACAAACAAATATAAAATAGTAGGCCTATAGCTCTAATTGCACTGGTACTCAAATTGTCCCGTTTTGAATTATCCAAATTGCCCCGCAGTCGACGAATATTCCATTCAGAACGTGGTATGAAAACTGCTTATTAGTTGACGCCAGCGTACAGTATATCAATGCCCCACATGCTACTGATACGATTATAATCCAGAGCGGTTTCATTTTATCCAGTTAATAATAAGGAAAGCTTAAGAAAATAACGTTGAAAATTATAACGACCTAAAAATACACATATTCGTACTTACCTTGCAGCAAGCAAAAAATCGTGTAAGCCTTCAGAACCGAAGGAATATTTTGTATTTCTGAGAGCGACTTCTGCAAATCACCACCTACAAATCCACCGCAGGTTCAGTAACATGGCGAGCCGCGTTTTCACTCCAGCTGGCAAAATGCTTAACATTATTCAAATTTCCCGCCTATTCGAGTTACCCCGCTGTACCCTATATAAAATTTTTACCAGTGTGGAGCTGTGATTTTGTTGAATTTTAGGCCCTGGAGTGAGAACTGGCAAATCTACACATAATTTGGAATCGACCAGCGAAAATGGCATGTTTCTAGCGCTTATGGTTTTCGAGGTCTCATTGTCGAAAGGATTGGAGACAAACATAGGGTACAGCGGGGTAATTTGAATAATTTCAGACATTTCCTCATATATCTCAGAAACTGTAATTGGTATCCAAATACAAAATTGTGAACAAAAACTTTGAGCCTTACTCTTACTTAACAGTTTTTCTTAAGAGAGTATCTGAGATACATCATTGTGAAATTTGGGTATTCAATTTCCCCGCCGAAATTTCGAAAAACGTAAATGCGAGGGGCAATTTGAATAACGAGTGGGGTAATATGAATAACCAACAAAATAAACAAGTGTTATAGAAATAATCTATAAACTATTTAATAATTAAATTGCAAATTCTACGGTAGTTGAAATATGCTAATTTCGAATGAAAAGAAATACATAAATTGTAAATATGCGTCACCTGTAGCTATCTTTTTGAATGTAGGCCTACACTAAAAAAAATTTAGTAACACTGTTCAAGGCAGAGCCGTAATAGGTTAATTCATCTTCCATCGTTCTTATTTAACGACAACAATTAAACTGTTTTCGACCTTCTGCACCGATACAAACTTCGTGGAACCATGCCTTACAACGCTGGCAACAAATCCAGTTTCCCTTTCTAGCAGAACGTTCTGAATAGTAATTAAGAAGGCAAAAACAGCAATTCCATGTTTGACTTTCATTGTCTGCTACCATCTTTAGACTTAGAAATACATCTTCGTCACTGGAAGTGGTAGAGGATATCATTTTCTTTCGAGCTTTCATTTGTTTCTTTCGTGTCAGGTTCTGTATTAGCACTCTTCTTTCTTGTAGTAGCCTTGGATTTTGTTGCACCCGATGCTTGCGTCTTTCCTTGGAGTTGTTTTATTCTCATTCCCCCAATATTTTCAGAAGTTCAGTGGCATGATTTTCCTGTGACACGACGTCTCTTCTGCACACAAACTTTTTCTGGGCTGAGAAGCACTTGTTGTGTGTGTTCATCTATAGGCTTCGTTGGGACAAAGTTTTGAAAGCCATGACCGGAAGAAGAAGGCGCGTTTAAGATCTTCTTCCCAAGAAGACTGCTCCTCAAAATGTGTAACAAAGCCATACGTTTCCGAAGGGTCGAATCGAAATTCGTCAATAGCTTGTGGACTAAAGAGGTATATACCGATACATGAAAACTCATTAACTACTAGTCCAACAGAAGCTGTCCGCTTCCGGGCTTCTGTGAACGAAATGCAGAACTGAGATTTACTAATCACTAAGCTCGGGTTTTGGTGAATCCAGATAGTTGCCTCTTGGTGGTAATTGGCTTTAAGGGCCTTAAAAATAGAGCGATCGAGCGGTTGTAATACGCATGTTGTGTGTGGAGGTAGGTAAAGCATTTCGATGTCATGGCTTTGGCAGAACGCTAAGGACAAAGGTTGAGAGTGAGATTTTGGGTTTTAAAGTCCGGATTTTGGGGTAAGCCTTTGAATATTACTACAGGAGGTACAAAAGACCTGGCATTGTAGCATGCTATCACCGTTACATTTTCCTCGCGCTCAACAGATGCTAAACTTATCACCTCTTTTCTACCCTTTTCTGCAAGAATTTTAGGGGTCTGTTATCTACAGGAAGCCTACTTTTGTGCATATTATAAATACGGTTAGGACGGTTTATAGAGATCATACTCGTTCATTAATTTTCCCAGTAAGTCAAAATAAGAATTCAGTTTCCTTGTTAACACCAAAAGCTCTCGCTTTTAACAAACAAATATAAAATAGTAGGCCTATAGTTCTAATTGCACTGGTATTCAAATTGTCCCGTTTTGAATTATCCAAATTGCCCCGCAGTCGACGAATATTCCATTCAGAACGTGGTATGAAAACTGCTCATTAGTTGACGCCAGCGTACAGTATATCAATGCCCCACATGCTACTGATACGATTATAATCCAGAGCGGTTTCATTTTATCCAGTTAATAATAAGGAAAGCTTAAGAAAACAACGTTGAAAATTATAATGACCTAAAAATACATATATTCGTACTTACCTTGCAGCAAGCAAAAAACCGTGTAAGCCTTCAGAACCGAAGGAATATTTTGTATTTTTGAGAGCGACTTCTGCAAATCATCACCTACAAATCCACCGCAGGTTCAGTATTATGGCGAGCCGCGTTTTCACTCCAGCTGGCAAAATGCTTAACATTATTCAAATTCCCCGCCTATTCAAATTACCCCGCTGTACCCTATAAACATTTCTTGCCCATAAACGTTTAAACCTACCATTTAAATATATGGATTGTATATTCAAGTATCACTATCATTATAATTTAACATTATGTACTCAAATATCATATGTAGACACTGTAGTTGGGCAGTAATGCCTGTCGTGTCGATAAATAAATAAAAATGAAAAACTGTTCTGCTACATAAAATAATGTCCTTTTACTATTGTTTACAATGACACCAGAAGTTATTTACTTATGTTGAATCGTAACGAAGATATTGTTCTTTTATCGATGGAACTCGTTCTGAATGTCTTCTTTATTGGGTCGTTCGATATAAAATCGAATTACTCGCTTAGTTTATTAGATACAGTAGATATAAAGGAACTTAAGAAGCTTATATACTGTTTTTTCAGGTTAATTATTGGGCCTCGGGTTTTTGAGTTCCAAAAAATTCGAACTAGAATTTTAAAAAGATCATTTTCCTTTCACTGTCACTGGTTAAGACTTCGAAGAACTTTAATCAATCCTGACATGTGTTTGCCTATACATCTTTAAATTCAATATGAAGATAATTCAATTCAAGTATTGGTTAAATATTGGTTAAAGGCTGTTGACCCCCCAAGTTTCAACATACAAACGCCGCCACTGTTGAAAGATAGAAATTGTTTTAAGCACGGTCTTCCTGCACGAATAATTAAAGCGAGTGGGCCAACAGTAGCAGGATGTGGCTATTGATAAGCCTCTCTGTATCCCAGAGGATTTTAAGATCATTACAGTTTATTGGATTACATAATCTCGCAGTCCGTGGACTATCGATTCGATTGTCAGATTGTGGTTCACTCTTTGACATTGGAAGTACACTGTGGCGTCCTCTAGTGACCATCTGCATCAACTGCAACTACAAAAAAATGATACAGGAGTAGAAACTAACTTCTTTATTAGCTGATCCTCGTGATAAAAAAGGCAAGTACAGAAAATAAGAGGATTTTATTAATTGGATTATTCACACAACACGTGCAGTTGTAAGCATGAAAAAGTTTCATTTTCTTTTGTTTTGTTCTGATTTTTTTTTAAATCTCTATCATCCTTTCTTTTTTTCGTAGAAATTAGAAATTGCTGTAAGAAATAATTAATGTTATCATTTACAGGTTTGTCTCAATCCAAAAGCCTGTTCGTTCGTTCGTTTTGAGTTTATTTTTCCTTCTGATTCCCAAGACACAACGGATAGCTGTAACATAAGCTGGATAAATACAGCTTGTTTTCAGTTCTTGGATCAAAAAATAAAATATATTTGAGGCAAAAATTTGGTTGTAGGCCTTATATCTGGACAACTACATATAGTGTTGCCAGACCTAAACTGTTACTTAACTCAGTATGATGTACTTATTCCGTAAAAGGTACGAAAACTCAATTTATGGACCGTTCAAAAATTTTGTGGTCCCGGAGAACTACATATAGTGTAGTCAAACCCAAACTATCAGTTAACTCAGTATGATGTGCTTATTCCGTAGAAAATACGAAAACTCAATTTAGCGCCCGTTTAAAAAGTTTGTGGCCCCTAATCCAATTAGCATAAAAGATCCAATATATTTCAACAAAAAATTTCTTGTAGGTCTTATATCTGGAAGGCTACATATAGTGTTCCAAACCTAAACTATCATTTAACTCACAATGATGTGCTTATTCCGTAGAAAATATGAAAACTCGATTTAGGGGCGTTCAAAAATTTTGTAGCCCTTGATCCAAAAACTAACTATTGATCAAGATTGCAATCTTTTGATCCATTTTTGGTTTTCCTAAAAGTCTTGTTGCCTTCGAAAATTATGTCATCATTGAGTTGTTAGTTATGTCCTTGAGGAAACCATGGCGGTAGAGAGGTTTAGTCTATAACTGAACTTTGTTTAATAATCGTGTATCACATCCTGTTTCTTTCTTATTACCACGATGTTTGAAATATAATATAAAGTTGTTGTTTCTTTGTCAGAATTGAGAGAAAAAAATCGCTTTTGGATTTCCGATTTGTCTATTTATCATATTCATGCCTTTGTACAGTCAGCGACAAATGTTTTATCCGTTTGGTAAAATTTATTTTGGAAACAACGATGAAATGACTGAAGCGTACAGAAAATTAAACTCTTTTTAGTTTACTGAAAACTGTACTCAAGTTGTCCTTCCATTCTGAAAATATTTACGAAACTAATTTCATCAAATGGAGAGAACTTTTGTCGCTGACTGTACATTTTCCTCTTAAATGAAGGGTTCGGCAAATTTCGTTCCATAAATTTATGTCAGCTGTATTTTCTATGTATCTCGTAATTTCTCTCTTACTATACTCTTAATCTTTGGTTCATTTGTATTATTGCAACCTAAGCAACTGCCCAAGGCAGGGGCGCACCCACGAGAAGGGTCTACGGGGTCCGGAGTCCTCCAAATTCTTAACGCAACACACATTTATACATTTTCTCAATAAACCTATACTAGTTTAACAGAGAAATGATTGATGTACGATGAACATTTGATCTTACACTTCAACTGTACTCTTCTCTTATAAAAACAATCTAGTTATTTTATTTATTTATTTATTTTTTATTTTATTTTATTTATTTATTTATTATTTTTTTGAAAACATAGATGGAAGTATTTTACAATTACTTATTGTGTTTTGGAGTGCAGAATAATATTCGTTCAATAATACATAGACGTAACATGGTCGCTTACTCTGAGGGAAGAACATAGACTGAAAGTATTTGAGAACAAGATCCTGAGACGAATATTCGGACCCAAGAGGAACGGGAATGGGGAATGACGGAAACTTCATAACGAGGAACTACATAATTTATACGGTTTACCAAACATTGTTAGGGTCATCAAGTCTAGGAGGCTTAGGTGGGCAAGTCATGTAGGTAGAATGGAAGAAAGTAGAAATGCTTTCAAAGTCTTGACTGGAAGACCAATCGTAAAATGACCATTAGGAAGACCTAGGCGCAGATGGGAGAACAATATTAAGATGGATCTCTCAGAGATTAGAATACAAAGTAGAAACTGGATGCAGTTAGCTAAGGATAGAAGTCAGTGGAGAGTTTTTGTAAATGCAGCATTGAACCTCCGGATTCCATAGGCCATAGTTTGTTAGTTAGTTAGTTAGTTAATGCATAGACATAATGGCTTTAGTATTGGACTCATCTCTGCCCAAATCTTGGACCCCCCTTAACAAAAATTTCTAGGTGCGCGCCTGTCCTAAGGCTCCACCTTCGGAAAGAGGCCTAGCTAGAAGAAAAAATGTTAGATGGCTTTCAGCGTTAAGAAAAATGAAGAGACCCAAGTATTCAGCGTTGGATTTTGAATTAGGCAAATTATGCAAGCTGATTAGGGCTGCAAAAGAAAGAAAAAAAAACTCAATATTTGGAACAATTTTCCTTTCTCAATTATCATTGTAACGTTTTACATTTTGTTTTGTTTGGTACGTTTCATTATTTCTCTAAAATAACAACCCTAAATTTTGTATCAAAACAACTTCATAGTTCACGCTCAATACTGGTGAGAAAACGTTGCGTGGCGTTTGGCATCATCTACTAAACTATTGACAGCAAAGATACCATGTCAGTATATACTAAAACGTTAATGTGCTGTTAATATAGTTTGTGGCTAAAGTAAAGCTGTCAAACATATACTAGAACAATTCCATTAATGGACAACTTATCACAGCGTGTATGTAGTGGTAGCTCTGAAGGTGCTTAGGCCCACAAGATGCCTAACACCGCCGCTGTACACGTATATATTAAATTCAATTTGTGTTATAGTGGCACCTGGTTTTTTTTAGCACTGGCAGGAAAGGAAAGGATTTTTTTTTCGATAAACCTGATAATAGAAACATAAACTTAATTGTAAGTGGTAAATGGGCCACTGTTAGGATTGTATGTGTCATAGTTAAGAGTATGTGTCACTCATACGAGTCTGTTAATAATCGTACATAACGATCAGCTGCAACAAAATAAAAACTGATAACCAACAACGTGCTAAAGCCCAAGGCTGGCCCTAGGAACTCGCTGTCCCTTGCAATGGCATCATTTGTTCTCTCCAGAAAGAACAAATCTTAAAACCCATGATTTTAAGGATGCTACTCATCATGAACAACGAAGGAGAGGGAAAGCACACTCGCACTCAGAAACTTCTATACACTACAAACAAAGTTTCGTTTTGTCTGGCCTTTTTAAAAAAATAATAATCTATGTTACTGAAAGATAAAGCAAACACACATGCAGAGGAAATATGGTAATCTTTTGTATAGAATTCAATATCGAGCTTTAATTTCAATATATCAGGTTGCAATTCTAGTGCAACTAGCTGTTTTAGCTTTATTTTTTTTTTTATTTTCCTTCTACATCTGTTAATTTTTTTAAAAAAAAATGTTTCCACTTTCAATGATAAGGAACTTGTTTGTGACACAGACAAGACTAGTTTTCATATCTAAACTGTGATAACTAACTAAATGAAACAGGTGTTCGCTACAGTTTGGGAATTGAGTTCTTGTATTTGACAACAATCAAGCAATTCATGCTGGGATTTGTTTGACCATTTGCTTTAGCACTGTCCATGTGACCTTAAACTAATGCAACCTAAACGTGATTTATCAATATAGTATTCAAATAGAAGATCAGTTTAGTAAATTTAACTACCATCATCATGAAGTCTGTTTCCAACAAGAAATATTTATTTTAAATAATATAGTTATGACAGATTTTGCTGTCTCTCGAAACTTGCCGCGCCGTGCAAATACACGTGTTGCACATATGGTAGAGCCGGTCCTGTATAAGCCCACATTGGTGGTCTAGTGGTTACCGGTGGCAACAGCTGAGTGGTTTCGGGGATTCGTCTTTGGATCATGAAGCTGAATCCACCCGTTGGGACGAACTTATTTAAAAAAAAAAAAAAAAAAAAAAAACTACTGCCAGAGATGGAGTGGGTCAAATGGGTCAACATTTGTGAGTGGATCAGTGGGTCAACAGGACGTGACCCACCACCCACCGTGACCCATCATGACACACTGACCCACTCTGCTCACTGCATAGTAGACAGCAGACTTTGGAAGTATCACTGTTTATCTCAGCGACTTTTTAAACCATGTTTTCGATATCGATATTTGTCATTTTCGATCATATCTACAAATATATCTACTTCCTTTCCCTCTCTCAAGTCGCAGTGATGAATTTGGATTTAAACGGGATCGGATGTGTCATTGTTCATCCCAATGACCCCGAAAACAATGGATTCGACACTAACATCGGTTGTTTTCGATCATTTTTAAATCCCTTTCCCCCTCTCCTCCTCCCCTGAGTTTCACTGTCAAAGTGATATGATACAAATCACCCCAGCCTTGAACCTCATCTATGTTGAAAATCTGATCGAGATCGGCAGGGTGATACAAGAGTTATTAAGTTTTATATATTTCCCCCTCCCCTCCTCCAGCCCTTAAGATGCACCGTCAAAGTGATATAAATACCATGTCAGGTCCGAACCTCATCTATGTTGAAAATTTGATTGAGATCGGTCGAGTAGTACAAGAATGTTGAAGTCACAATGGCTGCCACTTTGGAAGTCACTTTCATTTTCATTTTTTTTTTTTTTTTTTACATATATCTCTTCCCTCTCCCTCCCCTACGTTGCACCGTCAAACTGAAATGATAAAAATCGTCCCAGGCTCGAACCATATCTATGTTAGAAGTTTGATAGAGATTGGTCAAGAGTTTTATTTATGTTTTTATATCTCCCCGAGTCCCCCTCCCCTAAGTTACACCAACAAAATGAATAGATAAAAACACTCGCAGGCCCGAACCTTATCAATGTTGAAAATTTGATCGAGATCGGTCGGGTGGTTCAAGAGATTAGAAGTTACGAAGATAGTCAGTTTCAATTTTATAATAGATTAAATTTGAAATTCATCGTAATTTGGCCCATGACAAATACTTTACCATTTTATATCATAAAGGTCAGATCCACTGGTATTGTGGCAGAGCGGTGCTTGAGTGATTAACGGTAGAAATTCAAATTCCGATTAGTGACAATTTCACAGCCTTGTTTTATTACAAGTGTAAACTCTTTAGTCAGTGGAGAAAAGTGTGTTGATCACGGGTCAGAGTTGATGATGGTGCGTTAGAGTGGGTCATGGCAGGTGGTGCATAGAAGTAGGTCAGAGTGGGTCTCAGTGGATCGTGGGTCATGGGTCAAGTTTTTATTCACCCGCGCCATTAACCGTACACTTTCATTAACCGTACACTTTCATTAACCGTACGTTTCAATTATCCTACAGGATAATGGTGGGACATTAAACAAAAATGTTATGTCTTAAATACCATAAAAATTATTTTTCCTTTCTTTTCTCGAAATGCGTGTATGAGAATTTACTCTCAAATATGTATTTTTCTTTAACCTTTTTATTAGTTATATGTTAACTATTGATTGATATATGCTTCATCTTTTGACAGTAATTATAGTTAAATAAAATTAAAATTAATGAATTAATAAAGATTTAAGTTATGTCTTATTAATAATACTGTGTGCTGTCATAATTAGTGAATCGTATATTTCAGTTTCATTTTTTTTTTTCGTAAACTACGTATCAGGATTTACGGTCACCAATATCATTATTCAACTTACTGAGATGTGTGTCTCATTTGTTGACTTTATTTATGTATTTATTTTTATTTAAGGCTAATAATTTTGTAAAGTTATCAAGAAGCTTATGGTACGAGGGTGTTTCCGAAAGTAATGTCTCCAAGCCCACTACTTGGCCAGTAGTATTGCAAACATTCCGAACTGTTTATCGTTAATGTTTAAGCTATAGACTGTCACTTGTTTCATCTTCCGATCTCTTCTCGTTCCACAGTAATGAAGCAAAACATGGCATCCAGTGGTGAGGTCCGGTAGAAACAGCTGGCTGTCATTGAATTTCTGACTGAGGATGGTTGTGCACCCAGGAACATTCATCGTTTGCGACGAGTCGTGGATACACCATTACGACCAGGAGAGGAAGCGTCAGTCGATCGAGTACCGCCACACGTCCTCTCTTCCGCCCCAAAAAATCAAACTTGTCCCATCTGTTGGCAAACTGTTGTTGACATTCTGCCTCATCCTGCCTATAGTCCGGATCTTGCGCCCTGCGACTTTTGGCTCTCCCCCAAATTTAAGCATCACTTTAAAGGCCAACGCTACAGTTGTGACGCGGAGGTGAAAGCAACAGTTCGGCAAAGGTGTCGCCAACAGCCACCACAATTTTTCGCCGACGGCATGAAAAACCTTGTTTCTCGTTGACGCAAGTGTGGTGCTCGTAATGGATACTATGTTGAAAAATGATCCCACCATTTGTATCTGACATTGCAAGCTTTTCACTGATAACTGTATCGGTGTTATCTGTCAAACACAAATAAAGATATCACCTTGGAGCCGTTACTTTCTGAATCACCCTCGTATATCAAATATGGGTATAGATCAGTGGTTCTCAAACTTGTTACCGCGACCCACATTAAATCTTAAAAACTACTTTGTGTTCCGCCTACATTTATTCAAATGTACATTGTCGTTCTACATTGTAAATCATATTTCTATCTTTTCCGTAGAAAGGTAACACAAAGCTAACACTATTCCCAACGCAATGCCCTATCCCGTAACAGATTTTGACTCACCCATTCTCTTTCCATCCTAACGTAGCATCTGTACTAACTATACAAGAGGGCAGGGCTCTTGAGTAACCAATTACTCTTCACCTCATTAACAAATGCTTCCAATTTTCATTTCCTGAATGGTACTTACTTTACAACATTTATGTTTCTGCAGCAAAGTAAAATTTTCATGATTAAAGGGAAAAAACTTCTCACAACCCAGCAAAAAACGGCCCGAAACCCAACAATGTGTCGCGACCCACACTTTGAGAAACACTGTTACGTATAAATAAATGTCGCGATTGTAAATCCATTGCTCTAATTAGTCCACGTGCGTGGTGACACGTGAGGACAATCTGATGCAACGGACTGAGCATCTTTAGTAATCAAAGAGTTTGAAAGGTTTCTCTGCGTCACGGTATTTCGTTCAATTAATCTTCTTTTACATATAAAAACCATCGATCGCTGCTCACCTCTTCAACAGTTCAACTGGAAACAGCCGTTGTAAAAGAACTACCAGTTCCACGCATGACTTCTCCATGCAACTATTTATATTTCATCCAAGTCAATCTATTGAACGGAGTAAAAAATGTGCTTTATCAAATTCTCCATTTATTCATGAAGTGGAAAGAAGCCATTTGGATATTGTGGATCATCTGTGTTACATATAAATCAAGAAACAACTTCAGTGGAGACAGACTCAGCAATATAGCGTTATATGTTGATGAAATAGCATGTTATTTCTTCCTGTGTGGATTGGATCTGTGCGAGACGATTTACGGACTTGACGTAAATTTCCCTCTGAGATCTTCAATCTTCTCGAAACAAGTAATTCACTATCGATAGTTATATATATACCATTCAGGTGAGTAACTGTACATGCTTTGAATTAAATTTATAGGTTCTTTAGCTTGGAACATCTCATGATTAATAGTAAACAAAATCATGAAGACAGAGAGTTAATTTTCAACTATTTCTCTTTACACACACATACAGACACATACACACACACACACACACACACACTTATATACAGAAGTCATATGAGTTAAGATTTTGTTTTTGAAAATTGTCCTTATATATGATTAATGATTTTTTTTTAAATTTTGTTTCCTTTTTAAACATTATTTAATGAGTTTTTCTGTTCTGTGTCCTTATATAATACCATGGTTATGAAGGACAGGACCTATTACAAACGTTTCTTTCCATAGCTAATAGTATGATTTATCCATGTCTCATGGTAGTGGTTCCCAACCTTTTTTGACTAGCGACATATTTACTAAACGCCCAGGACGTCGTCACTCACTTGTTTGATTTATTACTAGTAATGTACCGTTTTCCATTAGGAAGCGCCCCTGCCCCGTAAAGAATTTTTTTAAAAAATGCTAGGACAAGTTCTGTTTATTTTCAATAAAGAGTTAATTTACTGAATTTCAACTCCGTAAATTAAACGGCTTGCGAGATACTATTTTTTTCCGCAAAAATTCGGATTTCTAGCACCCCCTTAGGATATGTATTATAATGAAAGCGATATGATAATATCCCAATTTGGATTAAGACCTAACCATATACTAAAAATAATTTCATTTGACTTTGCAATTTGGCCGTGATGATCAGACACACACAGTTACATTCATTTTTTTTATGTAATAATTTATATATTACAGTGATTCAAAATTATTTTTCAGTAGTTAGATCCTCTAAAGCTCACAGGCTGTTTGTCTCGAAAGCCAAGTAGTGGTATAAGTCCTATTGCTATTATTACAATTACAAATATCAATATCCAAAAGTGTCTGTAGTTCTTTTTCACATACAAGCAAGGTTTTCCAAGTGTCACATTTCGATCTGCTTGAAACTCCTACAGTGAATTAAGGAATCAAAAGTAAGACATACGTGTTTTTTATGTTTTGTTTATGACCCACGACCCACTCAAAAAACTTGAGCCACTTGACCCACTGACCCACTTCATCTCTGCGTCAACCCTCATGCGTGACGGGCTAACATGGCTGTAAATGCCGAAAGCCCAGAAATCTAATTCCTAAATCCTAAACAAATTTGAAATAGTCTGATACCCAAACGGTAAAAGAGAATTCTTTAACACCTTTGACAGCTAATTATGATCTGATAATTCGCAAAATAAAATCGCTGGAGTTCCAGAAGAGATGGTGGATGAAGGAGCAGAACACACTGAGAAAAATCAGTCATCCGGACAACGGAATATTGTACAAATATACGGAATCCATATGTTTACTACGGAAATCTGTAGGGAGGATAGGTTTTCCATACGTACTGTCCTTTTCCCGCTTAGATGTAACATCATATCGCTGCAGGATGTCTGGCATTTAACAGTCTCCCATATATTACATATGTATACGTATGTGATACGTCAGCTAACATGTTATATAAGTCCATCTGTATGTAACATCCTTACAGCCTATATTCAATTCTTTCTTTTATACGGAAAGTACGTATAGATGGAACACTTATACGGAAAGTACGTATAGATGGAATACTTATACGGAAAGTACGTATAGATGGAACACTTATACGGAAAGTACGTATAGATGGAACACTTATACGGAAAGTACGTATAGATGGAACACTTATACGGAAAGTACGTATAGATGGAACACTTATACGCAAAGTACGTATAGATGGAACACTTATACGGAAAGTACGTATAGATGGAACACTTATACGGAAAGTACGTATAGATTGAACACTTAACGGAAAGTGCGTATAGATGGAATACTTATACGGAAAGTGCGTATAGATGGAATACTTATACGGAAAGTACGTATAGATGGAACACTTATACGGAAAGTACGTATAGATGGAACACTTATACGGAAAGTACGTATAGATGGAACACTTATACGGAAAGTATAAACATACGTTTTCAGTTATACGTTTGCTCCAGGGTGTTACATATAGTCGTACTTTAAATCCAAAAAATACAGGATCTACGCATGTAACCTACGTTTTTACGTACGCCACTTATGTTTTTTTCTCAGTGCAGATTACTAATTTTCAATGCTAAAATTAAGTTAAAAAAATCCGTTGTCCAGCCTAGTTGGCCAACCAACAATTTGCCATAATTTATCCAACAGTTTAGGCCTTGTAACTCCTAATTATAGTTTTACTTCTTACCTAAGGGCTACGTTGGCAAATGATCGGCAAAGCGTCCAACCAAAACGTAGGCCCAACGTTGGCAGTTGCCCAGTTTACCATTTCCCTCCGTTGGGTTAATAACTTTTGAATTAATTTGATGTTCACCAGTTGTTGATTCGTTCTACAATTTATTGTATCTTGTGCAGCTCTGACTTTGGACACAGTGGCGGCGATAAGGGCCCCGCAGACCCCGCGGTGCGGGGGTGCCCCGGTCTTGAGGGGGGGCATACAAAGTACGCTCAGCAAGGCACATTTTACACGTCGTTTATAATTTTAATGCATTTTGAAAGCGTTTCTCGACAGCCTATGGCTAATTCTACCAGTTTCAATAAATTAAATAATGAGGTAATAATTAAAATTAAATAATGAGGTATGACTGTGAACATTAACGTTAGGTCTCTTTGCGATTTTCCAAAGATTTTATTTTCCAGTGTAATATTTGTATATTATTAGCATAAGTGGGTTAGTCTGTTATGCCATATTTTCGTTACCATGTATCTTAGACTACAATTACCGTATATTACAATAAATTATCGTGTTCGCCGGAAATATCTACCAAGAAAACAATTCGAGAGATTGCAACTTGTTAATTGAAGAAGACAGTTGCTTCTTGAGTAGTTTGCCGGACTTGACTACTGTCTTACAGCTGTGCCTCAATACTTCCTGTGACAACTGCTGCAGCAGAGAGAAGTTTGCAAAATTACACATTATCAAGAATTATTTACATAGTACCATGACAGAAGGTAGATTGTGTGCACTTGCCATTTTGAGCATCGAACATGAAAAAAAAAAAACATTATAAAGTTATAGACAAATTCTTGCTCCTGAAGAACCGAAAGTTATCGTGTAAACAGTTCTTAAAAATTTTGTGTTCCATTCCATTCCAAGTGAATATAGTGATAGTGATGCTTCCAATACCCCTCCTTAGTTTTATCATATTTGTTTGTGTGTTGAATGTTCCGGTGTGACGATGCAAGAAGAGTTTCCCTTCTGTTTTATTCTAGGCAATGAAAATACTATATTTTGCGCGAGTACACAAAAATATTCTACATCAATTTTTCTCTGTGTGGATTGTAGTTACAATATAATCTCTGATAACCGAAACCCGAATTATCCGAAATCGCAAATCTAATAAACATGTACTGTACTGCACGGGAATAATCTAGAGGACGTGGGCGCGCTAGGCTATGCCTAATCCATATGCTATAAAGATAATCTATTACAGTACGAACTACGGGCCCCGGTGGCTCAGTGGCAGAACCTCTCTATTTCAAGTATGTTTTCCCGTACTCCTGGTGCTACTATCGATTTGTGTTTTCCCGTACCTCCATCAAAAGAGAAGGGACAGGTTGTTGTGGCCGAGATCTTTCAATTGTTGGATGTGGACGTGTTGCCACAATGAATTATTTCACGGATTCCGCTGTGAATTTTCTTCTTAGCCATTTTTAGTAGCCTATGATCTTCACTCGTCAAGACCATATGACTAAATGACAAATTGGTAACACAACTGAGGTCATTCACTTCTTTTCCCTAAGCAAAGGAAAGGTTTCGTCCGCCAGAGGGTGGCGGGGTTGAGGCCGAAGTTTAGTTCGCATAGTTTCCGAGGACACAGGTGGAATAGATAGGCTCTAGAGCGTTCACCTTTGATGCATGGGGTCACCGGTTCCATCCCAGGGCGCGCCAAAGAACTTTGTGGTGGACAAACACCGTGTGCGTGAGTTTCCTAGGGATTCTTCCGTTTCCTCTCACTTTCTTCATTCCACCATTTCATTCATTTCTCATCATTATAGTCTCCTTTAGCCTAAACGACATAATCGTGGGACGTAAAACTTAAAGATTTCATTTCATTTTCATTTTCAGTTCTAACTACATATAGATGTACTGTAGTCCTAAAAATGTCCATTAAATTACAAAAACTAAAAACTGAAACCACTGGCGTAACAGACCTTAAGTCCTGAGTCGGCCTCAACGCCATATGTTAACGACTGGTGGACCTACGACCACTTGAGTGACGAACAGGTGGTCAGCCTATTGCGTCATCCTCCCCCAACAGGCGTATCACTCCTCAGTTTTCCTCACGACGCTGGGCAGACGCCAAAAATTTGGAGTACTCCAGCGGAAAATTGAACAAGGGATCACGTGGATATGAGTCCAACGCTCTAACCACTAGATTATGGAGTTCCTTACCTTTAATAAAGAATGTAAGTGTAGCCTACAAAAAGAGTTTTGAAATCATTTGATCCTCAAAATATTTCAGATAAATAAAAAATACTGTAGTACAAACCCGGTAATTGATGTCCATGACTTAACAAACAAACATAAAAATATATCCGAAATAAGTCCCTTACTTTAGTTAGGTTAACCCTGGTTATACTGTTAATATTATTATTGTTATTATTATTATTATTATTATTATTATTATTATTATTATTATTATTATTATTATTATTATTATTATTATTCATAGCAGTTGTAGTCATAGTGGTAATACTTTTAGCATTGTAAAATGGTACATTAGTACTCATATAGAAATTGGAAATGAAGTTCGAGTAACACATGGACTTTTGTTAAGTTTTTCCGGGGGGGGGGGAGATCCGAAGCCGGTATCGCCGCCACTGTTTGGACAGGCTTGTTAAATAAAGCTGGCCGACCCACATCTCTTCCAAAGGCAGCACTCTCATATTTTAGTACTTTGATTTGAAATAAACATCCTGAAACAGACAAAGAAGATTTATGTTTAAATATTATTTTAATGTTATATGGTTGCATATATTCTAGAATATTGTGTACAAGGTAAGCGTTCAGACTGTCTCGTCTCGAAAACATAATACGTTTCTATTGAAAGAGATTTGTTCTGTTGGCGCCCCTCTCTAACACGATTACTATCAACTATTTTAAATTGGTATTGATATTCTTTAAAACATAAGAAGCTAGAGTTAAGCAGGTGAAACGATTGTTCGACTATACTGTATGTAATGGAACGATCGTTTCATTTCCGGTGGGAAAACATTTTTTTTCTTTTTAAAGTTATAAACTACTGAAAATGCAAAATATCTCGTTTTAAAACTCTGTTTCTTCGAAACTATCGCAAGCGGCTCAAAGAGTTACGCAAGAACAAGTACATGCTCTGTCCTAGTTTCACAATCCATCTAGTACGTACTAGCGTAATGAATTATATAAAATAAGCTCGGGTACGGAGATACAATTTTTAACTACTAATTGAGTATTCTTGAGTGGGTACCGGAGGGTTATGACTCTTGAATATTTAGATCAGTAGCGGATCTAGAAGTTAAAAACTGGGGGAGGGCAAGCAGAACCAAGAATATGATAAGTACATTATGGGTTTACTATAAACTTTCACAAATATATAAATAATAGCTTAAATTAATTTTGTCACTCAAAAAATTAGGGCCTAGGCCCCCGGCCCCAGGCTAAATTCGCCAATGATTTAGATAGAGCGTATAATAGTTCCTGCACTGTTAAAAATACTTTCTTAAATCTGAGAAAACGTTTCTTATCCGTGCACCGAGAATATCTTTTCTGAAAAATAAGAGCTTGGAACTCTCGTTAATGAGAAATGAAGAAAAATAGATGAGGTTGTATGAGCAAAACGAGAAAATATACTGTTACCTTCCTTATGAATGAAAATAGCCAAATTTCATTTCTAAGAAAATATTGTCTCGGTGCACAGATAAGAAACGGTTTCTCAACTTTAAGAAATTATTTTCAACAGTGTGGTAATTCTTTCAACCACTTGCGAGGGGTAGCATAATTTTCAAGCCAAGGAATATAAAAAGTGATATTTTGGGTTTTCTGCGGTTTATAACTGCAGAAATTTTGAAAATTTTGAATTTTGAAACTTTTCCGGTTCATAGTTACCAGAACGTTTTTCTTTTATTTGATATAAAAAAGTATCACCTTCTAACTTTATGACATGGAGTCATTAACACCCTGCGATTTATAATATGTGTTCTCTTGAAGAAGTTAGAGTTAAGCAAGTGACACGATCGTTCGTCTCTCTCCCTCTCTCTATTGTTATTATTATTATTTTTAAGTTTTACGTCCCACGGTTATGACGGTTAGGCTAAAGGAGACGGTGATGATGAGATATGGGTGAAATGGTGGAATGAAGAAAGTGGGAGGAAATGGGAGAACCCCGAGAAAACCCACGAGCACGGTGTTCGTCCACCACAAAGTCCACACGGCGCGAGCTGGGATCGAACCAGCGACCCCAAGCACCAGAGGTGAACGCTCTCTCTCTCTCGTATATAGACGACGATCATTTCACTTGCTTCTTATGTTTTAAAGCATATCGAAACCTACTTAAAGCTGTTATAAACTAGTAAACTTATTTACAGTAGTAAATAAATTATTCCTTAAAATAGTAAACCTATTTGTTCAATTTGACATAAGGAATCACCTCTCGAATTTATAACACAGATTTCATTAACATCCTGTACAAAAGTGTTCTATTGAAGAAGCCGTCAGATTGGTTGTTAGGTTGTTTTTTTATAACACCACTGCACAATGGATAAACACATGTACTGAAAATATTTCATTTTGTTTGTTTCTTTTATTTAAGTGAGTTAAAGTATATTTCACTGAATATTAGTAACACACCATCCCATCATTGTGAACTACAAATACCAAGAGTGGACGTAGAATGTGGGCCGCCATCTTAAGTGTGTTCAAGTACGTTCTTTCTTTTACGAACAGTAATGTGGAAACAAAGAATAATTTGGACAAAAACGCCAATGTGAAATGCAGTGAATATACGGCAGACAGTGATATCAATTTGTACCCGAACTGTGATATATCAATTTGGTTGAGATCATGCACGCAGGAGGTGGTGCAGCCGATCGAAGGAAAAGTAACTGGTAAGTACAATGCACATCTTATGTATGCTTGCCGATAAAATAAATAAATAAATAAAAAGTCCGTCGATGAAATGAAACATGCAGATAGCAGTAGTAATCGTGACCTGTGAAAGCAGTGGTTACAATATCAAAGATGTATCCACACAAGCGGGGACTCTCTTCTCCAGTGAGAGCTCCTGCGTGGCTAAGCGGTTAGCATACGCGCCTTTGGTGTGGGAGACCCGAGTTCGATTCGCGGCTGTAGTTTATGTGGTTCGGATTCCACGTTAATCAGTAGGTCCACGTATCATATAGCCCCACTGCTGAAAGGGACGTTAAACTCAAAATCTACTCAACTCAACTCTCTTCTCCACTGTCATTTCTTTACCTGGAAAATATCGGCAGGTGAAACATGTTTTTCTATAGTCCCATTATTAATTTAAGTTTACATTGACTATTATTACTACATTGTGCTTAGTTACTAATCAGTTTTAAACATAATGAACAATTACAGTTTGATGTAAGTTTAAAACTATCTCTATACAATACTTTCAAGTAAGTTTTATTGAATACTGTTCTAATTAAATGAAAGAAACATACGCTGTAAGGCATAAAAGTATATTTTAATAATTAGATCTGTGTTCCATTTTATCTACGAAATTGAAAACAAAAAACACTACATTTTCCACTCACACTTAAATTACAATAAGACAACAAAGACTGGTACTTTCTATAGAAGGATTAAAAACAGACTCGGAACATCTTAAACAACACTCCTTTTACCTTGATGAAAATAACTCAAATACAACGGTATATTCCACCACCATGTTCACATGAGCTTCCCTGTGACTGTGTGAATAGCGTACGAGCCTTTGACGTGGCTGACTCGGGTTCCATCCCAGGTGGGAGCTCAAGTGCTTCGGATTGGATCCTATGTTAAGCTGTAGGTCTAAATCTTAAATAGCCTCGCTAGTGAAAGGTACGATAAACTCAAATCCAAGACACTGCCTTGTACGCTATTCATTGTCATATATAACACAGATAGTTGCAGTTCCCGAATGTTCAGTGCTACTAACTCATAAATATTGTGTCACACTACAGGGTGTTTCCTCCATTTTGATAAGTATTCGTAGTTCTCAAATACATCTCGAACTTTTACTAGCAACAATGCTATAATACTTTAATTAGTATGTTAGAAGAAACAGCGAACATAGCCGGCAAAGTAAAGCGTTTACGTTAATCTGTTGCAGCGACACAACCAGTCTTCACAGGCTCTCAAAAGCCTGTTACTGGTTTCCAGTGATGGTCACAAAACTGCAATACTTCCCCTTCCCCTCCGCACTTCTTATCAATATAGGTATAAAGAGAGTGGACATGTTCCTCGAACAGCCATAGCAGCTACAAATGGACAAAAGCAAATTATATACACACAAATTTATAACCGTGACACAACTAAGCAGCACAGTGAAAACCATAGTTACCAACACTACTGCTTAATCAAGTATCTGACCCCTTTTACAGTGATACGTTTGCTAAAATATGAATAAATACGCTCTCAGAAATATCTGAAAATTAACTGTGCAGACATATTCACTTCCTATGTGGGAAAAATGCCCGTGATAGGAATGTTAAGTGATTCCAAGTATACGCTAACATAATCAAGGGCAGTGGTTCTGTTCCTATTCAATGTCAGGGTATTCAATTTCATATTCAATGTCAAGGTAGCATATGGCGGAATTACAGTATTTAATATTTATTTAGAGTTTACTGGAAAATTTGTATTCAACAAACTTTACCTATTATAGCGACTTCGTGACAAGTCCCATATTATAGTGTGTGTAATCAAAAGGATGCAAATAAATACATACAAATACAAACCTAATTCCTATCACGACGCCCATTTTATCACATCCTCTTGCCAGTGACCCCCTTATAATTTCTGGTCTGTAATAAGCTTGTGCAGGGAGTAATCTACACCCCCAACCCCCCCTCAACACCCCCCAAATTTCTTTACAGACACCCCTGGATGGAAAAGGAATACTCCCCAAAATCCAATTGTATCAATCATTATAATATAGGTTATTATTACATCACGTTAAAAAAGGTTTAGCGCTTAGGAAAGAAGGCAATATTCTTATTTATTTAGTTTACTTCAAAATACGAAGCGACTTCGTTCTCATGTGCGGCTTCGAGGACCACATGACCTCATTGTTTCGGCCGGTGTTTTGATCAAAACAATTGACAAAACAGGTCCGCTCATACCTACCCTCCTGGGCTCCGCGGTCGTTCCCGTTTCCGTTATTTATAGTTAGTGTAAATAGTGAGACTGCCAAAAGTGCTCAAATATTTTTGTATTTTCTTCAAGAAACAGTCCTTAAATTAAGACGAAATGATATTTCTGTTGAGTGTGGAGTACAACTTGCTGAAGTATGGGGATGGTAAATATTATAACTCAAAATCTTGTTCTTGTTCTTGTTCTGGTAACCTCACACAGAGGTTGTACAAAGAAGGAGATGCGGCGCCGTAGTAGCTAAGTCCGCTATGGCCCTGGAATTGTTAAAAGATAAAAAAAAAAAAATAGATAAATCTCTGCTAAAGGCATTGCATAATATACATTTGTAACTTCTTGCTTCCTGTGAAAATTCTTGAAGCAAGTAGATGTTGCGTACGCTGAAAACGAGTCTTCGAGAGAATGGTTGAACTTAGAAAACTATGTTAGTAATAATCTTGAAAATTGCCCTGGTGGGAAGATGAAAAATGTCAAGTGGATTACGGACAGTTCTCTGGGGATGAGTGTGATGCATAACGGGAAGTATGTAGATCACGAAGATTATCTGTCAATATCATGACTGTTTTCTCTAAGAATTGAATCAGTTTTTTTTTATCCATTGATGGTCTTACCTTTTGTTTCGATAAGCGTAAGAAGTCAAATTGGGAAGAAAAAAATCACAGGCGAAGTCGCTATGTCAATATCCAGAAGCACTTTCGCTAGATGCATCATTAAATGCCTTCAAGTTTTTATTATTATTATTATTATTATTATTATTATTATTATTATTATTATTATTATTATTATTATTATTATTATTATTATTATTATTATTATTATTATTATTAAAGAAAATAACGGATTTGAACTTTGTTTTCTCTTTGCATTAATATGAAATCTTTGACTTTAGTTTCCTATTATTTTAATATGAAATTTTATTTTAATGATCCAATATACAAAAATTAATCTATTAGAAAGTGTTTTTTTTTCTAGCAGATTTTTGAGCTCAATAAATGAAAGCTTCGAGGGAGGGGGGAACATTGAACCAATTACTCTTGCTAATAGTTGTGTAACAAAATATATTGTTTTCTTTGAGTTTGTTTAAAAATGTATATCACTATTTTGAGAGCACCCCCCATTTATTTTGAACACCCCCCACGTAAAAATTTCTGGCGTACTTACTGAGCTTGTGTGTGATTTTTAATGTACCTATTGCGGAGATCTCATGATATCCATCTATTAAAACAAAGATAAGAATAGCTTATCAGTTGGAAATGACTTGATAATGTGCGTCACGAAGGTTGAACCGGACATCGGCTTCTCTTCGATATTTATATCTTCGCAACTCCCAGGTTAAGAAATCTTATTCTAGGGTATAGCTTCTATTTTCTATTTTAAATTATGCTCTTAAATAGACAAAACTGTAGCTATTCCCTCCTTTTTCTTCTTGTAGGTTGTTTCCCAGAATGGCTTCGAGGTAGTCTCCTGAGAAATGGCCCAGGAAAACTTTCCTTCGGAGATACTGAATTCAAGCATCTGTTTGATGGTTCAGCTCTTCTACACCGGTTAGTAAATAGTATAGCTTGTTTCTGATTATCGTATATCCATATCAGAAATTATTGAAAGTTTTTGTACTAAATTATCGTAATTTCAAAATCAATTTATTTTTCAGAAAGGACATCCATGAAGTTTCATGTAATCTCGGAATCGCATCACTTACTTTTGCACCATAAATGTATTTATTTATTGCAGGAAGAAATAATTTCCACAAGTAAATGAACTAGATTAATAGTGTCTTCTTGACTTGGAAATATTTTACTTTATTATAATATTTTCGTCTGTCCAGATGTAAACATTATCAGTTGTAATATAATTTAAAGAAAGACTAAAGACAATTAATAAGTTTAAGCAAGTCTACGAAAACAGGGAAGTCAAGTAAAGAAATAAATAAATCTGTTTAAAAAATCATTCAAAATCAAGGAAAATGTTAATCAACCGAATTATATCTATAAAAGAGATTTTAATAACATTTCTAATGAAAAATATCTTTTATTTGTCTAAAAGTACTTTTTCCTAGGTATGCAAAAGGAATCTTTTATTTTTCAATTTTCTTGTTGGTAAAAGGTATCTATGTTTTCAATGCAATTTGTATTCAAGTTAACTAAACTAACTAACTACCTCTATGGCCTATGGAACCCAGAGGTTCAATGCCGTGTTCACAAATGCTCTCCACTGACCACTATCCTTAGCTAACTGGATCTAGTTTCTACTTTGTATTCCTATTTCTGCGAGATCCATCTTAATATTGTCCTCCCATCTTTGCCTAGGTCTTCCTAATGGTCGTTTTCCGGTTGGATTTCTAGTAAAAACTTTTAAAAAGTCCGTACTTTTTTCCATGCTGGCTACATGATCTGCCCACCTCAGCTTCCTAGACTTGATGACCTTAACAGACCTTAACAAAGTTTGATAAAGGGTATAAATTATGCAGTTCCTCGGTATGAAGTTTCCGCCATTCCTAATTCCCGTTCCTCTTGGGTCCTATCAAGATACAATCTCCTACTTAATACTGGGGTCTATATTTTTCATACACAGCACAGAAATAATCTCAACCTAATTAATATCACGACTCCCCTTATAATTTTTGGTTTGTAATAAGCTTGTGTGGACTTTTGATATACCTATTGCAGAGATCTCACAATATCCATCTATTTCTATAATAGTAGAATCCATTTCTTGTATATAGTGGATATAGTAACTTACCTAAAAGCAAATGGTTTAAAATCAAATTTGATCAGTTCATTCATATTACAAATATCGAGTCCGATCCGTCATACTGTTTCAAAATGCAAGCCGTTTGAAAATTTTAAGACTTCAGAACTTCCTTAATTTTGGGTCATATGATAAAAAAAAATGAAATGATATCTAATTTTGGTTTAAAAAGCTTGGACAGTTGTTAAAAAGTTATTGAGTATTTTAAATGGTTTCATAATTTGCGCCACGAAGATTGTACCGGACATTGCCGCACTACTGAAATCACACCATGTTCAGGTATGTTATTAGATTTGAATTTTAATTGTATTTCAATATATAGGTTTTGTTGCATTTGTATTTTTCTGGTATTTCAATATGCAGTTCTCATTAGTTTCATATCTTAGCTCTTTCATTTAAATTGATTTTTAAATAACTGGTCACCTGTTGAAAATGTTAAGTAGACCTATTTTTTTGTTGTTCTTAACAGTATATATAAAAATAAAAAATGTGTTTATCAGAACAAAATTTAAAATAATATTTAAAAATATTTTCCGATATTAGATTCTAATTATATTTTTCTCTTCCGCATACTTGCGCGACCCCCAGGTTGAGAAATCCTGATCTAGTAAAACAAAATAAAACACATGCTTCACGTTGGCAATGAACGACATATCGTCGCTGCTCCTCGAAGAACCGCTATGTGACATTTTTTGTCGAAAATGAGTTATGTCGTCCAATAAACCAGAAAGCTGTCAGGCAGCGTCCCTTATAATGTCATACGTTAATATTCAATTGTTTCGCCACAACAATGAAAATTTATAGATTGAAATTAAAGGCTTTTGGTTCTCATTACGTGCGCATTGATTAATGTATACAAATCCTTTATGTGCTTATAAAAGAGCAAAAGATGCTACGTAAACACAAAAATAGTAATATAACATTGTTGAAGCAAGCTACAACAATGTCCAGTGCATAATATGTGCAGAACCAATTTTATTGTAATTTTCAAGTGTTTCCATGTATATTTGGCAAAACTTTAAGAGTTCGGAATGTTTTTCCCTTCTCCTGGAAAGTTGTGGTTTCAACACATACCGATTCTTCGTAAATTTTAGTGTAGGGTCTACGTTTTATGTCACACATACCCGAGGTGTCTAAAACTACACTGGGGTACATTTGTACCCCCTTTGGGTATTTATGCTACAATATTTTTTTAAGTATTTTATTGTTTGATTTTATTATTGTAAAGAGCACAATAAAGAACAGGTGATATTAGAACCTATTGCAATATATCGATGCAATAATACAGTTCTCTAGTGCAGTGTTTCTCAAAGTGTGGGTCGCGGGCCGTTCTTTAGTGTGTCCCGATGAAAATTGCAAGCGTTTGTTAATGACGTGAAGAGTAAGTGGTTACTCAGAGCCCTGCCCTGTTATATAATCAGCAGCGATGCTGGGTTATGATGGAAGGAGAGTGGCTGAGTCAAAATCTGTCACGGAGTAGGGCAATGCGTCGGGAGTAGTGTTAGCTCTGTGTTACCCTTCTATGGAAAAATTACAGATGTGATTTACAAAATTTAATTGCTTTGAGATAGACCACCATTACTTAAAAGTCAATGTGTATTTGAATAAAAGGAGGTAGGCCACAAAATACTTTTTTTTCTAAAAAAAAAAAAAAATAATTAATGTGGGTCGCGGTAACAAGAAGTTTGAGAACCACTGCTCTAGTGTATAAACACATTTCCGTTTTGCTAACCTAACCTACCTAAACTTATCCTAAACTAACCTACACTAACAAAACCAACATAAACCTAACAAAGCCCAATTCAACATAAAATAACTTATCAATATTAACGATGCCACAAATAACAATATCTCTATTTGCAAAAATTTGTATTGGGGTTCCCCTGTACCCTTGTTGGGAATCAGGAGTTAAAAATATCATGGGCATCCGAGGGTTAAAAAATAACCAAAATGAAAGAAGTGTCAAACATAGAAAGCAGACTCCATGCAATTTATCTTAAGCTCAGACAACGGACAAAATGAGGAACTTGAATTCCTCTTCTGTATTGAAATGTAGCTTACTAGTAGGCTAAGCAAAACATTTTATTCATTCGTACGGTATTTTTGAACTTTTGGAAATTATTAAAAGCTGAATAATTAGCATTTCAGATTGAAAGCATATAGTAAATACAGTATATTCTTCTAATGAATCTTTTTGTTTTCCAGATTTTCCTTCCAGAACGGAAAAGTGACCTACCAAAATCGTTTCCTTCAGTCCGAAACTTTCAAACGCAACATGGCTGCTAAAAGAATTGTCGTCACAGAGTTTGGGACCAGTGCAGTTCCAGAACCATGCCAAACAATATTCCAAAGGTGCGTATGTACTTTTTGAATACTCTGTTATTGGTATCCTAAATTCTCTATTTAGCCTTGTACAGTCAGCGTCAAAACTTCTTTCCGTTTGATAAAATTTATTTTGGGAACAACGGTGGTATGGCATGAACTACAGAAAATTACATTATTTTTGTTCACTGGAAATTGCACTCAAATCGTCCTTCCATTCTGAATTTATTTACAAATTGGGGCCCAGAGCGGCCGCCCCCACCCCCCCATAAGAGGTCCGACAATGTACTTTGGTACTTTGATGTTTGTAATTTTTCATTTTTTTTTGTTTTTTTTTTTAATTTCTCTATATGTACCTATAACAGCACTTGCCTCCCCCAAACACACATCCTGGCTACGCTACTGCCTGTACACAGGGGTGCCCACAAGGGGGGGTTATGACGCAAAGTGCGTCATTGAAATATTGGGGGGGTGAAAATCTATATAAATATGTTTGATGCGGGGGTAAAATTAATCGAAAAGAAGATTTTTTTCATGGAAGAACACCTACGGATAGACAATTGGGGGGGGGGTGCGTCATGGACATAAGGGGGGTGGGCACCACTGCTGTACATGTAGTTGTATTTATCGTGTAACTTGTTGTGAAAATATAATTTATCTATCGTATAAATAAAGTTGATAAATAAAACTTGGAGTGCTTCAATTATAGATTATGTACGTGAAAGGAAACATAAGTGATGTATAACTTCTGACATTTTGATCCTAACAACACTTGATGTCCTGCTGTAATGCAAAAAGATAAAGAACGGGACAAGCCGGTAGCCAAACCAAAAACGTAGCGGCGGGGCCGGTAGAAGTTAGGAGGGCCCGATCCAACCATATTATAGTTCATTTGCAAACCTATCGTGAAAATTTGAGGGGACCAACAGAACTTTAGTAGGGCCCTGCCCCCTAGACCCCCGTGGATATGGGCCTGAAACGGGAGATGTTACTAAGATATAATTTGAACAAGTATTGTTAAGTTGGAATAGTTTCATGCTCGCATGATGCAATTGTGGGGAACGTTATTCAAATAAAATATAATTGTACTAGCATGGGCGTTCATTGCAGGGTGAGAAGAAGCGATTGACCTTTTCCTGGCACAAAACTCATTAGAAAAAAAAATAGTGTATAGGTAAAATAGCTATTTTCTGTACGGTTACTTCCTGTCTCGCAGAATGCCTTATCTGCGTGCAATATTGCCACGTTTACTCATTCCTGTTTCGTAGAATCGTTTGAAAATGTTGGTAGCACCTCAACATTAGAAATATTTGGCGAAAAGAACAAAACACCAACATAAATCTAAAGATGTGCTGTTCGCAATAGAGCCTTGTTGCAAAAGTCCAATCGTGATTTACTGCAACAAGAACAAATTACAAACACACAGACACACACACAAAAAAAATCATTTGTATTGAACAATAACGGCATATAAATTTAGTATATAGTGCGACTGTTAACATCACTTCGTCTTCATTGGATTATAATTTCAACTGTCCAAATGAATGCAATGAGGTACTGTATTAAAGTACGGAATAAGGCCAACCTTAGTACGGAATAAGGCCAAAATTAGTACGGAATAAGGCCAACCTTAGTACGGAATAAGGCCAACCTTGCCACATCTAAACCTACTCTTAAGAACCCGTAGGTCTACGACTGTCCAAACGTCTCCACAATCTTCTCCGCAAAGTTAAATGTCTGCCTCCAACAGCCACATTCTCAGGCTGTTCTTACTTCGAAAGTAGAATGAATCTACATATCTACTTCTTATTAAATTTAAGATGCGAAACCTCGGTATTGTTTGTACTTTTCTAGCTGTTATCAAATTTATTGTTATTGACCTGAATTACCTTTTATCTCTTTTGCCGTAAACGGTAAGAGATACGGCAAAATATTACCTTTCAAAGTTGTTCAAAATTTAGTGATTGTTTCAATGGGAGCAAAAAAATCCTTGTTTCCGTTTAAAATTTTGAAGTTGCTCCTCCCGTAGAGATATTTCTAAGACGCCCCTGATTTCAGAAGCATCATCACGTGATTTGGCACGCCCACTTTAGTAATATTATTTTTCTTTCAACGATTTCTGTGCACTAGGAGCTGAGTGAAAGGCCTGTTACGAATTTCGTGAATCACCCGGTATATACAAGAAATATACAACACAAAGTTGTAAAACTGTCTGAAATTTCAAGAGAACGTTTTCAAAATGTTCTTGTTGAGAGTACATAACGCGGGTATGCTATGAGATATTTATGATTAACATATTGCGGAGTACACGAGAGGCACTATAGTTATAGTAATAAATAACATTTTGTAGAAATTTAGTCATTGAAAATTTTTACATTAATATTTAAGAACATTTTATTTATGCTGAAATGAAAGAATAGAGTTTAGGGAAATGATTTTTAATGCGTGTAATTTATGTTTATTTGTATTTTTTTTTAAATGTTTTAAGTACCGAATCTTGACTGTGTATTGACAAAATGAAGTGAGTGCATACTTTAGGCTTATACAGGGTGTTTCAAAACAACATCGACAACGTTTGGAGGTAATTCCTGACACCAAGATAAGACAAAAGTTATAGACCAACCTGGGTGCACAAATGCTTCCTTTCGGAGTTATAGGCTGCCGAAAACATGCAAGTTTAAAGGTCCATAGCTCCAAAACTATGGGACCTACCGTAGTCGAGTCAAGACTTTACTTAGGAATTACTATGTACCCTATCCAAATATCCAAGTTTCAGAATCATGCGGTACTTCCGCAACAATTTTTATAAAGGTCGTTGGTGAGTATTTCAAATTATATGCCCGTAGCCAAACTTCTTGTATAAAAATTGTTGCGTGAATACTGTAGGATTCAGAAACATGTAATTTTGGATAGGGAACATATTAGTTCCTAAGTGAAGTCTTGACCCGATTACGGTAGGTCCCATAGTTTTGGATCTATCGACCTACCGTAAGTTATTTTTTTCATATTTTCGGCAGGCTATAACTCCGAAAGCAAGCATTTGTGCAGAGAGGTTGGTCTATACTTTTTGTCTTATCTTGGTGTCAGGAATCACGTCCCAAACGTTGTCGGTGTTGTTTTGAAACACCCTGTCGGTATTGGTTTAATGTAAGTTTAGTTGATGATAAACTTCTGTAATTTTTAAATGTTGTTATCGGATCTGCAGTTGTATATGGATTTTTTTTTTTTTTTTGAAATTAGCGTTGCAACTGCTGCGACTTAGAAAAGCCAAGTCGTTTTGTTTCTTGATGTATTGAGGTTATGCAATTATTGTACTTGTGGTGAAATAGTAAGTACATGTACTTATAGGAATATACTTTTTCATTATGTTTGTCAATGAGCTTGAGCATGAGCTTACACGATGGGTTGTGTAGGATAGTTGACCGGTACGTGGAAACAGTGACATAACGTAACTAAAGGGGGGGCGGCAAACGGAGCTTCTTTCCCGGGAGCAGGATTGGAGGCCGCAAAACTGGGCAAGTATTTATTTTTTTCTATAAGGCAAGAAAAGAACTTTTACCAAACTGAAGATCATAAAAAAATAATAAAAAAATTAACCTCAGAAACTTAACAAGACAACGACGGTCTCACCAACCTTAGCGTCATATCCATGGAGCATAAGTTAGTTTCTAAGGTTTCTATCTTTTGCGGACATTGTATGAATTCCGTGCATTTTTGCACGGTGTAATTTCACACGGCGAGCAATTACGCATTGTATCGAGCAATTACGCATTGTCTTCCTTATCAGATTATTCAATCTCCAGGTGTGGTGCATTTTCACACGGTCCACTTGTCAATAACGTGATTCATCCTGAAACCGCTTTCACTATAGGGGAGTGGGAGGACTAAGGATATTATAAAATGCAATCATCCTTGGATGTGTAAGTTTCGTTTGCTCGCTTTTTGTTCTGTCTTGTTGGTAGTTATTTTAATTTCCGGTTATTTCCTTTATTATTCTTTTTGTGAAAGTGAAATATTTCCTAAGCTATCCTTCTCTAGTATTAATTGCAATTGTTAGCATTTATTTTAATTTGTGTTTGTTCTTCTTCTATTCTTACTTAGTTGACATTTGCTTTGTGTCCTCCCTGCCCCCATAGTGAAAACGTTTTCAGGGTGAATCATGTGATTGACAGGTGGCCAGTGTGAAAATGCACGACACCTGCAAAATGATTAATCCGATAAAGAAGACCGTGCGAAATTGCTCGATAATGAGTATTGTGTGAAATTGCACGACACCGATAAAACCTTTGCACCCAAAAGAGCCCGCAAAGTTAAATTTTAGTTCCATTTGTGTGTGTGTGTGTGTTTTCATATAAGATGCCCGAGTAAGAAATTTAAGAAATTTACAAAATGCCCGGGTATAATACTGTCATAATTAAATATTGCATTCTAAAGCAACAGACTGTTAATTCATTCCGCTCATATGCACATTCCGATATAATTCCAAAAATATTATAATTTGCAATTATTATGACAAAACTATAAGAATATGTCAAGCATGCTACTCTCAGATTATTTGGCAATCAAATACTAATTAGTTTGGTACTTCATGTTGTACCAAAAATTATGTCCTGCAATTATGAAATCAAGCTTTACCACAGAAGAAAAAATGGAATAGAAGAATTACTGTGTGGTGCCAATATCAGGTGTAGTCGGGAAGCGTTTCGGTTTGGTTGGTAGGGACAACTAGGCTAGTTGCGCCGCTGCGTGGAAACAAATTTGAAGACAGAATTACAAAGCAGTTTATACAGATAAAGAATTTATAAATTAATTACAATTGAATTTTGAAGTATATAAAGTTTTTATTATTATTATTATTATTTATAAGAAGATTTCGGTTGAAAACAATGATAACCTTCATTTTAAAACGCGTGAATTGGTTACAATAAAACAATAATAACACTCATGTGAACTGAATTGCGGAAATAATTCTAGAAAAAATACTGTTGTTTCAAACTTGAACTCTTTCGACAGTTCAGCTCACATGTGTGTTATTATTATTTCTGTAACTAACTCACTTGGTTTTAAAATGAGGGTTATCATTGTTTCCCTCCGAACTCTTCATAAGTCATTTTGAAAATTAATGAACTAAAAGTACAATCACGGAGAAAAGTTTAATAAAGTAGTTCAACGTAGTCCATGACAGTATATGTTTTATTTATTGGAACTATTTAAATCATCTGTCATGCTTACAATATCGATTGTAATTTTGAAGTGCGCACTGTGCAGAATCTCAGTTCTGAACGTGCGGTACAGGTTTCCCCGCTCATAATTTGGAAATGATTAGTTGTTCTTTTTTACCATTATTTCATTGTAAGATACGTATTGAAAGAATCGGAATTATAAGTTTTAGATTAATGTCTAAATATAGAATGAACTTCCATTTTGATTTGAAAAGAGTGATCTCATTCTAATGTATCTTTTCAGAATCTCCGCTGTGTTTCATCCTGGAGAATTGTCAGACAACGCAATGATCTCCGTGTACCCAATAGACGACGAATTCTATACTTTCACAGAAACTCCTTATATACATAGGATAGACCCTCAAACACTAGAAACTCTAGAGCGGGTAAATAAAACTCTTACCTGATAGTATTTATGGGTTTTACAAAATTATAAATAAATAAGAATTTTTTTTTTAAAAAAAAAGAGTATATTTTGTACAACATAAGTGAATGAGGCAAACGCAACTGATAGTGAAACAACAGCTAGGTGGCCAGTGTTTCTTCCATGTATACTTTCGGGGCCAGGGGCTTTGTTTTTCCGTAGAACTCTCAATGTTTCTTGACTTATACACCTTTAAAATGCTTTATGTTATGCTTACATAACCGTCTAGGTAACTGCATTTTACCTATAGATTTCCGATTTTTTTTTTTTTTTTCATCCAGCTCACATAATGGCTCTTAAATTGAGTAATAATCTTGTCCAAAGTTTTGAAGTGTTTTAGTGTAAAGTACAAATCATATTACCAGATTTAATGGTTATACGCAGACTATATTTTTTACTACTCTTCCCCTGTTCTCTTTCAGTGCTTTTTCCCTTATGTTTTCATCTTGTTACTTTGACTTCTATCCTCCGTGAACAAGGCTTCAAGGAGAACTGAAAGCTTAGAAGTTAAACAAAGATTTCTCAGGAACTAGAATCTGAAGATTTTGTACGAGGCGCGTTCGGAAAGTAACCTCCGATTGGTCACTGTGCGTGAAGTAGTGGAAGCAGCGCACAGACGTGCGCGGTAGATCAGTCTGCATCCAGCCGTGGTAGAGTGAAGGTTGTCTTGATCACTAGTTCTACTATTGTAGTGTCTCAAAATGTGTGCTGCAATAGAAAACCCCGCCAAGTGCGAGCTGCGAGCTGTTATAATTACCTTTTCTTATAGCAAAACAAATTTCAGCAACAGCTATTCATCGGTAATTTGGTGCCGTGTATAGGCCAAGTGTGATGAGTGAAGGAGTTGTTCGTGAATAGGTTCGTTCATTTAAAAGTGGACGAACAAACATTCATGATGAAGAGAGGACTGACAGGCCATCAATGGTCACTCATGAACTCGTTCAGAAAATTTATAGAAAAGTTCGTGAACCCCAGCGACTATCATCTCTTCATGCATATGAAGAAGTGGCTTCGATCTCAGCGCTTTGATGATGATGAGGAGCTGAAAGATGCGGTCATAAACTGTTTCAAGGGACAGGCGGGAGATTTTTATGCTGATGGAATTTCTAAGCTACAGCAGAGATATGATAAATTCTTGAATGCTTATGGAAACTATGTTGAAAAATATAGAAAAGAAGTAGTTTTCAGATATATATAATAAATTCTACCCTTTTTACTTTAGTGTTTCTTTCTTAATCAATCGCAGATTACTTTCCAAATGGCCCTCGTATTAATTTCAAAGCAAAAACTTGCAGATTTTGTGTAAAAGCCACTAAATTCATCACATTGGAGAATAATATTGGAATGTTATAACTTTTTGGTCAGCATTTTGATTTTAAGATAAATAATAAGACCAAGGAAGAATAACTTTCAAACTGCTGTAGACCCAAAGTTTATTTTTTAAAAATCAAATACAAACAATTTGATTTCACTTCTAACCTAAAACATGTGTATTGATGGTGATTCTTTTATTTATTTATTTGTATACGTGCAGGTTGATGTATCACAACATGTGGCAATAGTAAACCATTCATCACATCCTCACGTGACACCCGATGGAACAACGTACAACATAGGACTAACGACTTCCTTGTCAGGAATTTCACACTGCGTCGCCAAATTCCCTTCTAAACGCAGTTTAGGTTCAGGTAATATATGATAAATACTTTTGTCCTGTGTACAGTCACGAAAGAAAGTATTCTTCAGTTGACAAAATTTCTTTTCCTAATATCTCAACAAATAATAACCTAATAGAGTACCGATTTTGGCAAGTTATCAAGTTGTAACTACTCTGAGGATAGCAACAAAAAGATCCAAATTAATTCATTTATTCCCGAGTTATTGACGAAAGATAATTTGTCAACTGTCAAATACTTTCTTTCCTGTGTGTACAATACGTTGATCTGAGTGATACGACTAGCCAAATTGAGTTAGTAAGGAAAATATTTTGAAATGGTATTTTTTCTACATCAGACTGGGGAAAACACAAAATAGTTATAAGTATACAGGGTGTTCCAAAAAATGTGTCACAGTATTTTGAGAACAGATTTCTTACATTTATTCCCAAAATATTGTAATACCCTGTGAAATTATACAACTTATTATCACCTAGAATTAGAAAAATTGAGATAAAAAATTTTTGAATGTTTTTGTAAAACTATCTAATAAATAAATATACAAATATAGTGTTATAGAACTTCAGAAAGAAATTTTTAGGTGAAAGTAGGAAGCATATTGCATTTCTTTTTCATTTATTTTATTTTATTTTGTTTATTTCGGCGGTGGCTCAGTGGTAGAGCCCTTGCCTCTGATGCATGGGGTCCTTGGTTCGATCCCAGCTCGCACCAAGTGAGTTTTGTGGTGGACAAACACAGTGTGCATGGGTTTTCTCGGGTTCTCCCGTTTCCTCCCACTTCCTTCATTTCATTCATTTCTCATCATCACCGTTTCCTTTAGACTAGCTGGCATAATCGTGGGACGTAAAACTTAAAGATTTCATTTTTTATTTCATTTGTTTATTCATTTAATTTAAGTCCCAGGAAAATGAACCGATGCTACGGGGTGATGATGATAATGAATGAAGAAAGTAGGAAGAAACAGGAGAAACAGAAGAAACAGGACAAACACCTGCATGGTATTCATGAAAGGAGGAAACTACTGATTTAAACTTATTTTCATATACCAAATCCTCTGTAGGTGCAAATCGTCGCTGCGCCTCGAAGAACCGCTATGTGTTGAAACCATAACTTTCCAGAAGAAGGAAAAAACATTCCGAACTCTTAAAGTTTTGTTAAATATACATGGAAACGCTTGAAAAAATATAGTAAAATTGATTCTGCGTATATTATGCACTGGATATTGTTGTAGCTTGCTTCAACAATGTTATATTACTATTTTTGTGTTTACATAGCACCTTTCGCGCCTTTATGAGCACATAGAGGATTTGTATACATTAATCAATAACGTGATGAGAATCTTAACCCATAATTTCAACCTATTTATTAATTTTCATTATTGTGGCGAAACAATTGAATATTAACTTACCACGTTATAAGGGCAGCTGCCTGGCAGCTTTGAGGTTTATTTGCACGACATAACTCATTTTCGACAAAAATGTCACATAGCGGTTCTTCAAGGCGCAGCGACGAAATTCAATAACACACAAAGGGTGAAGAAGTACATGGCTGGACCGGGATTCGGGTCTAGTCATGCACTTTTTCACTCTTCGTGTCTCACTCACATGGTGTTTGTCCACCAGCAAGTTCACTTAAACTATTATCGAACCATAAACCATTCATTTAATTATAATTGTAAACATCATTAACATATGAATAGATAAAACAATAATAGTGTAAGAGCATAAATCATGTTTCCGAGAATGTGGTCTTGCGTAGCGTAATCGCGAATACTCTTGCCTGTCGTTAAAGTGGTCCCAAGTTCGATTCCCCGTGGGGACACTTGGTCGAAAGGGGTGTAACAGCTTTATCAGGTCAGCCATTCTGAATAAGGTTTTTCCTGAGTTTTCTTCATTCACACCAGACAAATGCTGAGATGGTACCTAACATATAGGTACTACTCTTTCCTCATCTTTTCTTCCTTCTCCTCTCTCCAGGATAATCTGCTTGCCGGGAACGTCATAAATAAAGTCTCAAGTTGGCTGATCCCATAAGTTTCTTGAGAAAAATGCGATTACAAAAAATATCTGTGGCAAATAACATTATTTTGCTTAAGTTTCTTTGTCACAGTCACCAAAAAATTATGATCCTTTATGTTTTTTCAGCATGCTGATTGCGCATACCTGAAAAAATGTTTCTATGTACTAAGACTCTGTGTGTGCCGTTGTTGCAAGATCATGTTTTTTTTAATTTATGTAAAACGTTTCGTTTCTTTATTAGCGACATACTTCTGTAAATAGTTTTTGTTTCGATACCATAAAGTCGTTTAAAATTCAATTTTCAAGAATAGATGTCCATAAGTGAAGATATGTGAGGATCTACAAGCTACTCTAATATTGTATTAGTTTCTAGCAGATTCTGTGTTTTAGTGTTTGAAGAATGTTCTATACGTGGGTGAATAATTCAAAAAATTAGTAGCAGTAAGAGAAAAACCATTTAGAAAGGTCTCAGAGAGGGTCCAAACTATAAATGAAGAAACGATCTTTTTGGATACAAGGTCAGTATTTATTTCTAATCAGAAGGATTACTTCCTACAAGACGGCGCTAGTCAGTCATACGTTGTTACTTAGCGTGACGAAAATACCACTCATCTTTCAGCGAAAGGCTAATTCTCGCTAGATTATAGCCACCTCATTCCCCTTATCTCTTCCCCTCAGGTTTTTTCGTGTTTAGCATGCCGCTAAACAGATTGACGGTGTTGGACAAAGCCTTTTACTTTGGAACAGATGAAAAAATATCGAGAAGGAAGATACTGCATGTACTGTGGAGAAACTGGCGATATTTTCCATAACATGGCGACCATGTTCACAAGACATTGGCGTAATATCTCTGCATTAGAAGTTCACTTTTTATTTATTTATTTATTTTTTTTTTTTTCTAATTCTTTCTATCTTTCCTTTACTTATTTTAGATTGCTGTGATGCACAAAAAGTCAGTTTTCAACAAGCAAGCATCGTTGGTTCAATTCCCTCACGGTGGCGAATGCAACCATCTTATATGCACAGTTTCGGAATTACTGATAACTACTTCGTGATTGTGGAACAGCCACTTTGCGTTTCAATTCCCTCCATGGTCAAAAATAAACTTCTCTCTAATAAACCCATGATAGCTAATTTAAAATGGCATGGTGATAGTGAGGTAAGTAAAACACACTTTCTATTTATATCCTCTGTTTAATTTATGGATCCGGAACTATGAAACGTCTTTGAAATATGGAAAACTTATATCAAAAGATAATTATAAAAAATTTACAACAAAAATGTAGTTCTCGATATTATCTCAAAATTTGGAGTTAATATTATTAACTAACTAACTCTATGGCCTATGGAACCCGGAGGTTCAATGCCGCGTTCACAAAAGCTCTCCACAGACTTCTATCCTTAGCCAATTGGATCCAACTTCTACTTTGTATTCCTATTTCTGCGAGATCCATCTTAATATTGTCCTCCCATCTGCGCCTACGTCTTTCTAATGGTCGTTTTCCGATTAGTCTTCCAGTCAAGATTTTGAAAGCGTTTCTACTTTCTTCCATTTTGGCTACATGACCTGCCCACCTAAGCCTTCTAGACTTGACAACCCTAACAATGTTTGGTAAACCGTATAAATTATGTAATTCCTGGTTATGAAGCTTCCGCCATTCCCCATTCCCGTTCCTCTTAGGTCCGAATATTCGTCTCAGGATTTTGTTCTCAAATACTTTCAGTCTATGTTCTTCCCTCAGAGTAAGCGACCATGTTTCGCAATCATACAGAACAACAGGCATGATTATCGTTTTATATATTTTAAGTTTCAAATTCCTCGACAGAATTCACGACGACAAGAGATTTTGAACCGAATAGTAACACGAATTCCCTGCTTTTAGTCGACATTTAATTTCTTCATGAATATGATTTTCGTATGTTAACATTGATCCTAGATATTTGAAATTATCCACTTTATCAAAAGTATTATTTAATATTTTAACGCATCCATAATTTGCTGTATTACGGTCCCGACGCACTTCCATATATTTAGTTTTTTCTGCATTTACTTCTAAACCCATGTCCCTGCAAGCGTTTAATAAGATCTCTTCATTTCTGTCTATTGTTCTCCTATCATCCCCTATTAAATTTATATCATCAGCATGGAGTTAATATTATTAGGAACCTAAATTATTAAGAAATAGATATTTAATTTAATTAAATAAAATTTGTACAAAAATTTACAAATATTGTCTAGCAGAAATTAGCTTTAAATTCCATAGAGTAAAATGCTGGAAAGAAGAAATTAGCTTTAAATTCCATAGAGTACCGAAGCTAGAGTAAATTAGCTTTAAATTACGTATAAATATCAATGGTAGAAAAAAATAGCTTTAAATTACACACTAATATCAATGCTGGAAAGAAAAAATAGGTTTAAATTACATACGAGTATAAATATTAGCAAGAAGTTAGCTTTAAATTATACACGAATCTCAATGCTGGAAAGAAGAAACTAACTTCCAATTGTACACGAGTATCAATGATGGTATTTGGTTAAATAGATTACCCTTAAGACAAATTAGGCAATGGCGGCAAATGCTAGTGATGTGCTACACTAATCGATGAGTGAGGTAGTTACAAATATATTATCATTCGTCGGAAACTACACACAAGCATCAATGCTAGAAAGGAGACATCAGCTGTAAATCACACAAAATGTCGATACTAGAAATAATAAATTAGCATTAAATTACACATAAATATCAATGCTAGAAAAAATAAATTAGCTTTAAATTATACACCAATATCAATGCTGGAAAGAAGAAGTTAGCTTTAAATTACACACGAATCTTAATGCTGGAAAGAGGAAATTAGCTTCGAATTACAAACGAGTGTTCATACTGGAAAGTTTGCAGAAATTAGCTTTAAATTACATGGGTGTGAATGCTGAGAAGTTAACAGAAATTAGTTTTAGAGTTTGGAACTGTTTTTTCTGCTGACAATAGTGCAAATAAAGTGGTTTTCCCTAAAGTTACTGCCATTTCTTCAATCTTTAGCATTAACTAATTATTTCATTAGATTTTCTCATCTCTCTAATAACGGATATAATAGAGGAATCAGTGTAGCAAAACTAAAATAAAATATTTTCTTCTTCCGTGTTTAGACTTGCTTCCATTTGTTGAGCAGAAAGGATGGGAAACTAGTGAAGACCTTTTCAACGAAAGCCTTCTTCTTCCTCCATGTGATCAATTCCTTCGAAGAAGACGATAAAGTAGTTATTGATATTAGTTGCTACAAGGATCCTGATATGTTGGACTGCATGTATCTTGATGCACTGAAGGTTTGTAATAAGTAGATAGTTTTGAAGATACACAATAGATTAGTATTTAGTATTATACTAAAAGTATATATTATTATTTTTGTTCAAACAAATAAACAAAAAAAATATACAATAATTTTATATAGTTTGATTCTACAATAGTGGCCGTTTAACTATAAAGAATTCTCTTAACATGATATATATATATAAATCTCTGTATGCCGAACAAAATATGAATGAGTGTAAATCTTCATGGTAAAGTAATTTTGCAACACTGCTTAAATCATATAATTGTGACAACTTGTTGTAATAACAGCTACTAAAAGCTATTGCTGTGATGCTATAAAACAGAAGGAAAACAACAATCATTTTAAATATTTTCCACAAATACGCCATTTTTAGCAGTGTTGCAAAACTTTATCAATATTTATCTTATCTCTCGAACGGTTTGAGATATCAAAGTGCAGTAACTGGTAAAATAATTTGTACGTCGACTGCAAACCACACAAGTAACTAGATATGATACTTATCTAAGCATGTTTACGAAATAAACCCTTTTAAAAAATCAAATTTTCAAGTCCTGGTAAGTTGGTTCCTATTCATTCGAAACAAGTATCCAACGCTAATGTACTTTCGATGTGTATTGTCCTGTTCATCTGCGTTGTGCTGTATATGTGTTAGAGGCTTCCAAATCTTTTATATTTGTGATACTATAACATCCTTAGGGTTTGCAACACTGAATAATAAACGTGATATTTTAAGTTTTCTTTTGGCATGTTGATTGGAAATATGTATAATCTGACGAAATACCATTTGAAAAAAAATATATATAACTTTATATTGGGTTGGAAACACTGTTCATCCAGTGATGTTACAAAATACTTAGGATGTTGTCCCTCTCGCTATAGTTTGTTAGTGCAAAATTTCGCTTCTCTGCCTTTTACGATTTCTGATATATTTACTACTATCATTATAAATGGACTACCCTACATAACATAAAGTACTGTAAGTGTGGTCTGAAGAACAATACATTTTTTTTTTTTTTTTTTTTTTTTTAAGTAGTTCGGGTCCATGGGTGGTTTAAGTCCTTGGTAGTCAGGAAGAGGATTTCCACAGAGCTTTAGGCAAACTAAGTGTAAGGAGCTAGGGATTTATTAGTGTTCTAGGCAAGTAAAGACTGGCAGGTGTTCCCTAGAACTCCAGACAAGCTAAGCGGGGAGAGAATGCACAGAGGTTTTAGACAAGCTAGGTGGTTGCGATTAGGAAGTTTCAGAGCTTCAATCAAGCTAAGAGGCTTGGATTGGGTTAGAACTCTTAGAACTCCAAGCAAGCTAAGCGAGAAGGAATGATCAACTGAAACTGATGTTGATTGACACTTTGTATGGCGTTTTATACTTTTTTGGACAGTAGAAAGGCTAGTGTTCCTCTTCTGTCACATTATCTCACGATGATGATGATGCTTGTTACTTGCTTGTTTGTATTAATTCTAGTAAGAGAACATGTGGTACTGTTTATAAATAAAAAAACACGTGTTTGTGTTTACAAATAAAGACAACGTGTAAGATATAACACTTCCTAGGCCAGTTTTTTGAAAAATAAGCCAGAGATTTTTTTTTTTTTTGTAGAATTGCACTGATTATGAATAATGGCATGAAGCTACTGCGTTCAAACCCATATATATAGTGTGTCCATAAAATTACTACACACTTTAAAGTGGTATTATGTTGCTTTGGATTATAATATTTAAATAAAATTGATCATATTTGAAAGAAAAACTCAAATATTTTTGTGCGTGTCAACAATGAACAACAACAAAGAACAATATCAATAATGGATGGAATCAAACACAGAAAAAGTAAATTCACTCTTGTTTATTTATTTATTTATTTATTTATTGAACAAATTCCCAGATACAGCATATCTTTGCCATTTTACACAGGGACATGCTAACAAAAGAAAGAAAAAAAAACAAGACAACAATAACAACAACATAGAAAAAAAGAGTGTAAAAGTAAAACTATTCCGTCAAAGCTCGTTTAATTGCTCTTCCAAACACTGGGTAGCTCGAAAAAATGTCCACATCAGTTGTTACTTGATTATTTTCTGACTAGTCGATATGGGTTCATTGTTGGTAGTTGCTGTTTCTGCTGGAGGTCACTTGGGAAGCTTTTATGTTTCTGTACCGTTATGCCTTAATGTGCTAACGTAAATTTATTTGCTTTCGTTATATTGTGTTGCTATTAAAGAATAAATTTTTAGAGTTATGGTGACCCCACAAGAACGAACTTTGTGTGTTTTGGAATATCACAGCACGCAGAGTCTGGTGCAGCTTCAGCATACTTTTAAGTGGAGGTTTCAACACCAGGCTCTACACATCAATTTTGAAGTGGTACTGTGATTTTGTGGATTGTAGCAAATTCGTATCAGTGCTGTCATCCAGTCCATTTCATCAGATATGTTGGATCAGGTGTGTGGTGTGAATGGGAATATCGTCTTGATGTCTGCATCGCCACTCGTGGAACCCCACATTCAATGAGATATAATAAAAAATATATGAGATTTTCTTTAAAATGTAACGAATTTCATTCTAATACGATTATCCACATTAAAGCGACATAATACCACATTAAAGTATAATAGTACTTTTTATGGACACGTTGTATATTGGCGAGAAAACCAAGAAAAATAAATTTGTTGGTAAAGCTAAAAATTGATGATGTGCGAGAACCACACTGTCTATTAAGGGAGAACTGATACTAAATTATATTCTCACTAAGTTCTTCATTAGCAATATAACAGCACATAGATCGTTAATGAGATATAGCACAAAATTATCATTTACTCTCAAACGTTAATTTCTGTTTTACTAAACAATGTCCAGAGTTGATACTTATATAAGGTGTTTCAAATCAACACAGACGACATTTGAGAGGTGATTCCTGACACCGAAATAAGACAAAAAGTATAGATTAACCTGTGTGCATAAATCTGTTATTTCGGAGTTATAGCTTGCCGAAAACATGAAAAATGAACTTTAACCTTTAAACTATGGCATATTTTGTTTTCAAAATATCCTGTTTCTTGTCTTAACTACGGATATTTCGATTTCGAAATGGTACTACAATAACTTTTTTTAACACATTTTGTTTCATGTGTCTTCGAAAAATAGAAGTGAAAAAATGGACTCTATTGTAAACCCTTACGAAAACGCTTTAAATGTAGTTTAAAGGTTAAAGGTAAATTACCTCCGTAGTTTAAAGGTTAAAGATTTACCTCCGTAGTTTAAGGGTTAAAGGTCCATAGCTCCAATACTATGGGATCTACTGAGGTCGGGTGAAGACTTTACTTAGGAACTCATATGTGCACTATCCAAAAATACATGTTTCAGAATCCTGAGGTACTCACGCAACAGTTTTTACAGAGGGAGTTTGACTGCAGGGATATCATTTGAAGTACTCACCAACTACGTGTGAATTTTAACCCACCTCTACTCAGTTTCCCTAGGGTTTTGTGAGAATATATATATCTAGATAGATAGATAAAGTTTACTAAGTAGTTAGGGAAATACATGTTCCTCGGCTAATACAGGCAGTTATAGAAATACATGTTCCTCCAGGCAGCTAATACATACATATACATATAACTAATCATTTGTATTCATTTATTCCAGTCAGCTCCCTCCAATCCAAACTACGCAGAGATGTTTAGAGGCCGACCTCTGAGGTTTATTTTGCCTCTTTCGTCACAATCAGTCGAATCTACTGGTGTTCACAAGAGGACAGAGTGTAAAAGTATTCAGCCTGAAATGCTTTGTGATCTAGGTTGTGAGACTCCAAGAATTCATTACGAAAAATATTGCAGCAAAAAGTACCGATATTTTTATGCTATATCATCGGATGTGGATGCACAGAATCCTGGAACAGTAAGTATTTATTATACAAATAAAAACTACTGAGAAATTGAATCAATCAACGAATATTTTTTATTATGGATATCCATTGTTCTAAAACTTCCTTTGAAAATTAGAAAAAAAAAATCTATTGATATTGCTTTTCCATAAAAAAGAAAGAATGTATTCCATTTCCTAAATACAACAGGAATTTACAAGGTTTTTGTAATGTCTCCTGCTTTTTCTGTGTTTACATATATACAAACGTTGCCAGACACAAACGTTGCCACGTATCAAATATATTTTAAATATTCTCTATTTTGTGCTTTAAAAAATATCAATGTTTATATTTCATGTTTAATGTCTCACCTTGCTTCTACATCTTACAAGTTTCATCAAACTAGGTAAAAACATACATTGCAATGTAAGTCTCTTCTTACTTCCATCACCTGTATAAGTTGCACTCAAAAGAGATTGTAAACAAATAAATAAATAAATAAATAAATAAATAAAATGAAAATAAACTAGTTGAGAATGCTCCAAGAGCATTGTGAGAACAAACTTAAAAAGAATTAATTTTTCTTATTAACTTTTACGGGCTTTATACCAATTCTTCTATGTACTTTATTATTCTACTCATTAAACAATTCTTGTAATATATGTAGCCATTTATAATTTCTTTGAGTACTAAATTTTTTCCACATGTTTTATTTAAGAATTCTGTCAAAACGTTCTACGATATGTTGTTTTACGAAGACAACAAACATTACAAATGGACTTAGCAGATGTGCAAAATATTGCAAAGTATAATAGTAATTACAAATATATATATTATGTTGTAACAGGCACGTAGCCAGGATTTCGTAATAGGGAGGGAGGGTCCGAGACATGAAATACTGTAGTCATCACACCAGAGTTCGATTATTCTAAACTATTTTACTGGTAACATATATTAGTTCGTTTAGTCAGGATTTCGTGATGAGGGAGGGGGGAGTGTGACATGAAATATTGTGATTATCACACCAGGGGCTTGGTCAATCTAAATTATTTTGCTAGCAACATTGTTTTGTTAGGACAATAAAATGAGGATATGTTAGTAAGTATTTTAATAACAAAATACGAAGAAATCTGGAGTAAAAGTAATAAAAAAAGTTTTGAAAAAGATTTTACAATATCTACGTTCCTTCTTTTGTTCATCCAAATATAACAAATTTCCTTTCGTTATAACCTCAACTATTATAAAAAGTACATATTCAATAATGTCTTGTAAAATATTTTATAATATCTGCGTGCCTGCCTTTGTTCAATCAAATGTTAACAGAGCTTTCTTTCCACATATTTTTTTTTTTTTAAATTCCGTCAACTACTGTCTGTTTCTAATGACAGGTTAAAGGAGCAGTAGAAAACTGTTTCTGAAATAACATGTTTGATACTACAGAGAAGCAATGACGAAAATTTGTTTTTATTTTTAGCTTTTCATTTTTAACGTTGATTCTTCCTTTTTCTCGTTTCTTTTTGTTTCATCCTTCCTTATTTTTTTTATTTCTGGTCCCGAAGGGGGGTCCGGACCCCCACCCCCATTGGCTACGTGCCTGTGTTGTAATGATATTTTTTCACGATATGCACATGGTGTTCCGTTAAAAACAAAGAAAGATCCTAAAATTGTAAAAACAATAACAAAATTAAAAAGAAAAAAATAAGTTGCCCATGTTTAACATACAAACAGATTTAGGTGGTGAATTTTATAATCAACATGTAAAACAGCTCTTTAAAGAATATGAAATTAATCATTATAGTGCTGAAAATGGAGGGCTCAAAATTGAAAGATTCGCAAAATATCATCTCTCTGTGAATTACGGTTCCCAAAATATGGCTCCTTAAATCTCCCGAATATCCGAACTTTTTTGGCCAATATCTGGGGAACTGTAAGAGTAACGCAAAAAATTCCTGCTTTATCGAATGGATGGCTCGAAATTGCAAAAATTTGCAAATAACAGACAGACAGACGCACAGACATATAAAATTTAGTAATTAACTTTTTAAGTTCATTGAAAATAAAAATAAACATAAACATACACTGACTGTCATGAGTACGGTTTCATCTTATATATAGCCTTGATTCGGTGAAACTCCTAGAACAGTTAAGATACAATAAGTACTTGTAAATGTATCTTGGTTTTTGTTTACTTTCTTCTAGAAAACCAACAAAATTTCTTCTTTCCTTCACCAGAAGATAGAGGCATTAGTTCTTTGGTTCCATTCCTGTACAATAAATCCATTCTTTCTTTACTAGTGCTTTGAAAATCTAATATCAACCTATAGTATTACATTCTTTGAAAGAGACAATATTATTTTCCAAATAAGACTTCATGATTGATGGAAACCAGACTCGGAGCTAGAAACGGTATGTGACCCCTGATGACTTCGCCTAATACTTTTCTGTGAAAGTAGAGTAGAAAAGTTAAGGGAATATGTTTCATATTTTTGGTCATATTTTATTATATGATTGTATCTTTATGATTCCTTTTTTTAGATATCCAGTTGAGATTTTGATCCGAGTATGAGGCCAGCTACTACAGCCCCCCCCCCCCTCCAAGACCCCCTCTTAATCCGGCCCTGATGGAAACCTACTTTTTAAAACAAAGCTCTAATTTGGTGTCATTCCGTAATGAACATTACGTACTCACCATTTCAATATCAAATAATTTATGTGCCTGTAGAAAGAGCTAAAACGTATCGTACCTCATTGTAGCAACAGTTAAATAAAATCCTTCACTTTATCAAGTTTGTAATGTAATCTGTGTCTGGAGTATTAAATGAACTTGAAAGTGAATTCAAGTGAGTTCAATACTAGTGAAATTCTTAGAATCCTACACACTATCTATATGTATTTAAGCTGGAATATAGAACAGGAATCTTTAAACTTCATGCATAGTAGAAATATATACATAAATTAGAATCAATCTTATGTTCACTATTAAGAATCAGACACATTATAAAACATGAAATGCAAATTCTATAAATATACTCAACATATTATCTAAAAGCTAAAGGGAAGGCTTCTTAACTTGCATCTTGCACGCAAGGTCATATATAACTGAAGGGTATGAAGGAAAACAATAGTAACCCATATTTTAAGAACGTCTTAGTTGTTAACATGGTCTACATGCTGTTCTTAACTTACTGTTTGTAACCATTCAATATACTACAAACATTGTGGTAGTATTTGTAACAATTGTCTACGTTAATAACGTTAGTATGGAAGACAGCAGATTTGTTAGTTTATAATTCTACAAATACTTGCGTAGGAATCATTATATGCCATTTATATACATTGACTTTTAGCTTTTATGCATTGAAGTTGGTTTGGTCATGTCAAGAAACACGTCAGTTATTGTGAAATACAAAGCCTCAATCAATTCTTCTTACCAAGAAACACATCAGTTATTATGAAAAATAAAGTCTCAATCAATTCTTCTCAGCAAGAAATACATCGGTTATTGTGAAAAATAAAGCATCAATCAATTCTTCTTAGCAAGAAACACATCGGTTATTGTGAAAAACAAAGCATCAATCAATTCTTCTTACCAAGAAACACATCAGTTATTGTGAAAAACAAAGCTTCAATCAATTCTTCTTACCAAGAAACACATCAGTTATTATGAAAAATAAAGTCTCAATCAATTCTTCTCAGCAAGAAACACATCGGTTATTGTGAAAAATAAAGCATCAATCAATTCTTCTTAGCAAGAAACACATCAGTTATTGTGAGAAACAAAGCTTCAATCAATTCTTCTTAGCAAGGAACACATCCGTTATTGTGAAAAACAAAGCCTCAATCAACTCTTCTTAGAAAGAAACACATCAGTTATTGTGAAAAACAAAGTCTCAATCAATCCTTCTTAGATTCCGATCATGACTAGATTTTCTTTCACCAAATAGCTAGGTGGATTGGTATTTAGCGCCCCTTTCAGCACTGAGACCATATGAGACATGAAGCTGGGTTTCGAAATGCATGAGCTCCCACCGGAAATCGAACCCGGGCAACCCCCGCCGAAGGAGAGTACGCTAACAATATAGCCAAGAGGTAGCTGCCACCAAGTAGTGATCTTAAGACGGCAAGAAATGTGTTATATTTTCAACTCAGCCTCCCTTTTCAGAATGAAATAAAATGAACAGCACAAGAATTTTAACAGCATTGTTAGTTGAAAAATTTTACTTGATCGGTAAATTACTAACATATTAACATAATTCGTAACTGACAGTCTAGTGAGACACATTTCTTTAAAATATGATGATTAATCTGTACGTTAATTGTACTTTTCAGCTTATAAAAGTAGATACTGAAACTCGAACAGCGAAAACCTGGTGTGAAGATAATATGTATGCTAGTGAACCAATTTTTGTTCCATCTCCAAATCCAAAAGTGAGTACCCCACATGTACACTCATGTCCAAAATTATTGTCGCATGTCTATAAATATGTTGTTCTAGAAATATAATTTGATAACAAATTCGTCCGGTAATTCTTAAATTGTTAATGTGTGTATAATGGGCAAAGACATGTATGTGGTAAATTTCATCTTAAAAGAGCAGTAAATAAGAACAATAAAATGAAAATAAAAACTTTCTTGTCCATTTAGCAACATTTTATTTTATTCATTATAATTTTCGTATTTATAATTTTTTCCTATGAAATTTACCACAAATATACATTTTCCGATTATACACATAGCATCAGTATTAAAAGCACCCTGCAACATCATTATCAAATTATATTCTTACAAAAAGACAATTATAGATATGAGACAATAATTTTGGACATGAGTGTATAATATTCTACTGCAGAATGTAGTCTTTGTAATATTTATGAAAGTATCTTTATTTATTTATTTATTTATTTATTTATTTACTGTGTAACCGACGTTTTATTTTTTGCATTTTCTTTCTTTACCATTAAACTACATTGCTTACAGAACGTACGGAGAACATTTTAATTTTTATCAAATTTATTAACATTTTAATCGAATTTTTCGTACAGCCTTAAACTCTCCAAAACCTTGGAAAAGAACATTACCCAATATAAGAGTTAATACACAGATCCCAATAAAAAAAATCGGGTATTTATGAAATCAAATGCAGTTGCTAAGAAAGTTAAATAGACAAAACGAAAAGAAATCTAAAAATTAGAATAAAGGAGCATATTAGAGATTCAAAAGCGGAAAATACGGTATCAAGTTTATCGAAACATTTAAAACAAACGAAATACAGAGTAGAAGATTAAAAAATTTTATTTGGAGCTAAAAATGAGGTAGTTAAAAAAGAAATTAAATTTAGACAAAGTATGCTTGAGTAACGAATGGGAAGCGGTAATTACAAAATTTTCACCGCATTGGCATGGCAATAAAAATGTTGGCAACTTTCCAAAAAGGAACAAGAAAGGCACACGAACAAGAAAGATGCATAAAATAACTCCGCCATATTTTAGTTTGCATCATCTTCATCCGTTGATCGCTGACGTACTTGAGAACGTGTTTCCGTCCAACTCAGCTCTTCCCTTGGTAAGTCTGTTCCTTTTTATTCCTTGACGTTTCTATTCTTTTTCTTCCTGTTTTAACCTCCGTGACCAAGACTCCAGGCAAGAGTCGAAAGCTTGGAAGTCAAATGAAGATTTAGAAATTACAGAAATCTGTAAGTAGAATTATAGAATTCCTAAGCGTGATTTTTCATTATCTGAAGTCAAATTTACTAAGCTTGTACATATTCTTATGGCAATCTAAATTTTTCAAACAGTCAATATTTCGGACAAAACCCTTTATCAGAAGTGGAAAACTCGCTTATCCTATTAAAATAAGTCAGTTCACATGCTATGATCTTAAAAAATTCCAGTGAATATTATGAAATCATTTTGAACCTCAAGATATCAACACAAAGTTGCAATAACAAAGTACCAATTATAGTGACAGACGTTAAAACACATATCCAGTACTAAAAGTACGTCTATTTATAACAGTAAAGTGGACTTTATCGAGTCATTAATTCGCTATTTTTATGCCTATGTATTACAGTTTTTTCAAAAATCATAATTTCTTCATTAGAGTAATTTTCAGTTCATAAACACAGTATACAATTGGAATACATCTTGCATACGCACTCTTGAAGTTTAATGTTACCAAATACATATTTTTTAAATTCAAATTGGTAAATTTAGTAATCTTTCTTTCATAATCGAAAATTTTTTGTACAAAAATTAAATAGTGTAAACTGGCAATAGAGATGTTATACTATATAATGGTTATTTGGTTTTTAAAGATGAAATTTGTGTTAGTGTTATCCCAATCTCTGTACAAATTACCTAATTCAGTATTTAGTTTTAAAGTTTTCTTCTGATGAAATAAGCCTCAAATATGTTTGAAATGAAAAGAAATTTTTGTTTAATTTCCCACCATTATGCCCTTTAGGCTAAAGGAGACGAATAATTAATGCAAATGAATGATTGTGAAATTAAATGTTTTATTCTCTTCCACCGGGATCGAACCCGGGACCATGTGCATTGAAGGCGCATGCCCTACCCGTTAGACCAACAGGAAGGGCTCAAATATGTTTCTTTCGGTTAGAGATGAAGCACTGTGCAAAGCTGTGATGTCTAGATTTTTGTTAATGCTTGGATAACCCGGAAATTAATTTTTAAAATTCTCTGGACTCTCTTATGTATTCCTTCAGCCTAATGTCAATATTTCTTTCGGTCATATCTATATACGAGTCTTTACAGGTGCAATGTATTTGATAAAAACCATTTAAAAGAATTTTTATTCACAAAATAATGCTTATATTGGCTAAAACTGCTTTCCATATTTATAGGTAGTTTAAAGTTTTGGTAGCTATAAAAATGTGGACAAGGTTACTAAATTTAAATATACTGTTAAAATATTTTGACTCACATTTCCACACTAACTTTAATATAACGATATATTATTTATTTATTTAGTATTAAAGGATTATAATTTGTAAAATAATGGAGATACTAGCAACGGCAACGGAAAAATATTCAATTTGTTTTTATGATAATTAAAACTACTTTAAGAAATTATTTGCTGAAATTACAATGCTAAATATTTTCTATAGTAGTAGTAATAGTAGAAGTTATAAATCTGGGGTTTGAGGGTGAGTTCGATTTGTTTGTCTAACTTAAGACTAGATTTTTAAAAAACCGAGGTCACACTCTAATTATCCACTTTGACTAACAGAAAAAAAAAATGTTAGGAAATCATTATTATATGACATCCTTTACAGTATAGGCAATCAACTCTCTCAACATTTACCTTCGATGAGGAATACTGACCGAAAAACGGGATGCCCATAGACTTAACCTTGGAAAAGTATTTGGCGCAAGAATTCTCATTGTAAACAATGGAAAATAGAATTTTCAGCATTAGAAATATGGCGAAACCCTTTTCGTTTTGTTCTGCGAATACAATTTTTCAAAGCCATTATGCTTTCCGCTGATGTGCCAAATTGAACTATTCGCATGTGGTGTTCGTTTGCGAAAACAATTGACGTACTAAAAATTCTATGAATAATGAACAAAGGTCTATCGCTTAGCTCCAAATTTGCAGCTATTGCATACTTAGTTTTGTAACATTTAACAGGTTTTCTTGGCGAAGATTTGATAAAGTACAATACCTCAAATTTAATAACAATTAACTCGCAAACCAAAGATCTAAACACAGTAATATACCATGCTCGTTATCAAACAAAATTGTGCCATCGCACCAAACTTGATCGATCATCAAATGAGCTTTATCAATCGTATAGAGAAGTATTTTGTGAAAATATTACCAGGTCCAAACACCAAACTTCACGGTCCATATGTAGGGAATTAAAGCCTTTTACATCAGTGTTTCACATGCTTACTAAGTTTGTCAAGTTTTACGACTGTGCCAAGCTTGGGAAGATCAGATGAATTTTATCAATGGCGTACAATACGTATTATCCTATTCTTACCCAAAAACTTGAATATCATTATTTTTTCTCATCACATGTACAGGGTGTATCAAAAGTACGAAAAAATGGGCAGAGAAGAAATTTAACAAAAAATTGGCTACTTACCAATGAATCCTCTTTTGGAAAGCCTAAACACTTTTCAGAAGCATTTTGTTTGAAATTGATGGTTTTCAATTTAAAATGATGGAATTTTTTAAATCGTACCAGCTATTTCTGCTACATTATTAAATTAATAGGGCCCCGTTAGACGCCCTATATTAAATGCAAAAGCAATGTTGCCGGTTCAGCATGCTCTTCCTTTGTCCAACACCATATCAACAATACAGTATTGCTAGGAAACTGAGTTGAGGAGTCCTAGGTTCCCGTACACAACAATGTACATGTTCCCCGTGTTATTTTTGCGTGTCCCTATGTTACGTTCGAACAGCCTGCTTTTCTAGCAACGTTGCTTTTTCATTTAACATGGGGAGTTTAATCAGTGTGATGCCTTAACGGCTGCTGTGATTGGGGGAAAGCTTCTACCATTTTAGAGTCAAAACCATTTATTTCCAACAACTTTCCATTCTCTCCGTTATATATATATATATACTTATAACAGAATTGGCGTATAAATGATAATGAGAAACGAATTCTTTTAGTTAAACGTCCCACGATTATGTCATTTAGGCTAGGGGAGATTAAGGCAAGTGAATGACGGTGGAATGAAAATATAGGAGGAAACAGAAGTACTCCAAGAAGACCAGCGACACGATGTTGTTCACCACAAACTTACTTGACTGGGGATTGAACCACGAACCTCATGCACTAGATGTAAGCTCTCTATTAATGAGCAACCGTGTCTCCGGAGTCAAACTATAGCTCCAGACTTTTAATGCAGCTGGTATATGTAACAGAGGGACATTAAAAACTCCAAAAACTGGCAGATAAATTCTTACTGAATACATGAAAAAATTATATATCAATATGGTTGCACATAATGTATCATTTGAGGGTCATACAGGGTGTCTACTAAAATTCCAAGATGAAATTTCGTGACATTTTCTTTCCCAAACCATAAAATTTAGTAACATTTTCAAGAGCAAATTTGGGTCCGAAATGGACCGAATTTTCATGCATGTGATAGAAGCGTGCTTTGCTTGCGATTTGGTAGCGTCTAAAGCCGAGCATAGGTAATTTTTGTGGTGAATTTTGACCTTTTATAGAAGAACATTTTCCAGAGTATACTTATATTTGTACAGATTTAAAATAAAAATCGTGATCCAAAAACTAAATTTCCTGACTTTTCCTTGACTTTCATGACCGTTTTCTAATTTCGTGACTTTTTCATGACTCTCATGACTTTTGTGACCAATCGACACCCTGTTATAACCCGCCGAAAATTGGTCGGATCGATGAAATATACGGGTCATAACTCGATAACGGAATATCAGATGAAGATCTGGTAAAAGATCATAGTGTTTACTTTAAGCCTAGCTTCCAGTAATCCACAAGTGGACGTAGTTGCTCAGGAATGGCTTGCGATAAACCAGGGAGCATAAAAGGGAAATCATGATGTCTTCTAGAAACGAAAAATGATGGATCAAGAACTGAAAACTGACACATTTCTTATCTACTGGTATAGTACTGGCTTAAAATCATCTCTATGGTCTTTCACTTGACCTTCAACCGACATTTTGTACTAAATTTATAGCTTTTTTTTTATATATATATATATATATATATATATATATATATATATATATATATATATATATATATCGTTCCGACAATTTTCGGCGGGCTATTACTCAGAAATGATGCATTTAGAAACCCGTGTTGGTCTTTGTTCTTTGTTTTCTTTTTTTCTTTTCATTTCATGTTTTCGTATAAGAATTCATCTGCCAAAGTTGTTTGACGTTGTTTCCCAACACCCTAGCGTGTATTTGACTTATTAGATCTTAAGTGCATTGTGAGTAAATTAAAGTTCCACTTTCAAGATACTGTAAAAAAAATAATAAAAAAAAACTGTTCAGAATGACTTCAAATTTGAAGTGAATATACTTGAAGAAGAGGAAAGCGGTATAGCATAAGAAACAAAAAGTTCCAAAGCGAGGCAATAGATAGCGCTATAAGCGGCATAACGAAAGTGGATTCGGCTACAAGTGACATTTGAATCGAAATACGAAAACCGAATCATTATGTGCTTTTTGTGTGGTTTTTGGCCTAAGAATTATTACAAACCATTTTTTCGCATCCAATGTTGTACGATCTTGCCGTGGTGGATGGGCTTTTCACTAACAGTGCCACAACTGTTGAATGATTTGGAAGTAATTTTTTCCGTCACAGAATTGAAACAATCATGCACATTGAACGGTTTAAATGTGCAACTCATGACAAAGTGGTCGTATTTTGATTCAAAATGTCACTTGTAGCCGAATCTACATTTGTTATGCCGCTTACAACGCTATCTATTGACACACATTGGAAGTTTTTTCTTATGCCATACCGTTTCCCCTTTCCTCAAGTATTGTATTTAGAGTTCTGTTGTTTTATAATTATTTGTCGAGTCAAATCAAAAGAAAGATACTTAATGAACCTTCACAAAAGGTTAAAGGAATAAATACTAAGGTTCTATGGAAAAATGAAGTAATATTTCATAATTAATGATTACAAAATATATTCAATATTGATTTTTCTCTTTTTTATTTATTTATTTTTTATTTTTTATTTATTTATTTATTTTAGTCTGAAGATGATGGAATTGTTTTATCAGCATTGATCTGGGGTAAAGAATTGGAAAACAAAGTTGGAGTACTTGCTTTGGATGCAAAAACATGGACAGAAATTGCACGAGCAGAGTTCTTTACTCCTGCTCCTGTACCCAAATGTTTACACGGATGGTTCACCCATTCAGCTTGAATATCAATATAGAAGCAACATTAGTCAGTATCAAAGTTGAAGAATGTCAAAGAGTTAACATGGTCAGTGTTTGTAGTTATTAATTAATAAATAAAAAAAAAACTATAGAGTTGCTATTAAATACCAGCGCATACCATATATTACTCGACCATTAATAACGATACGAAATATTTAATGACGAACGAGTAATGACACTGTTAATAGGAAATAATTTATTTTCTTATGGTGGTAATTGTTATGTTGATTTTATGTTCTTTAAATTAGGATATAGTCAGTAACATTTCAATAATTTATTAATAGAAACCAATTAAACCGGCCTATTTACTAAGTTATCTGTATTAAATCTGTACTAATGTGTTAAAAATAAATGTATCCAAACAAGATACGTCGTTGTTAGTTATACAAAAATTATTCCTTCAAAAACATCGGAATGATAAGTATCTACCTCTTATATATATCCGGATCCGGATCTCTCCTGAAAATTTAATAAAAATGACTTACTTCCCTCTGCCTTTAAGGTCCGGATATTTTCTTTTATACTCAATACAAATAAAGAATAAATTCAAGTCACAGATAATGTTCAAAGAATATAGAAACACCTGTTTGTTAATATCCGGACCTTAAAGGCAGAGGGGAGTAATTATTTTTTTTCTGAAAATGAGAGTTTTTGCCAGATTTGAAACGCTTGATCTGATATCTCTTATTCTTAGAAAGCTTGTAGTTGTATTATGAATACTTTATCAAACAGCAACAATAAAATTGGATATAAGTCCGAAGGCACTTAAAAGCAAAAAGAAGTAAGTTACTCTTTTCTGTCTCTCCTGAAAATTTAATAAAAATGACTTACTCCCCACTTCCTTTAAGGTCCGGATATATAAAATGAAAGTGACTATGCTTGTGAGTTAACAAGTCTTGAACCGCCCGTCCGATCTCGATCATTTCAACATAGATGAGGTTCGGACCTAGGATGTTTTTTATCACTTCACTTTGAAAGTGAAACTTGGGGGAGGGGCAAGATATATAAAAATGATCAAAAATGACCGATATTACTGTCGACTCCGTAGTTTCTGGGCTCACTGAGATAAACAGTGACACTTCTGATGCAGTTTAAATCCAAATTCAGGTCCATTAGTACTCCTAAGGGGGAATGGTAACATGTAAAAATAATTGAAAATGACCGATATTAGTGTAAAATTCATAGTTTTTGGGGTCCCTAAGTTGATTGGTGACAGTTTCGGTGTCCCTTATGTCCAAAATGAAACGTATTCTTCCCGTGCGAAGAACGGATATTCTGCTAGTACTATATTACTCCAGCTGATAGCACGTAAATATAATTACGAACGAATCGTTGAAGTATATAATATATGTATTTTATACTTTTTTAAATTTACGAGTAACTTCCCACAGTTATGCACTTTAGACTTAAAGTGACGGGTAATTATAAAGTATTGTTAGAATAATATATTGTAAAGCATAAACTCATATTGCCTGAGATCGGATCAGAGGAGCCTCCTTCTAGAGATGCGCTCAACTACCGAGTTATCGTGCTTTCCATAGAATATTTCAGTATAATTGTTCGATAATATTGGAGATTAATTATAATTTAAATACAATCATAACCGCCTTAATCCTATCCTGATTGATGGATAATTCAAATTGGGGAATAACCATGAATTAAGCTGTTTTTGTAGTTTCTTTTCCCCTGATTGCTGCCGTACTGTTTGTATCATTGGCTAACTGCTTCCGTGTGATTTTCCTCTTCCCTTACTGTTCTAACGTAAGTCTATCATTGTATAGCATGACTGGTTCGTATCCTTGCTGAGATTGTGTGGTGTATGTCGAAATTCTAGGTTAAAAACAATGAAGAATATTTTATAATGTACAACAATGGAAAGAGTATTATATTTATAATTAATAAACCCATTGTTGCGAATAAACTATTCTGCTTTTAGCATAAATTTTGAACGCCTGCTACCCTGTCAGGCATGCTATATCACGGTGTCTACTAAAATCCCAAAGTGAAATTTCGTGACTTTTTCGTGACCTTTTCTTTACCAAATCATAAAATTTCCTAAAATTTTCAAGAGCGAATTAGGCCGAATTTTCATCCATGCGATAGAAATGTACTTTGCTTGCGATTTGGTAGCGTCTAAAGCTGATCATAGACATTTTTGGTGGTGAACTTTGACGTTTTATAGAACAAAATTTTCCAATATGTACTTACATTTGAATAGTTAAAAAAATCGTGACCCAAAAGCTAAATTTCGCGACTTTTTCGTGACTTTCATGACCATTTTCTGATTTCGTGACTTTTTTTTATGACATTCGTGACTTTCGTGACCGATAGACACCCTGTATATACTATGAGATAAATCCTAAGAAATATTCTACGATTTAATTTACGACATACCTCGTAGGAAATCCTACCCTTTTATGCCATACACGTGAAGACTTTTCTGTTTCACATCCCCCGAAGAGATGCTAGGTCTCACAACGCATATTCGGTTTTACATCGGGATACTATTCTCCACATAATTCCACTACAACCAGCAGATGACGGACTTCTGGCTCCTCCTACGAAGCAGACGATGACATCGGAGCAGCAGCGCCACCGCCACCTGGAGCTCTATAAATTCGGCAGCAATCAGCGGACCAGTACCAGTTCTCTGGTGTCCCTCCTACTGTTTGCCACGGGACTCTTGGCTTTTCCTTTCTCCTGGCTTAGCCTGCTTCGGGGCTCTGTTTGGAATCCTACTCCCAGTTGGTTAGCCTGCTATGGGGCTCTAGAACGCCTATAAAATGAGGCGTAGCAGGCAGTCACCAGTTCTCTGGTGTCCCTCCTGCTGTTTGCCACGGAACATTAGGAGTAACCTAACCCGAAGCCTCTAGTCTGCTACGGGACTCTTGGCTTTTCCTTTCTCCTGGCTTAGCCTGCTTCGGGGCTCTGTTGAGAATCCTACTCTCAATTCGTTAGCCTGCTATGGGGCTCTAGGACGCCTATAAAATGAGGCGTAGCAGGCAGTCACCAGTTCTCTGGTGTCCCTCCTACTGTTTGCCACGGAACATTAGGAGTAACCTAACCCCAAGACTCTAGTCTGCTACGGGACTCTTGGCTTTTCCTTTCTCCTTGCTTAGCCTGCTTCGGGGCTCTGTTGGGAACCCTACTCCCAGTTGGTTAGCCTGCTATGGGGCTCTAGGACGCCTATAAAATGAGGCGTAGCAGGCAGTCACCAGTTCTCTGGTGTCCCTCCTACTGTTTGCCACGGAACATTAGGAGTAGCCTAACCCGAAGCCTCTAGTCTGCTACGGGACTCTTGGCTTTTCCTTTCTCCTGGCTTAGCCTGCTTCGGGGCTCTGTTTGGAATCCTACTCCCAGTTGGTTAGCCTGCTATGGGGCTCTAGAACGCCTATAAAATGAGGCGTAGCAGGCAGTCACCAGTTCTCTGGTGTCCCTCCTGCTGTTTGCCACGGAACATTAGGAGTAGCCTAACCCGAAGCCTCTAGTCTGCTACGGGACTCTTGGCTTTTCTTTCTCCTGGCTTAGCCTGCTTCGGGGCTCTGTTGAGAATCCTACTCTCAGTTGGTTAGCCTGCTATGGGGCTCTAGGACGGCTATAAAATGAGGCGTAGCAGGCAGTCACCAGTTCTCTGGTGTCCCTCCTGCTGTTTGCCACGGAACATTAGGAGTAGCCTAACCCGAAGCCTCTAGTCTGCTACGGGACTCTTGGCTTTTCTTTCTCCTGGCTTAGCCTGCTTCGGGGCTCTGTTGAGAATCCTACTCTCAGTTGGTTAGCCTGCTATGGGGCTCTAGGACGGCTATAAAATGAGGCGTAGCAGGCAGTCACCAGTTCTCTGGTGTCCCTCCTGCTGTTTGCCACGGAACATTAGGAGTAGCCTAACCCGAAGCCTCTAGTCTGCTACGGGACTCTTGGCTTTTCCTTTCTCCTGGCTTAGCCTGCTTCGGGGCTCTGTTGAGAATCCTACTCCCAGTTGGTTAGCCTGCTATGGGGCTCTAGGACGCCTATATAATGAGGCGTAGCAGGCAGTCACCAGTTCTCTGGTGTCCCTCCTGCTGTTTGCCACGGAACATTAGGAGTAGCCTAACCCGAAGCCTCTAGTCTGCTACGGGACTCTTGGCTTTTCCTTTCTCCTTGCTTAGCCTGCTTCGGGGCTCTGTTGGGAACCCTACTCCCAGTTGGTTAGCCTGCTATGGTGCTCTGTGACTACTAACCTCCTCACTGCTTGCCATGGAGCCGTGGGGATTCCTTTCGCCACTCGGCTTAGCCTGCCACAGGGCTCTTGGTTATTCCTTTCTCCTGGCTTAGCCTGCTTCGGGGCTCTGTTTGGAATCCTACTCCCAGTTGGTTACCCTGCTATGGTGCTCTGTGACTACTAACCTCTTCACTGCTTGCCATGGAGCCGTGGGGATTCCTTTCGCCACTCGGCTTAGCCTACCACAGGGCTCTTGGTTATTCCTTTCTCCTGGCTTAGCCTGCTTCGGGGCTCTGTTTGGAATCCTACTCCCAGTTGGTTACCCTGCTATGGTGCTCTGTGACTACTAACCTCTTCACTGCTTGCCATGGAGCCGTGCGGATTCCTTTCGCCACTCGGCTTAGCCTGCCACAGGGCTCTTGGTTATTCCTTTCTCCTGGCTTAGCCTGCTTCGGGGCTCTGTTTGGAATCCTACCCCCAGTTGGTTAGCCTGCTATGGGGCTCTGTGACTACTAACCTCATCCCTGCTTGCCACGGAGCTGTGGGGATTCCTTTCGCCACTCTACTTATCCTGCCACAGGACTCTTGGCTATTCCTTTCTCCTGGCTTAGCCTGCTTCGGGGCTCTGTTGGGAATCCTACTCCCAGTTGGTTAGCCTGCTATGGTGCTCTGTGACTACTAACCTCTTCACTGCTTGCCATGGAGCTGTGGGGATTCCTTTCGCCACTCGGCTTAGCCTGCCACAGGACTCTTGGTTATTCCTTTCTCCTGGCTTAGCCTGCTTCGGGGCTCTGTTTGGAATCCTACTCCCAGTTGGTTAGCCTGCTATGGGGCTCTGTGACTACTAACCTCTTCACTGCTTGCCATGGAGCTGTGGGGATTCCTTTCGCCACTCGGCTTAGCCTGCCACAGGGCCCTTGGTTATTCCTTTCTCCTGGCTTAGCCTGCTTCGGGGCTCTGTTTGGAATCCTACTCCCAGTTGGTTAGCCTGCTATGGGGCTCTGTGACTACTAACCTCCTCACTGCTTGCCACGGAGCTTCGGGGATTTCTTCACCACTCTACTTATCCTGCCACAGGGCTCTTGGTTATTCCTTTCTCCTGGCTTAGCCTGCTTCGGGGCTCTGCTTGGAATCCTACTCCCAGTTGGTTAGCCTGCTATGGGGCTCTGTGACTACTAACCTCCTCACTGCTTGCCACGGAGCTTCGGGGATTTCTTCACCACTCTGCCTAGCCTCCCACAAGGCTCTTGGCTATTCCTTTCTCATGGCTTAGCCTGCTTCGGGGCTCTGTTGGGAAACCTACTCCCAGTTGGTTAGCTTGCTATGGGACTCTGTGACTACTAACCTCTTCACTGCTTGCCATGGAGCTTCGGGGATTTCTTCACCACTCTACTTATCCTGCCACAGGACTCTTGGTTATTCCTTTCTCCTGGCTTAGCCTGCTTCGGGGCTCTGTTGGGAATCCTACTCCCAGTTAGTTAGCCTGCTATGGGGCTCTGTGACTACTAACCTCCTCACTGCTTGCCACGGAGCTTCGGGGATTTCTTCACCACTCTACTTATCCTGCCACAGGACTCTTGGTTATTCCTTTCTCCTGGCTTAGCCTGCTTCGGGGCTCTGTTTGGAATCCTACTCCCAGTTGGTTAGCCTGCTATGGGGCTCTGTGACTATTAACCTCCTCACTGCTTGCCACGAAGCTTCGGGGATTTCTTCACCACTCTACTTATCCTGCCACAGGACTCTTGGTTATTCCTTTCTCCTGGCTTAGCCTGCTTCGGGGCTCTGTTGGGAATCCTACTCCCAGTTGGTTAGCCTGCTATGGGGCTCTGAGACTACTAACCTCTTCACTGCTTGCCATGGAGCTGTGGGGATTCCTTTCGCCACTCGGCTTAGCCTGCCACAGGGCTCTTGGTTATTCCTTTCTCCTGGCTTAGCCTGCTTCGGGGCTCTGCTTGGAATCCTACTCCCAGTTGGTTAGCCTGCTATGGGGCTCTGTGACTACTAACCTCCTCACTGCTTGCCACGGAGCTTCGGGGATTTCTTCACCACTCTGCCTAGCCTCCCACAAGGCTCTTGGCTATTCCTTTCTCCTGGCTTAGCCTGCTTCGGGGCTCTGTTTGGAATCCTACTCCCAGTTGGTTAGCCTGCTATGGGGCTCTGTGACTACTAACCTCCTCACTGCTTGCCACGGAGCTTCGGGGATTTCTTCACCACTCTGCCTAGCCTCCCACAAGGCTCTTGGCTATTTTTTTCTCCTGGCTTAGCCTGCTTCGGGGCTCTGTTTGGAATCCTACTCCCAGTTGGTTAGCCTGCTATGGGGCTCTGTGACTACTAACCTCTTCACTGCTTGCCATGGAGCTGTGGGGATTCCTTTCGCCACTCGGCTTAGCCTGCCACAGGGCTCTTGGTTATTCCTTTCTCCTGGCTTAGCCTGCTTCGGGGCTCTGTTTGGAATCCTACTCCCAGTTGGTTAGCCTGCTATGGGGCTCTGTGACTACTAACCTCCTCACTGCTTGCCACGGAGCTGTGGGGATTCCTTTCGTTACTCGGCTTAGCCTGCCACAGGGCTCTTGGTTATTCCTTTCTCCTGGCTTAGCCTGCTTCGGGGCTCTGTTTGGAATCCTACTCCCAGTTGGTTAGCTTGCTATGGGACTCTGTGACTACTAACCCCCTCACTGTTTACCACGGAGCTTCGGGGATTTCTTCACCACTCTACTTATCCTGCCACAGGACTCTTGGTTATTCCTTTCTCCTGGCTTAGCCTGCTTCGGGGCTCCGTTTGGAATCCTACTCCCAGTTGGTTAGCCTGCTATGGGGCTCTGTGACTACTAACCTCCTCACTGTTTACCACGGAGCTTACTCTGCCTAGCCTGCCACGGGACTCTGTGGAGATCCTGTCTGTGACTTCACAGTCAAGGATTGCCTATTTCTAACCTAAGAAATTTAGATGAGAATAATTTTGTAATACTTCTGTAAATACTGTTCTTAGAGAATTTTATAATAAAAGCCGGTAGTGGGAGTCGATTCCGGACACTCATTTTATTACCTTGCTCTACCTACAACCTATATGGGACAGAGTTTTACAATATAAAGATATATGCACCTTGTATCAGTGGCGGCCGGTTGATTGTGGTTTCGGGTGTTGTAGTACGAATGATAAGAGACAGAAGATATAAAGTTGACTCATTGACTAATCAGCATAACTTTAGATGCAAATGCTATGTGACATGTTAAATTAAATAAAATTGTGTTTTTAAAAAATAAAAAATGCAGAACATTTTATCCGATTAATCACCTTAATTAATTAGTAAGTTCATTATCCTCTCTTTGATCGGAGCAAATCTCTAATACATGCTGGTTGAACTCTGGTATTCTTATTGTCAGGTCTTTTTCGATGGAAACCATAACCAATGGTGATAACCTTTCTTGGGACATTCAATTCCTTGAAAGTGTCAACTCTTTCTCATGTGGAAAAAACTTTTCGTCTTTTGCTGACTCCATAGGTACAGTTAATATTAATTTCAGAAGCTTTGTAGATTCACTAAATATTTTTTCTAGATTATTGCGAACGATTCATTCTAGCAAACTCAGTCTCTGACAATGATCCGAATTCCTCTTCACCGTTGGCTGAAGAGAGTTCGTAGCAAAGATTAGTGTTATAAAAAATGTACATTGAACACACTTTATTCACAGTTTATCCAAGAAAATTTAAAATAAATTGAGGAAATGTATCTGGTGCAAACAACACCACTGCCATAAGATATCTTGTAAATTTAAACTGGATTTTTTTCGAACACTCTCCTGAATTGCCATTTGCTTGTTTTGTCTACGCCTTAATTGCAAATTTTTCCTCAGTTGAAAGCTGGTCAATGTTTTTTGTAAGTTATTTACAGAAGTTATGGTATACAATTCATTCAGAATTTGTAGGTTATTTACAGAATTAAAGCACACACAATAAAATTAAACCTAATAATTAAAAACCAAAACAGCTAATACAAAATAGATACTGCTATATGAATTCCGAATGTCACATATTCATACATCAACACACACACACATGTGCGTAAAAGAAAAAACTACATTCCAAATCATCCGTCTTGGTTGTTACGCAATGCACAATGAACACAATATACTTCCACATGAGGCGAAACAATGGCGAGAGGCTTACAAATGTGATATGTTCTGGAAAGGAAACCTCAAAACCCGTCAGATGAAGGATCAGCATGTAACAGAAGCCAAAAATCAAAGAACATAAAACAAACAGCACTGCCAGTTCTACACCCAGAAATGTTAACTGGGAGGGGTCCAAAGTATTTGAGGGAGGTCCAATACGTTTACATAATATGAAACCTGTCTTATACTGCACCCGAAAAGACGATAAGTAATTCTTACTTACTGTCACCTATATTTTTAGAAAAAATGATAGAACGATTATTTTTATAAGAAAACAAGAGTACATGATGAGGCGTAAAATAAAATATTTAACCTACATCAATTGTTTCTCTGTTAAACAAATATAGTTCGTTAAGAAAGTTTACAAATGTTAGTCAAGTTTCGAAATTTTTGGGAGGTTCGGACCCGATGGACCCCCCTCGTGGCTACGCCCTTGAGCATTGCTAACTAGTCCCAAATTCAATGTGGCGTTCCCCATCATACAGTTTTATGTGGAAATTATCAATGTACATACTAAATGTGTATACTATATGTGTATCAATGTATACACAGAGAGGGAGGGGGAGCGATTCTACATACTGACTTATTAATATTTGATTTACAAATTACTGTAGAAAAAACCTTCATTATCAATATAAGCTAAGAATTAACTTGTAAATGCGGGTCTACTTTCATTTGTTTTCTCCTCTACTAGATATTTTTTTTTATTTTGCAATTCTGCAATCACTTTTTTTAATTGTCATTATATTGATTTGCTTCAGTATGGTCCCGTAATTTAAAAATATGAATGCATAAAAACAAATTCGTTAATTGCTAGTGAAAGAAAATTCAGAAATCTTATTTAGCGCGAAACACCTTCTCGTTCACTGGAAACCGTGCTGTGTTGCAGAAGCACTGCAACGACCAGTCCCTTTAACTTCTGAGATAACTTTAACTTAACATTTGCTCCAATTGCCGCGCTGAAGGAATCTGGTCGTTGTATGCTCGCTGCAACACAATATAAATTAGAGACTCTATGACGGATTATTTTTCGCTTTTTAAAACGGATTAACGGAACGGACAGTTACAGAAGTAAAAAATATGTTATTTAAAGTGTATATATGCGAGTATTGAAAAGTATTTTTTTCTGTTCTTTACTACTATTGATAATAATATTTTTTTCTTGAAATACTTTGGTCGTTGCGCAACGCTGCAACACAAACATTAGCCGCCACTGCCTTGTATGCATTAATAAGTGCGCAAATAACATCTTTGCTGGCGGGGAGAAAACAAAATAGTTTACACTTTCTCTCACCTGATGTTGCTTAAATCGAAATCTTATGAATTTTTCTATCCGAAATAGAGCGTGTTCTAAACAAGAGAAATCTCATAGGATCGTTCAGAATACAGGAAATGACATGCGATCTGATGCCATACACTTTGAGATTATGACTCTAGGACAAATCGTAAGAAATTTCTTAGGATCTATCCTATTGTGTATAGCAAGCCTTACTTTAAATATTTTAATCTTACACCTAATATTACCTTACTTACTATTTGCCCAGTTCAAGATAGGCATTAACTGTATTCAAAAATCGGTTCAGCCGAACGGCCATGATACTATCACAAAGATTACGTGGAATTTAATTATTATTAAATTAACTTTTCTTTAAAGACTAACGGTATATGAATCAGTTAATACAAAAAGAGTTTTGGTCAAACAAACTTAGTTTTGAGAAAAATAAGTAAAACATTGCAGAATCTATAAAATCAAGATGAACCAATTCTTTCTCCGTGTAAGATAAACATTATACTAATCGAATGCTGTATATGATGACCATTTTAATGGTCATTGGCATGGTAAAAAAAAATTCGCTGTGGACTGAAGCCCTTCTTGCACATAATTATAGACGAAGCCCTGTACACATGTATTTTTTTCAGTTATTAATTTATTGCTCTTTTCTTTTAACACAAAACTGTGTTAAGACGTTATTTGACAGGTTCCAGACGTTGCAGGTCTACTAATCGAATGGGACGAAATCAATAGCTATTGCCACTAGCATATAAAACAAATATAATTCTCCATGCAGAAAGGGCTTCAGTCACTGGCTCAAACCCATGCTTCCTAGAATAACCGAAAAATGAAATTAAATCATTAAGTTTTACGTCCCACGGTGCTAGGCTAAAGGAGACGGTGATGAGAAATGAATTAAATTGTGGAATAAAGAAAGGGGGAGGAAACTGGAGAACCCCGAAGAAACCCACGCACACGGTATTTGTCCATCACAAAGTTCACTTGGTCCGAGCTGGGATCGAACCAAGGACCTATGCATCAGAGGTAAACTCTCTACTACTGAGCCACCGCAGCCAACCTAGAATAGTCAAAGTTGACGTCTGTTTATAAAATGTTAGACCAATGAAACTGCTGAAGCTCTTTATGCTTAGAAACATAGGTGTACCCAATAGAAACAAAAATTCGATGTTAATTCAATTTCGCCACTTTGGTGACTGAAGCCCATTTTGCCTGTACTAATTCCAGGATTTCTACTGGTCAAGGAAGTCAGGGAAAACTTAGGGAAAATGGTGCAAATCAGGGAAGCTCAGGGAAAAAGACTAGAAATCAGGGAAATTTTATAAATATCCCTGAATACATTTTTCATCAGGGAATATATTTTTGTAACATCAATTCTATGCCAATTTTAGCTTAGCCAACCATTATCAGCTAAATGAAAGCATAAGAAATATCGTATCTTCAGAGTAATTGATTGTCTGACATTTGTGGGTAGATATTAATGATCACAATATGAGACGTTACTCAGAATTTTGTGGAAGATAAGTGGAACGTACGTATGAGCAATTAATTACTGTTTGTCTCTATAGAATAAATGTTCTCATATATAAATATTCAGCTTTATTCCTTATTTATAAGTCAACGTCATCGAATACCTATCATGAAATTCAAGGAATTGCGTGGGAAAATCAGGGAGAAGTCAGGGAAATAGATTTCTCCAGATCAGTAGGAACCTTGAATACATATATCGTTATGCCTCAGATTGTTTGTAAGAAATGCGGCCCCTTATTCGAGACCAATTATATGGAATACATTTCAAGTGTTTACACATGAAAGTAATCGTAAAACTTTTAATTATTTATTTTAACTATATATCTGTATAAAACTTAATAATATATACAATATACATATAAATACTCTCACATGTTGTACTCTTATCTTTCACAACGTTAATATAACCATACAAATTACACACACAAAGAGAACTCCTTTTCTCCTCCTTCGTTGCACTTCATATTGTAATGCTGATTCCCTGTGAAATTATGTTAGCTGATTTGTTCAGTCTTTGTTCTTATCAATCTCACCAAACAGCACATTTTCTTTTGGGATTCATAGGGGAACCCAATGGACAATTGTATACCTCTGCAAATTCAGCGAAATTAGATAAAGTTCCAATTACTCTGGAAAAGACAGTAATACGTAATGAGTAAATCATTCCTCAATTTTAAAAAGAAGAAAAAGCAAAAAGATAAAGAAACAAATAAAGAGATTATCAATAGGCGTAACATACCAAACACTACTAAAACAAAACAAGATTTAAAAGAATGTAAGATAGGACATCAAATTAAGTGGGATGTTGAAATGTGAGTAGGAAAGTTTCTGCTACCTGCTATTTACTCAATACAATGAAATCAGTAATGGCGATTGGACATTGTGTGTGTGGTAGGAGGGGGGGGGGCAAGACATGATCTGAATATTTGTATATCAATGTTAGTTTTCCTAGTTGTTTCTAATATTTTGTTTGACGAAAGGTTGTATAACTAATAGGATACTATCTTTTTCAGTTAAAATACCGTATATCGTTATCACTGTATTGCGAGCAGTGATAATAATTAGAAATAACGTAAGTAAAAGGCTAATAGTGACCGCAAGAAACAAACCACATCACTAGGAAGTACTTTCGAAGAACATCGTCTTCATCTTTAGCCTAGGCACACTTCGAAAAATATTTAAACCATATTTCTAGTGACAAGAAGATTTTTGCTTCGCATATTTTTAAAATTCTTTTTAAGCATTTTTACCTATCCATAATTTCTTTCCTATGATTTAAATCCTTTTCGAAGTGTGCCTAGGCTAAAGATGAAGACGATGTTCTTCAAAAGTATTTCCTAGTGACGTGGTTTGTTTCTTGCGGTCACTATTAGCCTTTTACTTACGTTATTTCTACCGTACATCATATTTCATATTTTATTAAGTAAAACTGACAAGAGCAACGCCAGTAGGTACTAGCCATTTGCACTCTGAAACAACGAAAGTGTAAGAAGAGATTTGATTCCTTGCTCATAAACATCTTAAAATTCTGTCTGGAAAAATGTGTGATTATATTATTTAAAAACAAATTTGCAAAACAAATAAATAGAAAGGATAATATTAATCATAGTAATGAACAATAAGGCTTGTTTTGTAGAAGTTATATTGAAACTGGGAATTAATGAACAACTTCTATTTTTTACTCCACACACGTCATTAAATGTATGTTATTACTCTTACAGAACGAAAGATAATAAATACTACAAGCATTTGCCACAACATTTAAAGAAATAAGTAATTACGATATTAATTGCTTTGAATTGGAATTAAAGCGAAATTCCTGTAGCTTTCTTAACTCCATGGGAAGACAAATAACCAATTACGTACTCATGCAACGGCAAATATTATACGGCACCATTTTTTTTTTCTTTGAACCAATAATAGTTTCATTTGGAAAATTTTACACTTCCAAATGAAACTATATACATTAAGGGGTGACTCGAAAAAAAGTGGAGCAGGGGCAACTGTCTCCTCTTGTCTCCCTAATCGCCGCCCCTGAATGATATGACTTAAACGACATTTTGTTAGTAGTCCGCTTCTACTACAACTTATTCCAGCGCTGAACTGGAAGCTTCTTAATCAAAGAAGAATGTAAATTTTTTGTCGGCATATTGATTCATTCTTCACCAAACTTCTCACTCAAATTAATTTTTCCCCTCTTAAAAACTCCTCTAAAGTGAAATAATGCTCCCATGTTTTATCACAAATTAGGGTCTACAAACTCGTCCTCATTCTTTCCATATCACTGCAGAAAGGGTGTAACTGCCACCAATATCCTTTCTTTATATTCAGGCTCCAAAAAAAGGAAAAAAAAAAAACAACAACAACAACAACTTAGCACTCACTTTGCAGAACTTAAAATGTCTTTTTACTGTTGTTTCTACATCTTCAACGTTTATTCTTAGATTTTCTCGAATAAATGCTTAATCGGTAGCCAGATTGTTTTCATTGGTAGAGATTCTTGATCGACAGGTACATCAGACTTCTTTCGTTATCCGTTCTGAATAAGGTGTATCAAAATCATACACTCAAAACTAATAGAAACACTTATTCGAAAATGCTTATTAAGTCTCGTACAAATGTGAAATGAATTGATCTTTATCTGATAGTATCTTTATCTGTCAAACCATTAACAAGTGAGTTTCGTTTCATATATTGACAAACTACGGTTCATTTCCAAACCATAAGAACTTACTTTGCCTTATTATTTTACCTGAATTTTCCCGGAGAGTGAACTGCAGTTTTCAATTTATTTCTGGTAGCCTCGGGGCGCATGGAGCCACACCACACTTGGGCAAAGTTTAAAAAGAACAGTTGTTTATTTGTGGCGTTCAATCCTGGGAGAGTTTCTTCAGAAGCATCATTTTCTTCCAGCCACTTTTGATACGCCTGCAAGTGAAAAGAACCTCAATAACTTATAACATATGGAGTGAGGTTATAGCAAAATATAAGTATAAAATTCCATAAAACAATGAAAGAATTTATGGTTAATTATTTTTGAATACAGTACTAAACTAACTCTATGACCTATGGAACCCAGAGGTTCAATGCTGCATTCACAAAGCTCTCCATTGGCTTCTATCCTTAGCCAACTGGATACAGTTTCTATTTTGTATTCCTATTTCTGCGAGATCAATCTTAACATTGTCCTCCCATCTGCGCCTAGGGCTTCCTAATGGTCGTTTTCTGATTGGTCTTCCAGTTAAAACTTTGAAAGTGTTTCTAGTTTCTTCAATCTTGGCTACATGAGATAGGGTCATTTTATTATAATAATTGAAGTCCCTTCCCATTTTCTTCGCACTCCATTTTCTTACCTTTCAGGTTAAATATTTTTAAAAAAAAATTAAAAAAAAAAAAAACAAACATGTGTCTAATCAATTTAAATGAGAAATTCAAATATGAAATTTCATATTTCTAAGAGAATTTTGAGATGGATATCTTATTAAGATAACGGTAATCTTTCACTTTTTCTTTCCTTCTAGGTAAAATATCAAAAACTACTGAAACGTTTGCCTAATAATCTTAAATGAGATGAGGAGGGTATTTTTTCTTTTTTTAAAAAAAGGAAAAAGGGTAAATATTTCAGTATAAAAAGTTGAAAACCACTAAGAACTAGTACCATATTATTTTCAAAAAAGAAAGAAGAGTGGCGGGATATAGTATGATGTATTAATGAGTGATTTTGCGGATTAAAAAAAATCGTGCGGTATTTGAGAAATAAGAAAAAAGAAACAGGAAAATAAAACTTTTAATCAATACATTTACGGTTTTACAGTGCTTTTACGGTTAAAAATGAGTAAGCGTGAAAAAAACAAAATCTTCAGTTTATCTTAAGAGCTTGTGGCTTTCTTTTATCACAACAAACCAAAACGAAAATAAATAAATAAAATCACACAGAAACAACAAGAAAATAAGATCATTAATCTTTACAGTTTAAATCTATTTTTTGCACATTATTACAAAATCCGTCTCATATATCCTAAATGATGAAATATGACGTTAAACTCCAATTAACCAATAAAAATACGATAAAATAAATATATGCGTATATATAATATAAAAGATATGAGCCACCACACTAAAGTTTCTTGCTCCAATCCCTTAAACTAAATCATGTTATGACGCAGTGATCAATGAAACATTTCCTTGTGAAGTACGAACAAAATTATAAGGTGTTTCCAGAAAACTTCGCCGAAGAACACCCCCTCCCCTCCCCAAAGTAAACTATTTTATGGATTTTTCATAAAGAAATGATTTATACTATATTTTATAATTATTAATGAGATTTATACTATATTTTATAATTATTAATGAAATATTTATGCATGAAATATGAACAAAATCGCCGAAGTCGTTTTTGAGAAAATCGTCCGAAAAGTCTCATGCCTACAAATAGACTACACCTCGTAGAATTTTTCAGAATAAATGAGTAATCCCATATTATTATTAGTTAAGAAATATTCATTTATGAAATATGAACAAATTTGCCTGTGTTCTTCTTGAGAAAATCGTCAAAAAAAAAAAAAAAAAAAAAAAAAAAAAAACTAACCTCGTAGATTCTTTCCAAAAAAAAAAAAAAAAAAAGACTTGCATCATAATATAGGGTTATTAACGGAATATTGATATATAACATCGGTGAGTGTGTGCAAATATCCAGCAGGGTATGTGTGGAAATATCTACTAAATAATATGTAAAGTACCCGCAACTGAAATTAAATATTAAGTGAATCTATAGTGAATGTATTAGATAGGTACAATTCAAAGAAATTTTTGTCTTTGCTTTTTAATTCTATTTTTAATATTTGACAAAAAATAAATGTTTGAATTACATACACAGGTGTAGCATAGCCTTCTTGCTCCTTCTCCCAAAAAATTAATATATTTTGGAGTTACTTGTGAAACTGTATACATAAAGTGAAGAGGATAAAAACGAAATTTTAAAAATACCTACATCTTGGAACTGGTGTTTTGTTCTTTTCCTTTTTTTTTTCGTCTTAATCGTATGAAGATCATTTTATGCTTTAATAAGAATTTCGATTTTGAATGTCACTTACCCTATAAGCTTGTTTGATCCCTCCGTTGTCTGCAATATTTTCACCCTGCGTATTAACCCCATCTATCCTCATGGATACTTCTTTCACCAGGTAGTGTGAATACTGATCTAGGAAATGAAAAATATCAACTATAACAACTAGTCTATAACGAAATACTACTACATTCAGTGAATAAGATAGAAACGAAAGGACTTACATATTTTAATAAAGATTTGTTTCCATACTTTGGGCCATTGTTATGGGAAAATGTAGAAATTTAGATAGTTAACGATACACTAAACCGTGGCCGGCCCTAGGCAATTTGCCGCCCTGGCATCATTTGCAACTTCTTCTTGTTCAGAAAGAACAAATTTTTGAAAACCATGATTTTAAGCATGCTACTTCATCATGAACAACGAAGAGAAGGGAAAGCGCACTTGCACTCAGAAAGGCTTAAACACTACAAATACAATCTCGTTGTGTCTGCTTTTTCTTTAAATAATAATTTATTATGTTAGTGAAAGATAAAGCAAACACACCTGCAGAGGAAAGATGGTAACCCTTTTTATAGAATTCAATATCCAGCTTCAATCTCAATACATCAGTTTGCAATTCCAGTGCAACTAGCTATTTTATCTTTATTTCTTGATTTTTCTTCTATATCTGTTATTTTTTTAAAAGAAAAACTTGTTTTTACCTTCAATGATAAGGAACCTGTTTGTGACAAAGACAAAACTAGTTTTCATATCAAAACTGTGATAACTAACTAAATGGAACAGGTGTTTGCTACTATTCGAGAATTGAGTTCTTGTATTTGACAACCATCAATCAATTCATGCTGGGATTTGTTTGACCATTTTCTTTAGCAATGTCCATGTGACCCTGAAGTAATGCGACCTAAAAACATGATTTATGAATGTAGTATTCAAATAGAAGGTCAGCTTAGTAAATTTAACTACCATCGTCATGAAGTACGCTTCGAACAAGAAATATTTATTTTAAATAATATAGTTATGACAGATTTTACCACTCTTCGTAAACTTGCCGTCTCATGTAAATGTGTTGCATATATGGTAGAGCCGGCCCTGCACTAAACCTACCTTCAATAATTGTTCTACCCTTTGTGGGTATTTTCGTCTCCCGATATAAGCGTACGGGAGCCAACGTTCAGAAATTACAATTCTTTAACACTCAAATATTTTCGCAGTTTAAGCTGCTAGTGTTAACAGGACTAGAAGGAGACATGTAACAGAATACAAATAAGAAGTGGTAGGAAAAAAAATATATGGGTATGAAATAATATAAACCAATTTCCAAATCTTCCTTACTATGAGGGACATTTCATAAATAGTGCATACTAATTTTTATTTTATTGTTTGGAAAAGATCTCTTCACAAGTCTTCAATATAATATTTCTGCTTGGTAATGACAGAATCCCGAAGTCCAGGTGGCTTCTGTATTCCATCAAGGCAGCTATCTTTGTGAAGCTGTCGAATGGTTCGGGTAACGCTGCAGAAAGCTTGCATCATGCTTCATGTTCACACGTGTACTACGGAAATAAGTAGCCCAACGGGAGACTGTGATACGGTTTAGTATTGTCCCACCACAAACTTCACGCAAGGCACTATTAGTTTCTGTGGGATTTTGGCCACGTTAAGTTTCAGTCTTTACGTACGACCTGCGATCTTCAACGAGACACCTGCCGCCTCCATTTCCAACACTTCTCACAGCCACAGTGTTCATTAGAGAGTGCACAAACATACGTCGTGCTGCTTCAATACCTCAACTTCAACTGACGAAATGTTTACCTCGATTTTATCATCCACTCCGCAGTGCTGCCATACTGTGCATTCATTTATGAAATGACTTGTATATACCACGGGAGGCCAACATGTAAATCGCGATCTACTAGTGGAGCAGCAAGACGTGAGAGTTTGACATATATCTGTATCACTTGTATACATCGTTCGTTGTTATTGTATTATGATCTCTTCTATCGGACTAGTGAACAGATTAGTAGACCACCAAGGTATCTGAAAAGTGAAAAATAGCCCTCAAATCTAAAAAGATTGGCCATATTTAAATAATTTCTCTTGAATCTCTGAAATCAACAGATGGCAGCTAAATCTACTTATTTTAAAAAGTTTAGCGTCTCTTTTTCAGCACCGAGGTTATATAAGACGTGGACCTACACATTAAGGTAGAATCCGAATCACCGAGTGTTAGGTTCTTTCATCGGGAATCGAACCCGAGATCACATACACCACAGATGCACGCTCTAGCCACTACACTACACATAAGTTCCGTATTATAAATGAGCCTTCGTACTCTTGAGCGTAGAAAGGTATGAACATGAATTTCGGTCTCCAGTAAGGAAAATTCAACTTTGCGTATTTCATGTAAACGTTGACTGCTGTTAATATGTAACCATTGACTTCGCACTTTCCCGATTTAGTGTATCGCTGAGAATACCTATTTATGAAGTGGTTTATTACATATTCTAATTTCAGCAAATCCTAACATGAACCCAAAGTACTGTTTTTCATTATTATTATTATTATTATATATTTTTCATTATTATTATATACTTTTTTTTTACATTTTCACCTCTATGCTCATTTTTATATGTAGAAATTACGTAGATCACAAATAGATGTGTGAAAATTTTGACATGAAATACAGTAGTTTAATAATCAATGACTGTATTTTCTGCGCTTCTTAGTGAAATCGAAAGTGGACTAAAGTTAGAAAATTTCAAACATGAGCTTCAAGTAATTAAAGGAAAAAGAATGAACGTAAATCGTAAATTCAAATACATATTGACTAACATGAAGCTTTCAAAATTCGAACCCAAACTTCAATGACAAGCTGGAAAAAACATGCAAGATAAATAAGAAGAAAACCAAAGTAATAAAGTGCACAAGAGCAGGACAGGAAGGGGCAAACGTATGGCTAGAGGGAGAGAAAATCGAAGATGTTAAAAACGTTCCCCTACTTAGGAACTCTAGTGTCCTCGGACGGAAGAAGTGAAAAAGACGTAAGTTCCAGAATAGAGCAGTCTAAACAAGCATTCAATAGGAAAATTGGACTCCTAACATTAAGAAATGTATCCTTGGACATTCGAAAACGATTAATTAAGACTCTGGTATGGAGCATGGTGCTTTACGGATCAGAGACATAGACATTGAGAAAAGCTGAAATATCCAAACTGGAAGCATTTGAAATATGGTGTTGGCGCAGAATGCTGCGCGTATCATGGACAGCAAGGAAAAGGAAGGAAGACGCACTAAAGGTAGCTAATGAAGGACGAGAGATCATGAAGATAATAGGAAAAAAATAAGGAACAGCATGCTTGGCCATTTTATTTGGCACTCCGATTGGATCACCATGTTGATAGAGGGAAAAGCAGAAGGAAAACCAGGAAGAGGAAGACCATGCGTATGGTTGAGGTAAGAAAGAAGATTGAATAACATGAAAGCACACAAACTGTATATTGCTAAGCGATAGTTGCCTACCCTATCCAATTTTACATTACTCCATACATTTAATTACTAAACGCCATACAAGTTTACCTTCCAATACAATTGCTTGTCTACGTTATGAAAGTTATAATAAATATTACCAAAAGGTCATAACTATGTAAGACATGTAGCTACAATGAAGGTCTTTCTTACCTATAAGACACTGGGCTCTTTCGTGAAAGTTCTGAATAGCATCTTCATGCCACCACCGATGAAGGTTCCCGTGTTTATCAAACAGACGCCCTCTGTCATCGAAGCCGTGTGTTATCTCATGGCCAATCACCACTCCAATACCTCCAAAGTTCAAACTCCTCGGAAAATACCGGTGATAAAACGGTGGCTGCAGAATTCCAGCAGGAAACACTGGAAGCAAAATCAAAATTGTATTATTATTATTATTATTATTATTATTATTATTATTATTATTATTATTATTATATTAAGAAAGCTAACTAACTTTGCGTGCTATGAAAATCAGAAATTAAACGATGCACTTACAAAAGCATTCCATTGACTTCTATTCAAAGTCATCTGGATCTAGTTTCTATTTTGTACTTCTATTTCTGCGAGATTCGTATTAATATTCTCCTTTCATATGTGCCTAGGTCTTTCTAATAGTTCTTTCTCGATTGGGTTTCCAGTTAAAATTTTGAAAGTCTCTATTTTCTTCTATTCTCGCTACATGACATGCCTACCTGAGCCTCCTAGATTTAATGATCCTAACAATGTTAGGTAAATAGTATAAATTTATCCCTGGACTATTGTATCAATTTATGACAATTTTTTATTGTTCAAACAAGTTTTTTAAATGATTTATTCTGTTTTAAAGTGTCTTCAAACCTTAACAGTGTTTACAGTATCATGTGTTTTTCAAGTATATCAGTGTTTTTGTGAAACTTAATCTCAGTTCACTACAACTGTGTGTTTCAAAAATAATCTTGTAGATTACTTTTCTTTTCTCGATTTGGGAGTGTAAGGATCTCCACATCACAGCGTAAGCACATGTTCACAAGCGATACGTCCTATTGTTTATAAACAAGCAGACAATACAAAAACCAGAAAGACACGAAGATCAACACGACGAGAACCGAAAGAAAACGATCCACCTGAAGACGGCCTATAAAAGAGGAACCAAAGAAGACGGAGGTATTAGTTGACCACTGATTGCTAAGCCTTAATTAGCTCTGGAGGTCGCATTGGGCAAAGGGGCTCTACCTTTCCTAAAATCCCTGGAAGCTGCCTTGAAGCAAAGGGGATTCCTCAACACAAACCATACCTCGCAAGGCTGTCATGAGCCGAGGAGGTTACCTAAGGACCATAACCTGAAGTCACTACAAGACAACCCAGTGGCTGCCATGAGCTAAGGGGTTTCCGTATAAAACCTTCTGTTCATAAGGAAGACACGAAGATCAACACGACGGGATCCGAAAGAGAACGAGCCACCTGAAGACGGCCTATAAAAGAGGAACCAAAGAAGACGGAGGTATTAGTTGACCACTGATTGCTAAGCCTTAATTAGCTCTGGAGGTCGCATTGGGCAAAGGGGCTCTACCTTTCCTAAAATCCCTGGAAGCTGCCTTGAAGCAAAGGGGATTCCTCAACACAAACCATACCTCGCAAGGCTGTCATGAGCCGAGGAGGTTACCTAAGGACCATAACCTGAAGTCACTACAAGACAGCCCAGTGGCTGCCATTAGCGAAGGGTTTTCGTATAAAACCTTCTGTTCATAAAGAAGACACGAAGAGCAACACGAAGGGAACCGAAAGAGAACGAGCCACCTGAAGACCGCCTATAAAAGAGGAACCAAAGAAGAAAGAGGTATCAGTTGACCACTGATTGCTAACCCTTAATTAGCTCTGGAGGTCGCATTGGGCAAAGGGGCTCTACCTTTCCTAAAATCCCTGGAAGCTCCCTTGAAGCAAAGGGGATTCTTCAACACAAACCATATCTTGCAAGGCTGTCATGAGCCGAGGAGGTTACCTAAGGACCATAACCTGAAGTCACTACAAGACAGCCCAGTGGCTGCCATTAGCGAAGGGTTTTCGTATAAAACCTTCTGTTCATAAAGAAGACACGAAGAGCAACACGAAGGGAACCGAAAGAGAACGAGCCACCTGAAGACCGCCTATAAAAGAGGAACCAAAGAAGAAAGAGGTATCAGTTGACCACTGATTGCTAACCCTTAATTAGCTCTGGAGGTCGCATTGGGCAAAGGGGCTCTACCTTTCCTAAAATCCCTGGAAGCTCCCTTGAAGCAAAGGGGATTCTTCAACACAAACCATATCTTGCAAGATTGTCATGAGCCGAGGAGGTTACCTAAGGACCATACACTGAAGTCGCTTCAAGACAGCCCGGTGGCTGCCATTAGCGAAGGGTTTCCGTATAAAACCTTCTAGTCATAAGGAAGACACGAAGATCAATACGACGGGAACCGAAAGAGAACGAGCCACCTGAAGACGGCCTATAAAAGAGGAACCAAAGAAGAAAGAGGTATCAGTTGACCACTGATTGCTAACCCTTAATTAGCTCTGGAGGTCGCATTGGGCAAAGGGGCTCTACCTTTCCTAAAATCCCTGGAAGCTCCCTTGAAGCAAAGGGGATTCTTCAACACAAACCATATCTTGCAAGGCTGTCATGAGCCGAGGAGGTTACCTAAGGACCATAACCTGAAGTCACTACAAGACAGCCCAGTGGCTGCCATTAGCGAAGGGTTTTCGTATAAAACCTTCTGTTCATAAAGAAGACACGAAGAGCAACACGAAGGGAACCGAAAGAGAACGAGCCACCTGAAGACCGCCTATAAAAGAGGAACCAAAGAAGAAAGAGGTATCAGTTGACCACTGATTGCTAACCCTTAATTAGCTCTGGAGGTCGCATTGGGCAAAGGGGCTCTACCTTTCCTAAAATCCCTGGAAGCTCCCTTGAAGCAAAGGGGATTCTTCAACACAAACCATATCTTGCAAGATTGTCATGAGCCGAGGAGGTTACCTAAGGACCATACACTGAAGTCGCTTCAAGACAGCCCGGTGGCTGCCATTAGCGAAGGGTTTCCGTATAAAACCTTCTAGTCATAAGGAAGACACGAAGATCAATACGACGGGAACCGAAAGAGAACGAGCCACCTGAAGACGGCCTATAAAAGAGGAACCAAAGAAGAAAGAGGTATCAGTTGACCACTGATTGCTAAGCCTTAATTAGCTCTGGAGGTCGCATTGGGCAAAGGGGCTCTACCTTTCCTAAAATCCCTGGAAGCTCCCTTGAAGCAAAGGGGATTCTTCAACACAAACCATATCTTGCAAGGCTGTCATGAGCCGAGGAGGTTACCTAAGGACCATACACTGAAGTCACTACAAGACAGCCCGGTGGCTGCCATTAGCGAAGGGTTTCCGTATAAAACCTTCTAGTCATAAGGAAGACACGAAGATCAATACGACGGGAACCGAAAGAGAACGAGCCACCTGAAGACGGCCTATAAAAGAGGAACCAAAGAAGAAAGAGGTATCAGTTGACCACTGATTGCTAACCCTTAATTAGCTCTGGAGGTCGCATTGGGCAAAGGGGCTCTACCTTTCCTAAAATCCCTGGAAGCTCCCTTGAAGCAAAGGGGATTCTTCAACACAAACCATATCTTGCAAGGCTGTCATGAGCCGAGGAGGTTACCTAAGGACCATACACTGAAGTCACTACAAGACAGCCCGGTGGCTGCCATTAGCGAAGGGTTTCCGTATAAAACCTTCTAGTCATAAGGAAGACACGAAGATCAATACGACGGGAACCGAAAGAGAACGAGCCACCTGAAGAGGGCCTATAAAAGAGGAACCAAAGAAGACGGATGCATCAGTTGACCACTGATTGCTAAGCCTTAATTAGCTCTGGAGGTCGCATTGGGCAAAGGGGCTTTACCTTTCCTAAAATCGGTGGAGGCTACCTTGAAGTATAGGGGATTCCTCAACACAAATCATACCTTGCGAGGCTGCCATGAGCCGAGGAGGTTACCTAAGGACCATACACTGAAGTCGCTTCAAGACAACCCAGTGGCTGCCATGAGCTAAGGGGTTTCCGTATAAAACCTTCTGTTCATAAGGAAGACACGAAGATCAACACGACGGGAACCGAAAGGGAACGAGCCACCTGAAGACGGCCTATAAAAGAGGAACCAAAGAAGAAAGAGGTATCAGTTGACCACTGATTGCTAAGCCTTAATTAGCTCTGGAGGTCGCATTGGGCAAAGGGGCTCTACCTTTCCTAAAATCCCTGGAAGCTCCCTTGAAGCAAAGGGGATTCTTCAACACAAACCATATCTTGCAAGGCTGTCATGAGCCGAGGAGGTTACGTAAGGACCATACACTGAAGTCACTACAAGACAGCCCGGTGGCTGCCATTAGCGAAGGGTTTCCGTATAAAACCTTCTAGTCATAAGGAAGACACGAAGATCAATACGACGGGAACCGAAAGAGAACGAGCCACCTGAAGAGGGCCTTTAAAAGAGGAACCAAAGAAGACGGAGGTATCAGTTGACCACTGATTGCTAAGCCTTAATTAGCTCTGGAGGTCGCATTGGGCAAAGGGGCTCTACCTTTCCTAAAATCCCTGGAAGCTCCCTTGAAGCAAAGGGGATTCTTCAACACAAACCATATCTTGCAAGGCTGTCATGAGCCGAGGAGGTTACGTAAGGACCATAACCTGAAGTCACTACAAGACAGCCCGGTGGCTGCCATTAGCGAAGGGTTTCCGTATAAAACCTTCTAGTCATAAGGAAGACACGAAGATCAATACGACGGGAACCGAAAGAGAACGAGCCACCTGAAGACGGCCTATAAAAGAGGAACCAAAGAAGAAAGAGGTATCAGTTGACCACTGATTGCTAAGCCTTAATTAGCTCTGGAGGTCGCATTGGGCAAAGGGGCTCTACCTTTCCTAAAATCCCTGGAAGCTCCCTTGAAGCAAAGGGGATTCTTCAACACAAACCATATCTTGCAAGGCTGTCATGAGCCGAGGAGGTTACCTAAGGACCATACACTGAAGTCACTACAAGACAGCCCGGTGGCTGCCATTAGCGAAGGGTTTCCGTATAAAACCTTCTAGTCATAAGGAAGACACGAAGATCAATACGACGGGAACCGAAAGAGAACGAGCCACCTGAAGAGGGCCTATAAAAGAGGAACCAAAGAAGACGGAGGTATCAGTTGACCACTGATTGCTAACCCTTAATTAGCTCTGGAGGTCGCATTGGGCAAAGGGGCTCTACCTTTCCTAAAATCCCTGGAAGCTCCCTTGAAGCAAAGGGGATTCTTCAACACAAACCATATCTTGCAAGGCTGTCATGAGCCGAGGAGGTTACGTAAGGACCATAACCTGAAGTCACTACAAGACAGCCCGGTGGCTGCCATTAGCGAAGGGTTTCCGTATAAAACCTTCTAGTCATAAGGAAGACACGAAGATCAATACGACGGGAACCGAAAGAGAACGAGCCACCTGAAGAGGGCCTATAAAAGAGGAACCAAAGAAGACGGAGGTATCAGTTGACCACTGATTGCTAACCCTTAATTAGCTCTGGAGGTCGCATTGGGCAAAGGGGCTCTACCTTTCCTAAAATCCCTGGAGGCTACCTTGAAGCAAAGGGGATTCTTCAACACAAACCATATCTTGCAAGGCTGTCATAAGCCGAGGAGGTTACCTAAGGACCATACACTGAAGTCACTACAAGACAGCCCGGTGGCTGCCATTAGCGAAGGGTTTCCGTATAAAACCTTCTAGTCATAAGGAAGACACGAAGATCAATACGACGGGAACCGAAAGAGAACGAGCCACCTGAAGAGGGCCTATAAAAGAGGAACCAAAGAAGACGGAGGTATCAGTTGACCACTGATTGCTAACCCTTAATTAGCTCTGGAGGTCGCATTGGGCAAAGGGGCTCTACCTTTCCTAAAATCCCTGGAAGCTCCCTTGAAGCAAAGGGGATTCTTCAACACAAACCATATCTTGCAAGGCTGTCATGAGCCGAGGAGGTTACGTAAGGACCATAACCTGAAGTCACTACAAGACAGCCCGGTGGCTGCCATTAGCGAAGGGTTTCCGTATAAAACCTTCTAGTCATAAGGAAGACACGAAGATCAATACGACGGGAACCGAAAGAGAACGAGCCACCTGAAGAGGGCCTATAAAAGAGGAACCAAAGAAGAAAGAGGTATCAGTTGACCACTGATTGCTAACCCTTAATTAGCTCTGGAGGTCGCATTGGGCAAAGGGGCTCTACCTTTCCTAAAATCCCTGGAAGCTCCCTTGAAGCAAAGGGGATTCTTCAACACAAACCATATCTTGCAAGGCTGTCATGAGCCGAGGAGGTTACGTAAGGACCATAACCTGAAGTCACTACAAGACAGCCCGGTGGCTGCCATTAGCGAAGGGTTTCCGTATAAAACCTTCTAGTCATAAGGAAGACACGAAGATCAATACGACGGGAACCGAAAGAGAACGAGCCACCTGAAGAGGGCCTATAAAAGAGGAACCAAAGAAGACGGAGGTATCAGTTGACCACTGATTGCTAACCCTTAATTAGCTCTGGAGGTCGCATTGGGCAAAGGGGCTCTACCTTTCCTAAAATCCCTGGAGGCTACCTTGAAGCAAAGGGGATTCTTCAACACAAACCATATCTTGCAAGGCTGTCATGAGCCGAGGAGGTTACCTAAGGACCATAACCTGAAGTCACTACAAGACAGCCCGGTGGCTGCCATGAGTGAAAGAATTCCCGTATGAAACGTTATTTCCTTCACCTCTGGTCATAAGGAAGATTTCATCAAACTTTGTGGACACAAAGATTACTTTGTATTTTTATAAAATAAATCGGTGAAGGGCTAGAATCCCGGACTATCATTGTCTCTACCTATACAAATTATTATAATATAGTTCTTCGGTATGAAATTTTCGCAATTTCCCATTCCCGCTTGGGTTTGAATATTCGCCTCAGGATTTTATTTTCAAATACGTTTAGTCTGCGTTCTTCCCTCAAAGGAAGATACCATGTTTTTAACCATACAGCACAATATGCATAGTCTTATAAATTTTAAACTTCAAATTGTCCGACATAATTCGACAAAAGAATTTGGACCAAATAATAATACGAATTCCTTGCTTTCAGTAGACATTCAATTTCTTCGTGGATATGATTTTGGTTTGGTAGTGCTGATCTTAGAAATTTGAAAATATTTACTTGGTCGAAAGTATTACTTGATACTTTAACATATCTTTAATTTGCAAGAGTATGCTCACTGCGAATTTCCACCTACTTAGTTTACTTGCGAACCCATGTCCTTCCAGGCGTTTACTAAAATCCTGCATTTCTTTCTAGTGTCCTCATAACATCCTCTATCAGATCGACATTAGCATAAGCTATCACCTGGTAAGTACCATTCAGCTCTAGGGCTTAGTTGTTAGCTTTCATTTTCTTTATAGAGTATTTCAGAACAAAATTAAGTAACGATGGCGACAACGCATCTCCTTGTTTCAGGTTATTCTCGTGGAAAAGTATTTCCCTACTTGGATTTTGCCTTAGGTTTCATCTAAACATATTTTTAATACAAAAATGAATTCACTATAAAAAATATTTATTTTAATTAAATAACAATTTGTTTCAAACAAATATTCGAGAAAATATTTTCCATTCAAATGATTATTCAAAAACTATTTCTTTTTAAAATAATTGTTCAAAAAACTATCCACCATTCAAATAATTATTCACAAAACTATTTCCTTCTATAATACTTATTGCTTATTCAAATAATTATTCAGAAACTTGATCCTTGCTAAAGTAATTATTTGAACAATTATTCGACATTAAAATAATTATTCAAAAGTTTACTCCTTTTTAAAAGAATGATTCTTTATTAAAATAACAACTAAAAAAAGTTTTGTTTTCTAAAATAATTAGTAAAACAAACACTCGTTAATCAAAGATTAATAATTAATTAGAATAGATTATTCGAACCGTGATTGAAGTAACAATTTTGTTCATATTTAAAAGTGAGGTTGCTGGAATTTCAAAATTACTAATAAAATGCTATTACGGAAGTCATCTATAAGCATCCTATAATACTGTGAAGGTGACAAACTGTTTCATTAAACAAATGTGATCTTCGTCGGTATAGATTGAAAACAGAAAATCTATGCTGCACGATCTGTACAAAATGAACTTTGAAGTAGAGAATTTCATCGTATACGAAATATAATTTTACCACTCATGTTTTTCAACGTTATATATAGGGAATAGTAATATATTGATTTTTTTAATGATTGACATAACCAGCGTTTTCACCTGTACATAGTATTCAAGGAGCCATATTCTGCCTCTATATAGTTTTCTATCATGTATGAGTTGAAGGCACCCCCACAATGGTATTCAATGCCTTAAGTTAATTGTTTTCACACTCGACACTGACGAAGATCACTTTTTGGTTCGTTGAAATAGTTTGTCACTGTCTACAATGTCATTAGATGCTTATAGATAAATCCTTCAATGATTTAAATACTTTATAACATTATCTTTAATATCTATAAGCTACAAATGTAATACTTTATGAAAGCATAACACAGTAAAGAATATAAAGAGGCATGAAATCTTTAAAAAGAAATACGTACACATGTTTCGTGCAGTTAAATAATAATAATAATAATAAAACACAACTCCATAATTAATAAACATATTAAACTTAAACTATTTCTATCAGGGGTGGATCCAGCGGGGGCAATCGCCCCTCCCCCCAGAAGAGGAAACTTTCTTATCTTATATATAAATATAACCTATTCTAGAGATTGCAGCTCTTAAAAGTAGCTCTAAGTAGTAGTATTACAACCCCCCCCCCCCAGAAGTCCTTCCTGGATCCGCCCCTGATTTCTATCTACTTATCTTGGAACTAAATATTGGCTTTAAAAAATCTGTAAACTTACTTATTTGATTTTTATTTCTACTGTAATACGCATTAACTACAGCAGGTGCAGCATTCCATACAGTCTTGTTCACTGGCTTTCCGAGATGATCTTGCTCTGCTCTGGTCACATGGCGAAGGATGTTCAACGTATTCTCAAAATATTTATCTGGATCAATGGCAACCTTCAGTACAAAATATATTGATTATTTTTTCACTGTCAGTTAAATAGAAAATAAAAAATACTGGAGTGAATTCCACAACCAAGAAAAGAGTTTGGATTGTTTTATCTAAACATACTGAAAAGATCTGCGAAATGAAAGAACTTCTTTAACATGTCTAAACGTTTCCAAAAGCTTTATTTATTTATTATTGATTTGTTTTCTCAATTATAACAGTGCTTTGAAAGAAATATCATCCGTACATCGAAATCTCGTAGCTTACAACAGTTATCCGGATTGGCACCATATCTCAAAGACAATAACCACAACATTGCTAATAATTCATGTTTGATAGAGAAAGCAAAAACAACAACCGAACGAAAAATTAAAGAGGCTTATTACATTCATAAGGAGAAACCAACATTCAATTTAGATAAATGCGATTTAGAGCAGTGTTGTTACTACTCATTTCCGCCGTCTGGAAGGTAATGAAAAAAGAAAAAACAGTGACAAGTGAAATACCATTAACATTTGTCTATTTCCAGTCACAACAGGATTTTAACTTCGCATATTTTTAAATTATTTTTTAACCATTTTTACCCATCCATATTTTCTTTCCTATGTTTTAATCTTTACGAAGTGTCCCTAGGCTGAAGATGAAGACCATGTTCTTCGGAAGTACTTCCTAGAGGAGTTATTTATTTCTTACGGTGAATATTAGTCTTTTACTTACATTTCTAATTATTATCACTGCTCGCAATATAGTGTTAGCATGTCTGTATACTTAATACCATTAAATTTATTATTATTTTAAAACCTTTAAACATGTTTAATAGCATGATTGTTCACGTTGTTATCACTGATAATGAATGGCAACTAAATATACAGTTCAATTAATATTCAAATTCACAATTTCAACGCCTTCAAGAGAACAAAATAACATCTACTGATGTATACAAAAATTGTGTGCTTAAAATGCTCTAAATGCTCTTTTTTTTTTTTTCTCCCTCCGAATATCTAGTACAAATTCGAGATTGTAGATACCTTCTCTATTCCGCAAGAAACTTCGAGTATCTTTGGTTCAAAATTTAAAAAAAAGTGAACTATTTTTCCTTTGTCTTTGTGTAGATTCACTTTCATAAATGCACTCTGCTATTCAATCAAATTGTCTCGCGTCAAGTGGATTTATTGTCGGAGATTGAATTTGTAAGTAAAACATAAAAGTTTATTTAAAGAGAAAATTTGTTTATTAGTTCATTCATTAACAAAGTATTGTTGCAGAATCTGAAGAGAAAATCAATAAGATGTTCGAAGACTTGAAGAAGGGCTGTGGAGAATATGGGATGAAAATAAAATGTTAAAAAGACAAAAGCCATGGTGATTGGAACGAAGCGGTTGGTGTTAAATATAGAAGGGGAGAAAATAGAACAAGTGACTAGTTTTCGATACCTGGGTAGTATTATTAATGATGATGATATGAAATGTGAACGTGAAATATAAGCAAAGATAGGAATGAAGAAAGAAGCCTTTAGGAGGAAGAAAATACTATTTTGTGGGAGAAAAGTTGAGAAAAAGACTCATAAAATGCTTCGTGTGGAGTATTGCACTGTATGGGTTATTACATAAAAATAATGAAGAACGACTGAAAGCTTTCAAAATGTTGGTGTGGACAAGAATGGAGAGAATTACCTGGTTCCAGTGGAAAACGAATGAGAGGGTGTTAGAAATGGTGGGGGTAACAATGATTTTGGCTATTATTAACAAGAGGAAGAGAAACTGGTTTGGACATTGGATAAGAAAGAAATATCATGAGGGACGTGCTAGAGGGTATGGTAGAAGGAAAGAGAGGGAAGAGACGAAAGAGACGAAAGAGACTACAATTAATGGGCGATATCAAAACAGAAAAATCGTACTTGAAAACGAAGAGGTTAGCTGAAAACCGTGGATCATGGAAGCTTCTGAGTTGCAGCAAGTGGTCTGCCAATAATGGCAGAATACCTTTGAGAATGATGAATTACAGCTACAAATCAATTTCACAGTTGAAAGGTAACAGTGAAACATGACAAAGAATTTAGTAAGATCGGAAGGAATTAGCCCAATTCTATCGGTCATTAATTAATTTATTTATTTATATGTATAGTTCCAAGCACAGCATGTTGGTCATTTTAAGCTGAGACATCTAACAACAGAAAAAAATTCAACAAGATATATGTAAACAGCAATGCAAAGACAACAGAGTATCATGATAAAAAATAATAAATATTTACGTAACGGTATTTACAAGTGAATTTTGAACAATGCAGATCGAAAACTTCTTTCAGAGGATTATATATGGCAGGTGGAAGTCTATTGAAATCAGTAAAACCTTGTACATAAGCGACTTTTTGACTATTGCAGATCTAGGTTTCGAAATATAGAATACATTCGTATTCCGTGTTCTGAGAATGGGTACTCTTAAATTAAGCATCGGAAGTAGAATGTCTGCTTAATTTTCAATTTGCAATTTTATGTAGAAACAAGAATTTAGGAATGATAAAAAAAAAAAAAAAAAGATCAAAAGATTGTGATCTTAGCCAAGAATTTTAGGAATTATCCCCCCCCCCCCAAAAAAAATGCTTCAAAATCTTGGCCAATAATTAGTTTTTGGATCCAGGACCACAAAATTTTTGAACGGACCCCAAATCGAGTTTTCGTATTTTCTACGGAATAACCACATCATATTGAGTCAAGTGATAGTTTGGGTTTGTCTACATTATACCGTATGTAGTTCTCCAGATATAACGCCTACAAGAACATTTTTGATTGAAATATACTGGATCTTTTGATCGAAAATAACTAAAAAGAAGTTTAGAGCAGTGTTTAGCTTGGAGAGATATAAGATTGTTCATCTTAAGTTACATATATTTAACACATTAGTGTTAGAAACTCACATCACTGTACCGTTCATCCAAGAGCTCATTAATAAGAATGAAATCTGGATAGCCAATCCTTAGAGTCATAGCATCTACCTTCTCCGTTGCTAAATTCTTTGTTTCATCATCAATCCAATCCGTCTCCTTTAAGATCTCTCGAAACGACTGTTGGATCACCCTCGTCATTTGCAAAGTCTGGAAGTTACAAATAAAAATAAAATGATATCAAGGATCAGGAAATTGTTAATTTTAGATTTAAGAACACATGTAAAAAAAAAGTTTTATTTTGTTCATGCCTTTGTTAATAACTTAAAATGTAAGAAAAGGAAATTAAGTTTATACGTCAGTGTTTAATTATTTCTTTATTTCGAAGTTTTATGTAGTTCATTATTCTTGCACTAACTGAAGCACTAAAAGTAAACATTGTTTACTGTGTTCAGTTCATAACTGTTAATGAAAACGTTTGAAAATGAAATAAAATTAAATCTTTGAGTTTAACATCTCCTTTAGGCTAAGGGAGACGTTGATTAAGGGAAGTGAATGATGATGAAAGAATTAGTAGTGGAATAAGAATGTAGGAGGAAATTGAAGTACTCAGAGAGAACCCACGGACACGATGTTCTTCATCACAAACTTACTTCGCCGGGAATCGAACCAGGGCTAGAAGTAAGCGCTCTACCAGTGAGCTACCGTGCTCTCTGAAAATATTTGAGTTTGGAAATGAAAAACCATTTAATAAATAGCCATTTATTAAATGGAAGTGAAAAACCATTTAAAAAGCTATAAAAAACATAAAATACCATAAAGAGCCATAAAAAGCCATAAAAAACCATTAAAAGCCATAAAAAGCCATAAAAACCATAAAAAAACATTTAAAAAGCCATTTATTAAATGGAAGTGAAAAACCATTTAATAAATAATGAAATTTGGAAGAAAATTATTTATAGGAGAATTATGAATTAATTTATTTACTTTTTGAATTATTTATTATTTATTATGATCATGAAAATTACATGAATTTTTTTTGTAATAAATGTTATACAGTACTTATATATTTTTCATAACTACCTAAATTATTGTAATATAGATATTTGACACATATTTGTTAAGAATAAGAATCTCTAACTCACAGGGAAAAAAAACTCCAACCTACAGTTTGCAGCTGCTATGGACAATTCCCAGCTTCGGCCTATTGGACCTCTTCATCCGGCCTGGCTGACCAGTTATTGAAAATTAATTTTTCACTTGATCTCTTAAACTAAATTGAAAATTTTTCCATAATTTAGAATGGTTTAGACAATGAAGAATCAAGATTCCCACTAAAATGATAAGTAAATACTTTTTTTTTCAGATTTCTCTAGTAAGTAAATATTTTGATGACTGTTATAGTAGCTTTTGTTCCTGTGATATTACTGTACGATGAACAATTTTCTATATTACATATAGCTATTCCATTCTTCCGAAGCCGCGGTATCAGTGGTAGAGCGTTTACCTCTGGTCCATGGAGTCCTTGGTTCGATCCCAGCTCGCGCCAAGTGAAATTTGTGGTGGACAAACACCGTGGGTTTTCTCGGGGTTTTCCCGTTTCCTCCTACTTTCTTCATTCCATCCTCTCCTTCATTTCGCATCATCACCGGTATTAACCTAGTTGGCATAACCGTAGGACGTAAAACTTAAAGATTTCATTTCAATTCTTGGAAAATGTTATTCGTTGTTTCGTATGACCCTCGACACATCTGTGATTGCCTTACTCACTGTTGAAACTTATACACACCTTGTTCACGGAGAAAAATGGACACATATTTAATTGTCAAGAAACTTATCTAATTAAACGCAGCAAATATTATGGAGACTGTAAGTGGAAACAGTATAGTTTACATACTATTTGCAGTTTATATATATATGTCCATTTTTCTCCGTGAACCAGGTGTGTATAAGTTCCAACAGTGAGTAAGGCAATCACAGATGTGTCGAGGGTCATACGAAACAATGAATAACATTTTCATATTAACAGAATACCCGTTCTTGGCACGGGGAGAATACGTTTCATTTTGGACATAAAGGGCTGAATTTGGATGTAAACAGCATCGGAAGTGCCACTGAAGGTGGAAAAAGGAAAGGAGAAAAGAAAAGTAAAAGAGCACTAGGAAGAGAGTCATGGACATGTAACATTCACAAGTTTGCAATATAATATAGTAGCTGATGACGTACCTGGTATTCCTTAGGTAAAATATAAGACGTAACTCTCTCACACAATAGTTCACATATACTGGTACTCTATTTTTGTTTAAAAAAAAAAATCCTCTACGCCTTAAGAAACGCATTTTAGTTACATGATATGATAAAGCTTGGTTTGAGATAGATACTAACTAACTAACTAACTCTATGGCCTATGGAACCCGGAGGTTCAGTGCCGCGTTCACAAAAGCTCTCCACTGACTTCTATCCTTAGCTAACTGCATCCAGTTTCTACTCTGTATTCCAATCTCTGCGAGATCCATCTTAATATTGTCCTCCCATCTGCGCCTAGGTCTTCCTAATGGTCGTTTTCCGTTTGGTCTTCCAGTCAAGACTTTGAAAGCGTCTCTACTTTCTTCCATTCTAGCTACATGACCCGCCCATCTAAGCCTCCTAGACTTGACGACCCTAACAATGTTGGGTAAAGATAGATACTAAGTTCCAAAATTCAGTTCAAACGGTTCAACGGTATGAATTTGTGTGGTGTACAAACATATACACAATATTATAAAAAGAGCCACAGTAGTTCAGTGGTAGAGTGCTCACCTATGACGCATGAGGTCCCTGGTTCGATCCTAGCTCCAGCCAAGCTTTGTGGTGGACAAACACTGTGTGAATGTATTTTCTTGATGTTTTCCCGTGTGTTCTCACTTTCGTTACTTTCTTCATTATCATCCATCTTATTATAACAGCATCCCTTGGCCTCGGTGCATAATCATGGAATATTAAAATAAATACAAAAATTACCCCCCTTAGAAGCGATATTTTCAAAAGCGCTGGGACGTGTGTCGGACTATTTTTCAGTAAGCAGTTTATATACCGAATTTCATCTCCTTAACTTCTAGAGCACCTAAGATACCCTTCGAATTTCCTCGTTCTTTAGGATACGCGCTGTAATAAAAGTTCTATAATAAAGTTCCACTTCGAAGTAAGTACTAAGTATTAACAAAAAATTGGTTACTTACCAACATATCCTCTCACTAAACTAAAACTAAATATTCTTCAAACGTATCGGAACAACAAGTTATCCGTCTTTAGTGGTAAGGTAAGAATAGAAATGGACGAGAGAAAGAAGGTGTAGAAAAAGGAATACATACCACCAAATAAATATAACGTAAGAGATGGGTACTAGAAACAACGACCAGAGCACAGTGAACGAAAGAAAAACCGAACTAAGTTGAAATAAGCACGGTGTCTATGGAACGTCAGTATTGCCAGATCCAAAATATACATCAAAAGTAGGTAGCCAGATTTTATCAATGTTGTCAGAATCCAGATTTAGAGCCGATTTATATTTATGAATAAAGGATGATTCTTTAATCACCTTTTTTTTTTTTTTTTTCTGAACCTATCACATTAACCTGTTTTATATTGTGTGTACGTTCTTTTACGTGAAGTGATAATCCCGACATATCTCTTCTTGTGACGTTTTTTATTGTCTAATACGTTATTTTATTCGGGTGTTAATATTACGTTCGATTTGACCTATATATGAAGTGTCACATTCCCATTGAGCCCGGTAAATACCTGACTTATTTAGTGGATCAACAAAATAACTTTTAAAGTCGGTGAGATGCTTTTCTATAGTTTTTGGGGGCATACTGGAAGCAGATATGTTATGCTTTTATTATTATCGAGAAAATGCAACGTATTCTTGCAAAGCACAGCATGTCTGCTTCCAGTACGCGCCAAAAAAAGTTTAGAAAAACATCTCACCGGTTTTAAAAGTTATTTTGTTGATCCACTAAATGGGTCAGGTATTTACCGGGATTAGTCTGAACGTGACACTTCATATATAGAGTCAAACCAAACGTAATATTAACACCCGAATTAAAGAACACTTTAGACAATCATAAAAGTTACAAGAAGAGGATATGTCAGGATTGACACTTCACCTAAAAGAACATGCACACAATATAAAACATGTCAATGTGATAGATTCAGGAAACATACAAAAAAGAGAAGAAAAAGAAAAAAAAAAGAGAGATAAAAGAATCATTCTTTATTCAGAAACATAAACCGGCTTTAAATCTGGATTCTGTCGATATTGATAAAGTCTGACCACCTACTTTTAATATATATTTTGGATCTGGCAATATTGACGTAGCATAGACGCCGCTCTTCTCTCAATTCAGTTCGTTCTTTCCTTCGTCTACTATGTTCTGCTCGTTGTTTTTAGTATCCATCTCTCACATTATATTTATTTGGTGATATGTATTCCGTTTTCCATACCATAATTTTCTCATTCATTTTTATTCTTGTCACCTTATGACTGAAGAAGGAACTAGCTTGTTCCGATCCGTCTGGAGAAGATTTAGTTTTCCCACGGGAGGATATATTGGTAAGTAACCATTGTTTTGTTAATTTGAATCATCTTCTCATGTGTCTACATAATTTTAAGTACAAACTATGTTCAAAAATTCATTTCAAAAGGTTTAATAGTAAGGATATACAGGGTGTTTCAAAAAAATACTGACAACGTTGGGAGATGATTCCTGCACCAAGATAAGACAAAAAGTATAGACCAATCTAGGTGCACAAATGCTTCCTTTCGGAGTTATAGGCTGCCGAAAACGTGAAAAAAAAAAAAAAGAACTTTAAAGGTTCATAGCTCCAAAATTATGGGACCTACTGTAGTCGGATCAAGACTTCACTTAGGAACTAGTATGTGTGCTATCCAAAAATACATGTTTCCGAATCCTAAGCTACTCACGTAACAACTTTTATAGAGGGAATTTGACTACAGGCATATAATATGAAGTACTCACCAACTACATCTATAAAAATTGTTGCGGAAGTATCGCAGAGTTCTGAAACTTGGGTATTTGGATAGGGCATATACTAATTCCTACATAAAGTCTTGACCCGACTACGGTAGGTCAAATAGTTTCAAAGCTATGAAACTATAAAGTTTTTTTTTTTTTCTTTTTTTTTTCATGTTTTCGGCAGCCTATAACTCTGAAAGGAAGCATTTGTGCACTCAGGTTGGTCTATACTTTAGTCTTATTTTGGTGTCAGGAATCACCTTCCAAACGTTGTCGTTGTTGTTTTAAAATACCCTGTATATATATATAATCTTTTATTACACCAATAATTTAATCATCATCCACTTGCATTTACCATCAGGTTTTTAAGCCTACAAATTTAAACAATGTTAAACACTAAATACTTCAAGGAATATTGAATTACTTACATCATTCTTACTGTTTTCGTCGAAATATTTTTTGACGAACAATGCCCCTACAGCCATTCCCATGTTGCTGTTTACTTGGGAAACGCAGTTCTTCCATCGAGGAGGTGCCTGCTCTCTTCCAAACAATGTGTAATAGAACTTCTGTTTCGCTTCCTGGAATCTGTCGTCCAGATTATTAACACGATGCCGGGCAAACCTCCAAAGTAAGTAGTTCGAAATAGTTCTAAACAAAGAAATATAATACTGTTTTTACCACAAGGAAAAACTAATTGGTTACCCATGTTTTCTCTGATGAGGTGTAACTCAGATTATTTTCTCACAAAAATTTTGTAACACACGACAAAAAGTGCTATTAATGCCTTGATGCCCTTTGAAATTTCAAGAATTCATTGACTTCTTTTCAACGTGGTCTGATATAGGTCATATAGCAACAACATCAATATATTTTATGCCTTAGTAGGTAATCCCCCTTTCTATTATATTTACTATTTCATTTCTAGGAAATTTCAAGGCTTAAAAGGTTATCAGAGTCAGGGCGTTGCCGTGGGAGGGGGGGGCGAAGTAAGGGGGAGAAAAATTCGGAGAAAAAAGGAAAAAATATACAAAAAATAGTTTAGAATATATGTATGGGAGCGCCATCGTACACTCTCGCCCCGGGCGCTGATTTTCCACGGCACGGCCCTGATCAGAGTTCAACATTATAATAAAGAGTCTTGACGAAAATAGTGGAACTTTATTTTAGGAGAGGGCCGCGGTGGCCTAGTGGTAGAGAATTCACCTCTGGTGCATGGGGTCCTGGATTCGATCCCAGCTCGCGCCAAATGAACTTTGTGGTGGACGAACACTGTGTGCGTGGGTTTCCTCGGAGTTCTCCCGTTTCGTCCCACTTTCTTCGTTCCACCCGTTTCGTCCCACTTTCTTCGTTCCACCATTTCATTCACTTCTCGTCATCACCACCTCCTTTAGCTTCACCGTCATAACCGTGGGATGTAAAACTTAAAGATTTTATTTTATTTTATTTTATTTCAGTACCTCTCTTTCTATAAGAATTGTTCTTAAAATTCAATCTCCCCCCCTTCTCCCCTTTCCGGAAAAATTTCCTCCTTTCAACGCCATAATTTTTGTCTCTGAAGTCCTTTTCTATTTCGTTACAGTGTAATGCTGATCACAAATAACATGAACAAAAGTTGATAATTTTCATACAGGTATTACTCCTATTATAAATCATACCACTGAGGCTTACAAACTTAGAAACAAGAAAATAAAAAATATGTAAATTCTATATTGTATATTAATAAATAATAAAAACGGTATATTAAAACCATATAATATTATAAGTATATCGTTTTCTAATTGTTTTCGCACATAAGAGAAAAGCAGAGGAGCTTTCTAAGTTGTGGTAGTATTATAATATTATTGACGTTATGACTTACATTAATAGTTAGTGGCAACTTAAACTGCTAATTGCTCAAAAATCCAACTTTGAAACCAACGAAAGGATAGAATATGTTAAGAATCCACAGATCCCAGTGTGTATGTGCAAGTTTTAGTAAGTTATTTCAATATAGTTTCTTCGTCAACGAAAATACTATATCTTAACAATTACCTGGGAGGTGTTTTTTCAAGAAGAACAACCAGGTCTTGAAAATAGCGCAAAGCAAACACTACAACTGGCTGTGAAGAGTTAATAGGCCTCCGAAGAACTTTGCATAAATACTTCTTCCACCTAATTTGTGGAATTAACCTCTTCAGCTCACCAACCGTCATTCGATTATAAATCAAACTAATGTTCCGTCTTTCATCTGATGACGATGTAATCTGGAAACGAAAATTTCATCATAATATATTCATATATTATACACTAAATGTTAAAAACATTCCGAGAATCAAACTTTGGGTATTTATTGGTGTATTAAAAGAATTTTGATGACAAAAATATATCAATAAAGTTGAATTAGAGCAAAAGTATATTGAATTGTATTATAAAAACAGTCCCTTAACCTAACCTAACCGTATATATAACGAGAGAGAGAATGAATTTTACTAATTTACTAGCAGAGTACTTGTTCTTCGCACGGGAAGAATAGTTTCATTTTGGACATAAAAGGCACCAAAACTGTCACCAATCAACTTAGAGATCCCGAAAACTATGAAGTAGAGAGTAATATAGGTCATTTTCAATTATTTTTACATGTCACCATCCTACCTTAGGATACTAATGCGATCTGAATTTGGATTTAAACGCCATCGAAAGTGTCACTGTTCATCTCAGTGACCCTGAAGGCTAAGGATTCGACATTAATATCGGTCATTTTTTATCATTTTTTATATATATCCTTCCCCCCTCCAGGTTGTGGGGTTGAATTTGGATTTAAACGGCATGGAAAGTGTTACTGTTCATCTCAGCGACCCGGAAAACCATGAAATCGACACTAATATCGGTCATTTTCGATCATTTTTATATATCTCCTCTCCTCCTCCCCAAGTTACACCTTAAAAATGAAATGATAGAAACCATCCCAGTCCCGAACCTCATGTATGTTGAAAATTTGATCGAGATCGGTCGGGTGGTTCAAGAGTTATTAAATTACAAACCCAGTCTCTTTCATTTTTATTTATATAGATTTCACTTACATTAAGTAAGCTAATAAATGCCTAAATAATCAGGGAGTAAATTCCGAAGTAGAAACTATATAGAGTTCTTCAAGTTTTCCTATCTATGTGATTTCTTGGGGCCGCGGTGGCTAAGTAGTAGAGCGTTCACATCTGGTGTTTCGGGTCCCTGCTTCAATACAAACTCGCGCCAAGTGAACTTTGTGGTTGACAAACACCGTGTGCGTGGGTTTTCTCGGGTTCTCCCGTTTCCTCTCACTTTATTTATTCCACAATTTCATTCATTTTTCATCAACCCGTCTCCTTTAGCATATCTGTAGGACATGAACCTGAAGATTTCATTTTCATTTCATGTCTATGTGATTTCTTGAAGAAGTCGATGTTTATATTATGATGAATTTCAAGCCAGATGAAATGAAAGCCAAAATTTAATAAGAATACAATAAGAAATAATTTCTTGTCATTCAAAAGATACAAGTACCGGCATTTCTAATGGGCGTGGACTACTGCTCTGTAATCTTACTTCGTAGTTGGGTCGTTCTGGGTTCATACTTTGGATCGGCCGTGCTGACTAAGATTTTCTAGAGTTTTTCTCAGTCCGACCAGGAGAATACCGGGATGTTAAATTTAAATATAAGGTTTATTCCATTACCTTCCACATCCTCCCCCATTGTCCTTAATGATTTTAGCAAAATTGACTTTCATATTTTAAAGTTTTTTTAAAAAACAAATGAATACAACAGTTTTTGAAGTTTCTTTTAAAAAATAAATGAATGCAAGAGTTTTTAAAAGTTATTTAAAAATAAATGAATACAAGAGTGTTTAAAAGTTATTAAAAATAAATGAATACAAGAGTTTTTAAAACTTATTAATAATAAATGAATACAAGAGTTTTTAAAAGTTATTTAAAAAAATAAATGAATACAAGAGTGTTTAAAAGTTATTAAAAAATAAATGATACAAGAGTTTTTAAAAGTTATTTTTAAAAAATGAATACAAGAGTTTTTAAAAGTTACTTGAAAATAAATGAATACAAGAGTTTTTAAAAGTTACTTAAAAATAAATGAATACAAGAGTTTTTAAAATTTATTTAAACAAATAAATGAATACAAGAGTTTTTAAAAGTTATTTAAAAAAATAAAGTTATACAAGAGTTAATTTATTTAAAATTAAAACCTATGAAATATTCCTTCATAGAGCTTCTCCTTTTGCATCTTCACATTTTAACTATTTTATAATACTCTATATTCTTACATCAAACAAAATTAAAGATGTAGTGTCAAGTAATGATTTAAATTTGTACGCTTTAATAATCAAAAGAAAGTAATTTGGAGACCAAAATTGTATGACGGTAGCAGTGGGAAGATATTTTTTTAATAATTTATATATTCAATAGAGTACAATATTTTTATGTATGTACTTGAGCGCTACGTCTCACACTTACGTTCTGTAGAAACTGCCGCATATTGGGAGTACAATATGTTACAAATATATCATTGAGGAAACGTTGCATAGATTAAAACAAATTGATACGTTTTAGCTCGTGAAGGTCCTTTTTAGAAGGTAAATGTACCTCAACTAAGTTGAAAAGAAAATAAATAAAAAAAAAAGTTATGAAAAGAAACCACTGTCGAAATACTAAATTTAAAGTTGTACAAAATGATTTATACACATACTATATGAATATTGTCTGTATTTCTTTGCTTTGGAGGAAGTAATTCTGTGCAATTAAAAAAAAGAAATGTTTAAGTTGGAATAATAGTTCCAGAGTTCTTGACAAGAGAGCACACATGAAATGATAAGTTGCCATATATTTTTGTTGCTGATCGTTCAAATCATTGAATTGTTATACGCATATAAATATGAAACTGTAACTACTTTTAAAATATTAAAAATTTTATTGAAGTGAGCGTAGCCAGCTTCTATCTAAACTCGTGAGTCTGTCTGTCATTCCATCTCTTTCCACGTTAACTCTTGTAAAATTAAACCGATTTTAATGAAACTGGTAAGCGCATTTCTACAATCTTTCAAAATAGCCATATTGTTTGGGATTACAATCCATCAACAAGGGGAGGGCAAATTTAGAATAAAATCCACTCGCCGATGCAAGTTTGCACATGTACATATAAAACAATTTTTCCACTACCAACTACGTAAAAATTATTTGATTTTGATAAAATATAATATCTATTTCCTTTAGAGTATCTCAAACATCCACATTTCGTGCACTTGAAATCGGTCAACGTTATGCCGGTAAAAGGGGGTAAATTCCTCCAATTTAAAAGTTTTCTTCTTTAAATAAAATGATAAATTTTTTTTGGTAATTTTCATCAAAATAATCCTATTTTGATACAATATAGCGTATATTTTCTTTGAGGCTTCTCAATTACCCTACTCCTTGGAGTTATAGTCTGTCAAAAATATAAGTATAAATTCTATCTTTAAATCAAGGGAAGAAAACATTCCGTGATCAGTTTTGTAAAAAGTATATTTGATTTTGAAGGACTATGATGCAATATGGATAATGAAAGCTTTCTCTTGCTTCTACAATGCTCAACATAACTAGTAATACAAGTTAAACTTGCTAGTTTGTAGAGATTCATCAAACTCTGAAAAATATATGCAACCTCTAATATAAATTATTAACCTTTGTATTTTTTCTTCTAAGATGAAACCAAGGTATGTTTTACAATTGTGAAGGAATGATAAAATAAGACAATCTTCTTTCGTGATTGGATTTTCAACTCTAGTAGTTCTGATGCTTTGAAAGTTCAGATGTTAACAATACAACAGTTACTGAGAGGATAAAAATAAACAAAAGTTTTAAAATTCGTACTTTAATTTATAGTTAATTAAAATAAGTTAATAAGTACTTCCTACTTAACCTAAAAAGTTTGAATTTTTTTCCTAGTTTAACAATTTAAAGAAAAATGTGTATTGGGGAAATTAAAATATATATTATATAGCTTACTTTCGAATTTTTAATTATTTCTTGAAATTGATTGTCTCAAATCGATGTTTCAGTATCTCTATAAAACATGTTACGATTATTCTCCTAAAAATTATTTAAAAGTACATTTCGTATTCATAATAAGCTTACTTGGGCTAAGTCTTTTTCAAATTCAATGATGTCTTCTGCTTCGGAAGTTGCGTTTTCCAAAGGAGCTCCAAGCATGTTAGCAATGGTTATCAGATAGTTCTTATAAGCTTCCAGGTAACCTCCATTTGATGGTTGGAGAAAATAATCTCTTGTAGGCAACCCAAGACTTGTCTGGTCTAACTGTGATAATAACAAAATCGAATTACAACTACGTTTCTAAACCGAACTCAACACAAATAATCTGGAAATCACAGTAAATAAACTTTGAATGAGAAATTAAATATTTTTTCAATTAATACTTGTACTAACCTTGGTGATTCAATCTCAGTGACTTCTATCGATATTTCAGGCATAATATACAAGTGTTTTTCATCGTGATGTATTCTAAGTTTTAGAAATAAACGCAGAAAAAACTAAATACATGGAGCTTAACCGGAATACTGCAAATTATGGATGCATCGAAGTATCAAATAATACTTTCGATGAAGTGGATACTTTCAAATATCTAGGATCAATATTAACAGATCAAAATCATATCTACGAAGAAATTAAATATCGACTGAAAGCAGGAAATTCGTGTTATTATTCAGTTCAAAATCTTTTATCATCGCGTATTCTGTCAAGGAATTTGAAGCTTAAAATATATCAAACGATAATCATGACTGTTGTTCTGTATGGTTGCGAAACATGGTCGCTTACTTTAAGGGAAGAACACAGTCTAAAGTATATGAGAATAAAATCCTGAGACGAATATACGGACCCAAGAGGAATGGAAATGAGGAACGGCGCAAACTTCATAACGAAAAACTACATAATTTATACCGTTAACCAAATATTGTTAGAGTCATCAAATCTAGGAGGTTTAGGTAGGCAGGTCATGTAGCGAGAATGGAAGATAGTAGGAACGCTTTTAAAGTTTTAACTGGAATACCTATCGGAAAACGACCATTAGGAAGACCTAGGCGCAGATGGAAGAACAATATTAAGATGGATCTCGCAGAAATAGAAATACAAATTAGAAACTGGACCCAGTTGGCTAAGGATAGAAGTCAATGGAGAGCTTTTCTGAACGTGGTATTGAATCTCCAGATTCCATAGGCCGTAGAGTTGGTTAGTTGTATTCTAAGCTAATTGTGGAATGATTATTCACACTCTAGAATATAGCATTTCAGTAGCAATAATCAACTAATAAGAATTGAAGTAGTTCAGTGTTTCATCGAATGATGAAACCATTGCATTAACATTTTTTAATATCTATTTCCTATACGTACTACTCATAAAGTACATCATTCAAGTATATATAACACATCTACAACATTTGGGAGAAGAAAATGGTTCAATAACACGTCCTCTTCTTGCAGTGAGGTTCATCATTCGGTGAAACAATGCGCTTCAACTCTGAGTAATTGGTTATTGCTACTAAAGCGCTATATTCCAGATGTAAATAGTTTAACTTTTCACTCTCATTTTTCGTGCCAGGCAGAGAATCAGCACGGCATAATTAATATTTTATGTAATGATGATAATATTGGTAACTTTAATAGATTATGTACAAAAATATTAGAAATAAATAAGGTACAGATCAGTATAGACAAACAGAAGAAGAACAAATAACTAGGTTTTTCTACCCGATATATTATGATAATTCATTTTAAAAATATGATTGATATTATATAACCATTTATATAAGATTTTTAAAGCACCTTTAAATGTAGTTAATGTCGTGTTGTGTTGTGTATCGTGTTGTACGTGTTGCTTGTGTTATGATGTTACAGGGATATGGGTCAAATAATGGAGTCTGGTGGAGGACCGCAGACTCAATATTCTCAATAATTTTAATATTCGACGTATTGGTAGTTTTAATTTTGTAAGAGTTTATATAATTTTATCCTGTGTCGGAGGACCGAACTATCACACTGATGGAAACCAAAACAGGTGAAAACCTAGTTAAAAATAATTATACAAATAAATAAATGAATAAATAAAAAAAGAGAAGGAAAGAATGAAAACTAGGAGAGAAACCACCACTTTATTGCACAGGTGAAAATCCATGAAATTTTAGTTAGAATTAAGTGAAGAATTCGTGGTTCATACAGGGGAAAACCATATCCAAAACTATTTTATGTGTAAATGGAAAAAAAAAATTGTTTTGTATTTGCAGACTCATAAGAAATTTTAAGTAGTAAAGAGTTGTTACTGTATGTTTGTATATGTTTTGTGTCTTGTTATATAAGTTTGTTTGAGTAAATGTAATATTCAGTTTTTTTTTTTATTTTCATTTTAGATTTGAAAATAAAGAAGAATAAAAAACAGAAGCAAAACAGGGCCTGATATAATAATCAGGAATCAGGCTAATAAATAAGCCCCACCCCCTTGCATTGGGTAATAAGTACGAAAAGAGAGAAAGAGATATTCATATTCATATTCATATTCATATTCATATTCATATTTATTTGCCTGTTTATAGCTTACAAATGAGGACAATCCTCAATTAAGCATTACAGTTGTCAGATACATTCTCTATATGTTATCAGTAAGATAACAAATTAAAAGAGAGAGATTAAAACAGTCAGGGGCAGATGCGTCTGCCGATAAGACCATAAGAATTAGCATAGGCAGGGGTAGTGGAGGAATTACGAAAAAGAAAAAAAAAAAACCTTCACAATTAGCTTAGAATATATATCCTGACAAACGGTACTAGTGTAATACGCCTGAAATATCGATGAGAGGAAAACGAGATTGGATCATCGCCACAAGAACACATGAAGGCTGGTACAAGTGTCATTTTTAAAAATGTGTTTTGTACGTTCGATTAGTTGTTGTTGTTATGTTTCAATTATTGAATCATAATATAAACTTATAACATAAATTATATAAATGAGAAAATAAAGATACAGTAAAAGAAAACAAGTGAATAGACTTCTATTTACACCGTTTATTAAAAAAAAAAAGTTTTTGTTGTGTTGCCTGAGAGACAACGTAAAAGCGAAAGTGAAGATTTGATAAGAAATATTTTTGTGTCATCCGTGAATTATTTCCATGACCATTTCTAGCTAATGAAAAGTAACACTTGTTTTAAAGTTTAGTCCTTTCCGCTGGTCTAGTGCTAGCGCGTCTACTTTTAGTATATGTAGCCCCGGGTTTACTTTCCGGTGGGAGAGCATAAAAAGTTTAACTTTACAATTATTTTCCTTCATTAATCCTTCACCTTCTTCAGCCTGAAGGACATAACTATGGAAAATTAAATTAAAAAGTAAATAAATAAATAAACAGAAATATATATATATATATATAATATATATATATATATATATATATATATATATATACAGGGTGTTTCAGATAAAACGTCCAGTGCTTATAAATCCGAAACGGCTGAGAATAAAAAGATAAAACAAAAACTGAGATAGGAAAATGTCATAGGGCGCATCACATGGTGTTGTTGTGGTGACCCCCAGGGCCCTCCTTCAGGGGGGCCCAGGGGCCAACTTCAAATTTTCAAATAGGAACA